>NC_137189.1:49116860-49134360 GCF_960531495.2 Zeus faber | reverse complement strand
CTTGCATTGGCGGCAGCTGGCACGAGCCATAATTTTCTCCCCGTTTGGGTGATTTTACAGATGCGTTCGGAATTAATAACAAGTTTACAATAACAATTACCGGGGCCACATTATTCACGTTTAGAGATTTACTGCCGGGCTTCCATTCATTGTCATCCCCTTTCATTTCTAATCTTTTTTGAGAGAAGCCGCTTGGGCCTGAAGGTCTGCGTGCCGCCTCCGTCCTCCATGGAAAGTTGGTTCTCATCAGTGACGCTGAGACAGCTCTGGATCGAAGCCTGTGGAGCCAGTTGATGGACTTCATTTTGCCTCATTTGGTCGGGATGGGTCTGGTCTGGTTCTCTGAAGGGTCTCGGGTTCCGTGAAGAACCATCGGCGTAGAAAGACACACTTAATGGGGCGGTTCTCCATGGTTCCTCACATGGTTGGTTGTGATATTAAAATGGTTGATCATTGCTTCAAGAGATTCAAGATTCAGGAGGTTTATTCGTCACAAACATATACCTACTTTCATACATGTACATACTTTCATACATACATGCAGTGAAATGTCTTTGCAACTCACCCGGAGATTATGCACAATAGTTACTGAACCAACATAATAACTAACCTAATTCCTACCTAGCAACTAACTGAAACAAACTGATTCCTAAAACGTAAAGCAGGTAGTAAATAAAATAATATAAATAAAATAAAATAAAAATTAAATAAGACTCAAAAAGATAATACAAAGTAGGGGTACAACATAGAAGAGAATAGAGTAATGTATATGGGATCGGCATATACTGTACATTGAGCTTAGGCGCAGGACAGGCATTGTTGTTCCTATTCTTCTCGTCCTTTCTTCGTTCCGACTGACGACGGGTGGGAGGGAAGTTTTCCAGAGGTTGTTTTCAACAACACAAGAAGGCGGGACAAACGCAGGTCAATCAATGATGAGAGCTGATTCGCTGATAGTTTGCCGGTTCGCCATCTTCAGCTACTACGGTCATGATCCCTGGTCAGCGGATGCCAAGGGAGGGGATTTCTCGGAAGCGCTCTCTCCGCTCGTTCCTCGGCCGCTGTCCGTCCAATCCCCGTCTCAGAAGTCAACGTGATGAGGGAGTGTTGAGCAGCTGTGAGGGCGGGGGTGGGGGCGGGTCGACCGTTCGCCCGCGGCCCCCCACGCATCTTGCATGCGCTCGCTCCGGCACCGCGCCCACTCCCTTCCTGGTCCCTGTGGTTCGAAACCGCATTATACGTGTTCAAACAAACGTCTTGAAATGAACCTTGTTTGTTCACCGTTGACGGTGTGCGCCACAGCAAATCTCATCTAAACATCAATATAAAAAACAAGTATGACGTTCTTTGGGTGGAAACACGGCTTGAGTCTCTGTTTGGTTTTGCGGTTCCCTGAACAATCTTTGGCAAAAAGAAAGAAGCTCTACATTTACTGGATGGTTCTTCACGTTTTTCATATGGTTCTTTGGGATATTAACAGGTCCTTAATTGTTATTTGAGTCATTGGAAGTAGGCGATGGCATAGGGTCGTTGAAAAACCTTTGTCTGAAAGGTGATTTGTAGGACCAACAATGGTTCTTCTATCTTCTTTATCTCTATCTGTGAGGGGTCATTGTTTAAATGCATTCTGGGAAACCTGGCTCATTACAATTTGTTGAGCACGTGAGGTCAGTTCAGGTCTTCTTGGCTTCATGCAAATTTCAGTTTTGGCTGTGAAACGTGAACTTGAGCTACGAAACATGACGGCCAACTCTGTCCCCCTGGAGCCCGGTGTCCACCTGGAGCCTGGTGTCCACCCAGCGCGGTGTCCACCTGGAGCCCGGTGTCCTTCTGGAGCCCGGTGTCCACCTGGAGCCTGGTGTCCACCTGGAGCCCGGTGTCCACCTGGGGCCCGGTGTCCTCCTGGAGCCCGGGGTCCTCCTGAGCCCAGTGTCCTCCTGGAACCTTGTGTCTTCCTGGAGATCCTCCTGGAGTCTGGAGTCGTCCTGGAGCCTGGTGTCCACCTGGAGCCCGGTGTCCTCCTGAGCCCAGTGTCCTCCTGGAACCTTGTGTCCTCCTGGAACCTTGTGTCCTCCTGGAACCTTGTGTCCTCCTGGAGCTCCTCCTGTCTCTTTAACCACTCATCCAGGTACATTTTTTATTATTGGTTTTTTTTTGGCACTATGTGGAACACCGCTGCAAGCTTGTTTCCTGAGGGCCATGAGCTACAATTGACTGTCTGTTTAGGGAACATTACCCCGAGCGGCGGGAGGGAGGGAGGGAGGGAGGGAGGGAGGGAGCTGGAGAGGGCTAGAGGAGGGTTAGGGTGGACTTGTGGGGGCGAAATGGAGCGCACTCCCAGGACTTCACTTAGCGGCTTTCCCAGCAGGTAGAAATGGAGCCTAGCCCTAACCCCCCTCCCCCCCTTCCCACCTGGGGGGGTTCCTATTCCAGTCCCGATCCACTCCTCCTCCACTCACCCTCCACTCCACCTCCACTCCACCATCCCTCTCTCCATCCGTGCTTCCCAGTAAGCAGGTTCTCTACATGTCAGCGGGTTTTGTTTTAAAGTACACAGCGCTGGCTCCTCTGAGAACCCGTCATCAACCACCGCGGTACCGCTGAGCGCCGGTTTACTATCCCGGCGAAGCGCGGCGGACACTCCTTGGATTTCCCAAAAGGTGTGAGTCACACCACGCACAGAAATGTGGGTTTTCCAACATAATTTGCTTTGCGAGTGGCGACATTTTTTATGACGCGTGGAAAATGTTTCTACAGTGTGAGACGGAGCTTTATCACCTGCGTTTGCTGACTAACAGCCGTCTGTCAGAGGTAAGTGGTGTGAGTGTTGGTGTGTATTAGTGTGAATGCTGGTGTGTATTTGTGTGAGTGTTGGTGTGTATTGGTGTGAGTGTTGGTGTGTATTAGTGTGAATGTTGGTGTGTATTCGTTTGAATGTTGGTGTTTATTTGTGTGAGTGTTGGTGTGTATTGGTGTGAGTGTTGGTGTGTATTAGTGTGAATGTTGGTGTGTATTCGTTTGAATGTTGGTGTGTATTAGTGTGAGTGTTGGTGTGTATTGGTGTGAGTGTTGGTGTGCATTAGTGTGAATGTTGGTGTGTATTCGTTTGAATGTTGGTGTGTATTTGTTTGAGTGTTGGTGTGTATTTGTGTGAGTGTTGGTGTGTATCAGTGTGAGTGCTGGTGTGTATTTGTTTGAGTGCTGGTGTGTATTGGTGTGACTGGTCGTGTGTATCAGTGTGAGTGCTGGTATGTATTTTTGTGAGGGCTGGTGTGTATTGGTGTGAGTGCTGGTGTGTATTGGTGTGAATGTTGGTGTGTATTTGTGTGAGTGTTGGTGTGTATTTGTGTGAATTTTGGTGTATTGGTGTGACTGTTGGTGTGTATTGGTGTGAATGTTGGTGTGCATTTGTGTGAATTTTGGTGTGTATTGGTGTGAGTGTTGGTGTGTATTTGTGTGAGTGTTGGTGTGCATTAGTGTGAATGTTGGTGTGTATTCGTTTGAATGCTGGTGTGTATTTGTTTGAGTGCTGGTGTGTATTGGTGTGACTGGTCGTGTGTATCAGTGTGAGTGCTGGTATGTATTTTTGTGAGTGCTGGTGTGTATTGGTGTGAGTGCTGGTGTGTATTGGTGTGAATGTTGGTGTGTATTTGTGTGAGTGTTGGTGTGTATTTGTGTGAATTTTGGTGTGTATTGGTGTGACTGTTGGTGTGTATTGGTGTGAATGTTGGTGTGTATTTGTGTGAGTGTTGGTGTGTATTGGTGTGAATTTTGGTGTGTATTGGTGTGACTGTTGGTGTGTATCAGTGTGAGTGCTGGTGTGTATTGGTGTGAGTGCTGGTGTGTATTTGTGTGAGTGTTGGTGTGTATTGGTGTGAGTGTTGGGTGGGATTTGGGATTTGGGTTGGAAGGAGTACACGGCGTGGTGTGACGGTTACTCACTGGGGTTGATTCCGTGAATCATTGCCTGACAGGCCATGCCCGTTCACGTTCAGCCCGTGGCTGTTTTGGGAGACAGTCGACAGCGCCCACAGCTCAGGATCGATTTGACATTGTATTTCTCATTTCGTGAGAAAAACAAGAACTACCTTTCCAGTACCTTTCAAAGTATAAAAGCTTTAGGTGGTAATTAATTTGACCTCCCTTTATTTGCGAATAAAAAATGTAATTTTGCTTTTTGGGATATTAGTTCAGTTTAATTTGGCTTCCATGGGCACTTGAAGTGAAGCTAAACGGGTGTAGTTGTGGTCGTCTCCTGAGTTACGGTATCTAACCCTCATGAGTCAGACACCTCAAACAGTTTGATCCGTTTGATGAAAAGGTGTTTGATAAAAAAAAAAAAAAAAAGATTCATTTATTTAATGAGATAAATCGAAATTAGAAAATGATTATTACAAAGCAATTCCAACTGTCCAGGTCTCTCTGGAAATTGAGACTCTCCTGGTCAAATTAAAAAAAAAAAAAAAAAAAGAATTGAAAGTAGGGCAAGGAGATGAGTTTTTAGTGATTTAGGTTGTTTTTCTTTTTTTTTTGGTAACTTCACAGCCCCCGACACCCCCACCCCCCACCCCCCGAAACAAAACACACTAAAACCTATTTTCATCCAATCAGCTCCACTCCACTGTGTTTGCTCTGAAAATAATTGCATCTCGCTGTGGCATTATTCATAGTTTTGCACAAGGAGAAGAAAACATTGCCGCTAATCAGGTTCAAATAAGATGTGATGGAAGAAGCAGGGGATGCGCTGCGGTCGGGAAGAGGCGTTTTAATAATGAGCGCGACTCCTGGGATTCGCAGCGAGGCCGCCGGCGGGGACGTCCGGCCCTAATTTATGCACAAGTCTTCCAGGGTCCCCGAAGATGTGTGCGGGATCAGAGGCTCCGAGTCCGAACTCCCATTGGTCACAAGGCACTTATCTCAAAAAGGATTATCATTATTACCCTCTTGCATACTGGACAAATTCCCTGCCCGTTTCTCCCATTGTCTCCACCTAATTATCCCCGAGTTTAATTGGCTAAATAAATCACCGCTTTGCCTTAACAACTTGGGTGCGTGGCCGACGTCTTGAACTTGAATTGGAGAGTTGGAAGGCGAGGTCACCCGGACTTATCGGAGGGGTTTGCTCAGCGGCGCTGGGGCTGTTGCTATAGTGTCTTTCTGTCTATAAGTACCACAGCGTTCCATTAAGCCCCGATCAAGCTTAAGAAAGTTCCCCCGCGGGTGGTGTTTGGGGGCTTCAGAGGGGCTCCCCACTGAGGACTGGATGTCTTGCTCTACGATGTCTCTGTTAGCGTGGTACAGCGCTCAGTGAAAAGGCGGCGCTATCGCAGGACCCTTCATGGAGAGCATCCAAAGGCCAGAGTCTGCCAAAGGATTTCTCGATAAAAAGAACACTTTATTTATCCCCCTGGAGATATAAGTCCTTTGCATTTATCCCGTCCCAGGTATCTGGGATCTGTAGGCTGCCGCATAATGTTGCCTGGGGAGCATCTCCAGATCTTGACCGATGACTTGGTCAGAGGCTTTGGCAGGAGTGTCTAACACTGACTTGCGTGTCTTTAGAGTGATGTGATAACATCCTGCTTTTGCTCCTATTGGGTTGCCTGAAATTATGTCTATGCCTATAGAGCACTTTTACAAACCATCGAGGATGGTATACTATATACAGCCTTCACACATATACAGTACCTCTTTGTGTCTATGAGCACCACAAAGCCATCCTTCCATTATGCCAAATTCAGCTTAAAAAAGTCCCCCTGTGTGTGGTGTTTTGGGGGCTTCAGTCAAGTCAAGAATGAAGCAAAACATCCTGCTTTGGCTTCTAACTGTAGGCTGAAAGGACATATTGACCTATAGACATTTATAGGCCTCTTTGGTGTACTATTGGTGTCATGGTGGCTCAGTGATCAGCACCGTAGCCTCACAGCAAGAAGTTTCTGGGCTGGAACCCAAATGGGGCCCTTCTCTGTGGAGTTTGCATGTTCTCCCCATGCTCACATGGGTATCCTCTGGTTCCCTCCCACCCTAAAAGACATGCATGTTTAGGTTACTCACTCCTTCCGAATGCCCCCGACCAAGGCACTGGCTCTGGATCTGGAGAGCCGGGCCCGCTGCTTCTACATAGCTAGGATGGATAAAATGCAGAGGACAGGTTCCCCACGAGGATTCATAAAGTGCATCTTCTTCTACTATGGTCATCCATTTTCGCATAAACGTACCACATTTACCTCTCCCCAATATGAGCCATTTTCCGATGATGATGAAACAGTTCAGACAGTTTCCCCTCACCGTTACATCCCAACGGATCGCTCCAGTGGCTGTGACTAATAAGAAAAAGCAAAAGATAAACCATCTAATCAAAAAAATCCTCAACATTTCTCTCTCCACAGCTGCACTGCAATCGACCTTTTTGTCTCAATATGGCTAAAGCGCGTCACCGCCATCACGCATGGGGTGCGCCGGTGGTGAGGGCAGCCTGTTGGTGTTCGCTGAGGATGTACCAGGCAGTAAATATGTTGTCAAGCACAAACCTGCAATTCCTTGAGGCGGATTGGAAGGCGACGGCGGCGCTCCCATTCCTCGCCGCGGTGGTTTAAATACCCTGAATAGCCGACGCCGGCGGATTTAACACTGGGGTTAGACGTGAGCCAGCGGGGCGTCTCGGCGATACCTTGCCAGATCTGTCACAGGAGAAAGCCGCGTTTAATAAAGGCGCCGTGTTGTCAGCTCGCCGCCCAAGAGAACGGAGGGTTCGCACCGCAGCGGCTTACCCGCCAGGATCTTCTCGCTTTGATGCATCTCCTTAAGATTCCATTCAAGATGGGATTGTTTCTTTTCTTCTGTTTTTTTCTTCCTTTGGTATCTGTTACTCAGACCAGCGCTCAGGCGATCAGGGTCCCGGCTGTGTGCGGGGGTATGTATTGGGGAGCTGATTGCCTCCGACACATTCTTCACCAACTATCTCTTTGTGATAGAAAGCAATGAATAAAAATCAGAAGCTATTTGTTGTCCACTACTGAATGGTGAGGGATAGAGTAGGCTCTTTTAATCCGTGTAATGGGTTATTGACTTTGACCCCAAGGGGAATACATTTGAGACATAGGATGATACTTTTTTCTATTTTTTTTTTTTTACTTACGCACACTTACATTTCAAGGGATAGAACAATCAGACTACACCTCTATTTTCTAACCTTTTCCCTCGTCTCCTTAGGATTCTGACAGCGCTGCAGTTGAGCTATCTCTTTTCATGACAGAAGCAAATTGCCTCTGAGCCCTTGTTTAATGGTGGCATATTATCATCTGGCTTCTTTTTCCCACCGCTACTGTACGTCTGGAGCCGCTACTCTGTCTCTCACTTGCAACCATACTGCAAACCCTACTACCACACTACTACAAACTGTACTACCCCGTGTACTTTGCCATAAAAGAAACACTGGCAGAGACGGCCTGGAACATTAGGAGGAAACCCCTTAGCCTGGTTTATAAGTAGTCAACCATGTTTTATTTGGACCAATCGCAGACGGGGGGGTGAGGTCGAAATGAACAAACTGAAAACACTGTTTTTGTTCACAGTTCTTCTTCTAAATGCCTCTTTTTCCTCCAAAAACATCATATTTTGTCACATTACCGGTGCCTTAATAGTCCCGCTGTTAGTGTCGCTGACACACTTGTATATTTACCGAAACTATCACCACTATCAGACACGTCGGTGCCATATTTATGTGCATTTCTAACGGTTCATGGTTTTATATTCCACACAGAGTCTGAACCCTTCAACAAACCGCTGCGAGGCCTGTCAATGTCGTTTTTTATTCCAGCGCGGTTTTTCCCTCCATCATCTTTTGGATAAAAGGAGTCGACCCACGCAGCCTTGAAGAATGGCGTTCACTTGTCTCATTGCGATGATGCTGACTGTTCGGTTTTCACCCAAGGTGTAAGAATCAAGATGCAAGCGAGCGCCATGTGCTGCTTGACCGTCTGCGTCCTACGGAGAAATTACGAAACACCCATAATGCAAATCACCTGTGGACGGTTGTTGATTGGCTCGGTGGAAGTCCCGAGACAAAGTAAGTTTGAATTAAACCGAACAGGTGTTGTTAAGCGAGAGGCTGATAACAGAACCATCAACAGCATTTGCAAAACAATGACTAGAATGCAACAGATTTGTCCGTCTTTTAAAACAGACTTTGCATAATTATGCTCCTGTTGAATAATTCTCCATAATTACTCATGCACTAACGCTCCCCAAGAATAGCGTCGCGTCCTGTGAAAAAGTAGATTTCCTGTAATGGCCGTCGATTCTTTTTAACCCCCTCTAATTTAAAAGGCCTGGGATATTTAAATGTGCATTGTGTTTTCAAATTCTCATTTGGACGTCACATTGTTGGACAAAACGTGTGGAATGATATGAAATCAAGCTCGTATAAAAGAACCATTCATACAGGAAGTCCATTGGTGATGGTATACATGAGTGAAAGAGGCGAACGTCCACTCTGCATGTTTACTGATGCAGAGCAACGTTATATACCGTTTCAATTCACTGAAAAGGGCCCAAAACTATTGTGAGGATCATTTTGACAATTATTTGAGAATTGCTTGGAGTAGTCAAATATCATTTGATTTTCCGTATATATTAAGGGATCAATCCCGTAGGGTCCATCCCCTATTGTTATTGTTCGGATTATTATTTTTTTTTTTCGCACTTGGCACTTTTCGGGCTAAAAGTGTCTGGAACAGGGCAACCGCTGCAGCTACGGATGAGGTTGATGCGCCGTCAGAACGTAAGAATGAACACGGAGTGATTTCCGTCCACAGAGACACAGTGAGGTAGGACTCTGTGGACGTAGAGGAAGTAGACAGGGACCTGACAGGAAGTAGACAGGGACCTGACAGGAAGTAGACTAGTAGACTAGTAGATTTATTATTATTATTATTATTATTATTATTATTATTATTATTATTATTATTATTATTATTATTATTATTATGTTATTATATTTCTTATGTGACGCTATATATTTATTGAAATAACGATAATGATCAATTATAATAACAATAAATATACATGAACATATTAGTCCTAAATTATTTTTTATATTTATGAATATATTTATTATATATTTATAAATATGTATGTATAAATAAAACAATACATATATAAGCTGTTCTGGGATGTCCTGGGATGTCCTGGAATGCTCTGAGCTGCTCTGGGATGTCTTAGAATGTGCTGGGATGTTCTGGTATGTTCTGGGGTGTCCTGGGCGGTTCTGGGATGTCCTGGGATGTCCTGGGATGTCCTGGAATGCTCTGGGATGCTCTGGGCTGTTCTGGCCCCAGGAAGGTGCTTCAGCCTCGGTCAGGGTCCAGTCGGTTCTTGACAGGCCCACCGGTGCGGCTGAGCTGCTCCTGGTCTCAGTCATGTCAGAATCTGAGTCCTGTCTGGGGAGGAGGGAGGGAGGAGGCAGGACATGGAGGCTTTTTTTTATTTCTCTCTCTCTCTCCATCTCTCTTCCTCATCTCTTTCTCTATTTCAGTATAAACAGCTTCATTAGTGTGAACTGACTGACTCACCAAAGCAAGCATACACAGTTACAGTAATAACCAAAATATTAAAAACTCATTAACAATAATTAATAGTCAGCGAGGCTAACAATGGTAACAATGATAATAACAGTCTCTTCCTATGTTGCCCTCCCCTTTCTTCTCTCTCTCGCTCTCCCTCTTAAAACCAGCATTAATAACACTAATATTGTGTAGCTCCCCCTGGTGCCGCCAAAACAGCTGTGACCCGTGGAGGCATGGACTCCACCAGACTCTGAAGGTGTCCTGTGGTATCTGGCACCAAGACGTTAGCAGCAGATCCTTAAGTCCTGGAAGTTGTGGTTCACCGGTCGTCCTTCCTTGGACACTTTTGGTAGTAACCACTGCAGAGCAGGAACAGCCACAAGACCTGTGCTTGTGGAGATGCTCTGACCCAGTCGTCCAGCATCACAATGTGCTCCTTGTCAAAGTGGCTCAGATCCTTACGCTGCCTCATATATATATATATATATATATATAATATATAACACGATATATAATAATAATAATATAAAACACTATATATATAATAATAATATATAACAGCATATAAAATAATAATAATATATAACAGTATATATATATAATAATAATATATAACAGTATATATATAATAATAATATATACATTATATGTATAATAATAATAATAATAATAATAATAATAATATATAACAGTATATATATAATAATAATATATAACAGCATATAAAATAATAATAATATATAACAGTATATATATATATAATAATAATAATACATAACAGTATATATATATATAATAATAATATATAACAGCATATAAAATAATAATAATATATAACAGTATATATATATAATAATAATAAATAACAGTATATATATATAATAATAATATATAACAGTATATATATAATAATAATATATACAGTATATGTATAATAATAATAATAATAATAATAATAATATATAACAGTATATATATAATAATAATATATAACAGCATATAAAATAATAATAATATATAACAGTATATATATATAATAATAATATATAACAGTATATATATAATAATAATATATACATTATATGTATAATAATAATAATAATAATATATAACAGTATATATATACATATATTTAACAGTATATAAAATAATAATAATATATAACAGTATATATATATATATATATAATAACACTATATATATAATAATAATATATACATTATGTATAATGTATATGTATAATAATAATAATAATAATAATAATAATAATAATAATAATAATAATAATAATAATAATAATAATATATAACAGTATATATATATATAATAATATTTAACAGTATATAAAATAATAATAATATATAACAGTATATATATATATATATATATATATATATATATATATATATATATAATATATCCCACCCCTTGACAGGTGATTTTATTCACTTCAGCTGTCACTGGTTGTAATGTTATGGCTGATGGCTGTAGGTATATATATATATATATATATATATATATATATATATATATATATATATATATATATATAATGTGCAACACACCTCTCTCTCAGTTCTCTTCACCTCTCACCTTTGTTATCGCTCACCTTACCCCCCTCCATCTTTTTCCACCTCTATTTCTCTCTCTGCCCCCCCCCCTCCATTCCATTAGGTGCCTATAATATAATGGGAAACACAACTCTACCCCCTTACTCCCTTCTCCCCACCTCCCCACCTCTTTCTCGCTCTCCCCAAACATCCTCCTTCTCTTTACCTATCTCCACCCCCTCCTCTGTTTCTCTTTCTGTCACCTCCCCCCTTCCAGTCGGCGCCTACATTATAATAGGAAACACACCCCTGTTTCTTATCCCCACCTCTGCCCCTCGTTATCGCTCTCCCCAACCTTCCTCCATCTCTTTCCTCATCTTCCCCCCTCTGTTTCTCTTTCCATCACCCCCCCTTCCATTAGGTGCCTATAATATAACAGGCAACACACCTCCCTCTCCCCCTCTCTCTCTCTCTCTCCCCCTTCTCCCCCTCCTCCCCCTCTCCTGCAGCATGTGCCAGCACCTGGAGGTAAACAACATGCCGGGGGTCATGGGGGTCGGATTGGCGTCTGGCCCGGGTTCCGTCCCTGCAGACCGGGGGCTGTCAGAGCCCTGGACCCGGGCTGGACCTGTCTGGAGCCGCCCCGGCACCTGGGCCTGACACCCCGTCAAGAGCCAGGGGCCGGGGGCCTGTCACGGCTCCGGGCCCCAGCCCCGGTTTAGCATGCAGGGCAGGGCTGAGGTTCCTAAGACTGACCACCCTCCGCTCAAAGGCATTTTCTGGAGGCTAAACACCCAGACAAACGCACCCATAATCCCCCGCAGCCCCAGGATATGTATGGGAGGGGTAATGGAGGGTGGGGGGAGGTATGGAGGTTGGTGGGAGGTATGGAGGTTGGGGGAGGGGGGGGCCTCATGCCAGCAGCCTGGTCTGCAGGTGCATTCCCCGCTGCTGCCCAAAAACAGACGAGTGAGGTTCCATTGCCACATGCGACAGGAAACATGTTGTTCTTTGTGGAGGCCAGCGACACCAAGCCACCGCAACACCAAGCCACAGCGACACCAAGCGACTCCAAGCGACACCAAGCCACAGCGACACCAAGCCACATCGACACTAAGCCGCAGCGACACCAAGCGCCTCCAAGCGACGGCGAAGCCAAACAACACCAAGCGACTTCAAGTGACTCCAAGCCACAGCGCTACTGGCGACTCCAGGCGACGGCGACACCAAGCGACTCCAAACGACTCTAAGCCACAGCGACAACTGGCGACTCTAGGCGACAGCGACACCAAGCGACTTCAGGCGACGGTGACACCAAGCGACTTCAAGCCACTACAAGCCACAGCGACACTGGCGACTCCAGGCCACGGCGACACCAAGTGACTTCAAGCGACTCCAAGCCACAGCGACACTGGCGACTCCAGGCGACGGCGAAACCAAGCGACACCAAGCATCCCACAATAAACTGCTCAATTAGAGTGATATGCAAATCAGGGGCTACATGCGACAGCGACAGCAGTAAGTGTTGCATGTGTGAACGCGGGGTGAGGCTCCGCAGCTCAAAATGCATCTTCCAACGTCCAAACGTCCAAACCGTCGTTGTCACTATATCAAAAATGTGGCGTCCATGAAAACAAACTCAAGTTTCTTTGTGTGTGTGTGTGTGTGTGTGTGTGTTGGTGTGCATGTGCGTGTGTGTGTGCACACGGTGGGAAAAACGGGAAAACTTCCTGAAACCAGAGCCGTGCGGGAGAGCGGTGACCGGGGGGAAGTGGGACTCTGCCACAACTCCTGACGCGTAAATGGGGCCAAATAAAAGAACCTTCTTGCGAAACGACTGCTTAACGCGCTGTTTCACGGGGGACCCCCACCGCCGGCGCCGTGGGCTGAGCCGGTACGTTGGGAGAGGGAGCGATCGGGATTATTTAAAATGATAACGTTGTGTCTACAATGATATATTGAGATATGAGGGGGGATAACTCTCTGTTTTTCCCAGGAAGGGGGGCTCCAGACCCCCCCTTCAACCCCTGTAATTGTGGCCCCTGACCGCCACCGATCCTCCTTGGCTTTTCTACTTTGACTTGGTACAATTAGTTTGAAAGCGGTTTGAATGGCACCGGGATGAGTGTCCTGGGTTAAAAGTCACAGAGTTTACAAAATCTCGATGACGAAACGGTCCCAGAATGCAGCGCCAGCAGCTGAAAACACGCAGCGAGGAAGTCACGTCTCAGGAAGTTGATTTTACAAATTAATCTGTTTTTTTCTGTGACAAAAAAAAAAATGTGTATATATATATACAGTATATGTATATGCCTATTTTAAATCTGGTAAATTCCAGATGAGAACAACATCTCACTTGAGTAATAATGAAAATATTAAATAAATGTGTCAAAATAAATGATAAAAATAACAAAAAATAACAAACAAATTTTCTTATTTAAAAAAAATAAGAAAATAATTTGTCATTAAAAAACAAAAACAAGAAAATATATATTGATTAAAGTAAATTAAATATATAATTAAATATGAAAAACTGTAAAAATACATTTTCTAATTAAAAGCAATGCAAAATGTAAAACAATACAATAGAATGAAATTGAAACAAATTAAAAATAAATGCTAAACGTCTGCATCCTCTGATCTGATCCTCATTTGGACTCAACACCACGACCCCTGTGATGCGGCTACTCCTGCTCCTCCTGACCTCTGACCCCTGACCTCTGACCCCTGCTGGCTTGAGCAGCAGCTTTGGCTGATCCCAGGTCTTCAGGAGCCACTTGACGACTTATTAGAAGCAGAACAAGACGAGGGGACGCGAGAAGGAGGTTTGGTTATGTTGCCCCCTGAGCTGTTGCCGTGGTGACCGATTAGTTCGTCCGAAGGAATGACGACGACGTGTGGGAACCAAATCGTGGAAAACCGTAAACGTCAAATAGTGAGTGAAAATGTATATTATGTCATTATTCATTTTAGTATTTTATCTTATTAGGCCTTTATGTCAATGAATTACATAATTAAATGAAATGAAATGGGGATGATAATTTCAAAAAGATATCGACCATTTGGATTCCCTCGAATCAAAATGAAAAAAAAAATTGAATCAATTTGTAAAAAATTTAAAATATATACATTTGAATGTTTTACAGTTCTAAAATATAAATATAATACAAATAAATAAAAGATAAACAATGAAAATGAATGTAAATGAATAATAAAAAGTGAATGTATACCGTATATAAAAATGTGCAAAATGTTGGGAAACCATTTTTTTATTATTCATTTTAACTTTTTAAATATATATGTAAAAAAGAAACAAAACATATATTTATATTCTTATATAATTTAATAAGTCATATTGTATTATATCCATTATATGTACACATTTGCATAAATACTTTATAAAATGTGCTTTATAAATATCGTTTTTTAATATTTAATAAACTGTCTAGACACATTTTGAGAACAAAAGAGAGTTTTCAACGCTTTTTGAGCTGATTTTGACTGAAAATGTGAATTTGCTTCAACTTACGTCGTCGGTGATGGAGGTTTGGGAAAACATTGAGGTTGGTTGTGTCTTTGTGGTTCATTTTAAGGATAGAAGGACCAAAACACCTGAAAACATTTTAAATACTGTACACACACTCACACACACACAGACACACACAGAGACACACACACACACACACAGGCACAATCACACACACAGACACATGCACAAAAACACACATACACACACAAACACACAAACACATGCATACACACACACACACACAGACAGACACACATACACACACACACACACACACAGACAGACACACATACACACACACACACACAGACAGACACACACACACAAACACACACACATACACACACAAACACACACACACACACATGCACATACAAATACACACAGACACACAAACACACACACAGACACACACACACACGCACGCACACACAACTACACACACACACACACAGATAGACACACACACACACACACTCACAGACCGACACAAACACTCTCCCCCACCCACACACACAGACACGCACACACACACACACACACACACACACACACACACACACACACAGAAAGACACATACACAGACAGACAGACAGATACACAGATAAACAGACACACACACAGACAGACAGACAGAAAGACATACACACAGACAGACACACACATACACAGATAAACAGACACACACATACACAGATAAACAGACAAACACAGACAGACACACACACACACACACACAGACAGACACACACAGACAGACACCCACACACACACACACACACACACACACACACACACACACACACACACACACACACACACACACACACACTGATCAGATCAAAGCCAGTGAAGTAGAGTCGAGCGTCAGGTTTTAAATTGCTTCATTAAATCTGAACTTTGGGAGTCTCCATTTTGGTCCCTGACAGATGAAAATGAGATGAAAATAATTAACGGTTTTGAATTATGGTTTTTTAAATTTTATGTAGTTAGTATATTGGACCCCGGGGACATTTCATATTAATAAACGCTGCAGTAAATATGCCAACGATTGGAGAAAAAAAAAGTCTCATCTTTGGTCCCAAAAACATTATGAGCATAAATAAATTAAAATGAATAACAAATAAATTATTTCAATGATTATTGGCATTTAATGTTTTGTTTATATAGCATATATACTTTTTAATATAAATATTATATATGTTTATATTGCTCAAATAAATCTTTTTATAGATGATTTCTATATTCTTACTGTATTTGAACAGTGCATATTAATAGATGAACATTATTACTAAAACTCTTAGATCTCCGATTCCAGCCCCTCCCCACGGTTCAGGCTTCATTAAAACACTGTTTCCCCCCCATCATTCATCCATAACTCCACAAAGAAAATAATAAATATTCCTATAATAATTATAATAATCTCACATTCACACTTTGAAAAATTCATGACGGATGAAATAAACAAGTGTTTGTGTCCGATTCTGAAAGCTCTCGGCACGAGAGTAAACTCTGGACGAACCCAGGGAAGATTCTGTGCTTTTTTAGAGTTGGTCCCATTATTTTTCTGTGTGTGAAATTTCCCATCTCTGGTCCCTGGAACCGAGGAATGAATTAAAAAACATTCCACAGCAGCCGATGGAACAGCTGGAGGAAAGGGTGGTTTGGATAGAGAGAATTTAAGGAGAGAGAGAGAGCGAAGCAGAGAGAGAGAAGCAGAGAGGCAGCTGCGTAGGGTCTCATTGTCCCGTGGAGGCCAAGACAGAGGGTTATAAAATACCAGTTTAAAATAAATATCCATAAAAAAAATAATAATTAAAAAATATAATAATAATAATAATAATAATAATAATAATAATAATAATAATAATAACTTATAATGAAATATTTGTGAAGAGTTTTTTTTATTAATTTGTTAATTATTATTAGTATTTATTAGTTATTTTTTATTGAAACAAAAATTAATTTCATCCAAGTGACATTTCTGACAATCATGCACAACATATTTGTGGTGCGGGGATGGGGTGGTTTGAGCAGCCACACTTGACCTGGACCCAGGTGACTGGGATCAGAGTGGCTGCATACCTGTTGATCGTTGGTTGGTCTAACTGGCAACAGGTAAAACCCCCATCCCCACACTCACTCAGAAGAGGAGCCCTTGTCATAACACATGTCTATCTGCTCCTGGCTAATTCCGACCAGCCCACTCTCTACAATCAGCTGGTGTCTACAACCCCGGCTTCTGCGCCTCTGTGCCGGAGGTCCCTCAACACGCCTCTTGGGTGGTGTGTGGCAGGAGAAACTGCCACAATACTGGAATGCGTTGTATTGTAAGTATTGAACCTTATTTATTTGAATATCAATTTCCAAATGTCTAGTAGGAATTACGTGGAATAAATAGTCTGTAGTGCAATCTGTCCATTCAGTGACCAATGCAGACCGCAGAGTAACAGATAAACTCTGGAGGAGAGAGAGAGGATTGACATTGTTGAGCTGAGCCCATCGGCTGCCGATCGAGTTAACATCGATCGACCCATCGGACGATATTGATCGCCCCACATCATCAGCGGCAGCGTGACGATTCCGGCTTCTAAAGCTCTGCGTCCGGAGGGGAGCTGATGTTACATGATCTCCATGTTTTCGATGGAGGGGGTGTGGGAGGATGGACGGACGGGTGAGAGAGGAAGGGAGGGAGGGAGGGAGGCTCTCAGTGGAGGTCTGAGAGAACCTGAGTGCTGTTCACGCTCGGCTGATTGGCTGTCCACTTTCTTCATGTCTGCAACCGTGATTGAGCTCCGAGGCGGGAGCGTGCACGAGGTGCGTGCGTGCGTGCGTGTGTGTGTGCGTGTGTGTG
>NC_137189.1:49106860-49111860 GCF_960531495.2 Zeus faber | reverse complement strand
CGGTTTCAGCCAGTTCCAGCCGGATCCCGTCGGTTCCAGACGGTTTCAGCCCATTCCAGAAGGTTCCAGCGGGTTCCAGTGGGTTCCGGGACCGAGTAGCTTCCCTACCGAGTAATAAGGATTATGGGAAGTTTGGATGACGAAACAGACGTTAAGGTAGATACATATCACCGACAGAGCTCTTTGCGGAACCCTTGTCTGGTGTGTGTGTGTGTGTGTGTGTGTGTGTGTGTGTGTGTGTGTGTGTGTGTGTGTGTGTGTGCTTGTGTGCGCGGGCGCGTGTGTGTGTGTGTGCGTCGACTTCAGCGGCGAAGGGATCGCTGCCCGTCAACTCCATCTTTGGATTTTTGCGACTAATTTGCAGTTGTCGCGCTGGGTCAATATTTGCATGAGCTGATACATTCCTTACTCCGCCGCTCCCTCCTTTGTCGCCCTGTCAGCGGCTGACGTCTTTGTCGGCCCTGATCCTGAATAGCTCCTCCCGGTCCGCCGCGCGCCCCGGACGGGCGCCATTATAGGTGAACAGCCCCGGGGAAAAAAGATAGAGGGAAGTTTTCAGCCGCTCCTCCGCCAATTATTGATAATGGCGTCTCCCACAAAGAGACGTGGGCTTGTCATCGGAGCTGAATAATGTCGCTATCCCAGCCATGGATATATTCCATCTGGAGGGAAGAGCGAATGTATTTACACTACACGGAAAGTCCATTTCTCTGGCCCGTTTATAAATAATTACCTCCTCCATCGCAGCAGGAGCTATATATATATATATATATATATATATATATATATATATTCACAAAGTGTTAAAATTCATAGGTTTTTCTCGTCTAAAACGCAGGAATTATAGCTTTGTGATGGATTATTTCTTCATCTATTTTGACGGCTGATGTGTCCGGCCCTTGTAGGATGTTCCAAATTGCAACATCTCTGAGGCCGCTCTGCACATTTTAAATGTCATCCCAACGCCCGGGTTCTCACTCCACTCCACTCCACTCCACTCCGCTCCGCTCGGCTCGGCTCCGCGCTCCACACTCCACGCTCGGCGCCGCATCCCCACTTTCCTGCGGCTCTAAAAATACCCGGAGCCGTCGGCTTCTTCCGGAGCCGGAGGGAGGCTGTGAAATGCTCCGTCGGATGGATTCCGTTGAAGGGGGGACGGCCGGCGACGGGCCGGCCTTTCTCTGGGTCGGAGGGCGGGTGGAGGTGGCGGAGGAGGAGGAGGAGGAGGATGAGGGGCTGGAGGAGATGTGGGATCATCAAGGAACCATTCTGGAGGCTCCTGTCAACGGGGAAAAGATGCTAACCCCCCCCCCCCCCCCCCGACGGACAGATACCAATAGGAAGTCTGAGAGGAAGAGGTCAGCGGGAGGCGGGAGGCGCTTCCAGGGCGCGGAGCCGGGGACCGATGCTCCTTTCACACCGCGGAACCGTGGAACCATTAATACCCGACCAGAGGCTCATTGCGGGGGCGGGGGCGGGGGAGAGGCGATGCTGCTTATCCGGAACACAGGGGGAGGGTTTTCTCTTCTATCTGGGATCCAGACTCCTGGGGAGGCCCTCGCCAGCGGGACTGAGCCAAAGAGACACTTTGGCAGGGGTGTCAAAGCCTCAGTTTGGGTGGAGGGCCGGATTGGTCAGAATGTGACTCCCGTTGCGGGGAGGATTAGTTCTGGATTAGGATCCGAGATGAGCAACCTGCCCTCACGTCTCTCTGCCACTGCTGTGGAGAGTTTCATTTTGCAGCGTCTTTAACGTCTGAGCGACCTCAACTAAGCTGCAGCTGATTCCGATCAATCTGTACGAAAACAGATCATTGAATGGGGATATTTTTTTATTTTAATGAAAAAAAATTGGGGTTTAAGTAAAAAAGTAAATAAAAATATACGTATGGTGTATTCCAATATTGAAATATACTGTATATATTTTATTTTTGTTTCTATTTTAAATAAATGTGTATATACTGTATATATACATATATATATATATATATATATATATATATATACATTTGTTTTTCCCAGACCAATTCAACCAGTGGGCTGGATTTAGACCCCTGTGCGGACCGAATCCGGCCCGTGAGCCATATCTTTGACACCCGCGGGACTCACACAGATTAAAGATCTGTGTGAGTGTTGCGTGTCCTGTTAGAAAAGCCTCTGTTCTCCGCTTTGTTTTTTGGAAACGGCTCGACTCTCACAGTGACTCTTCAGGAACGCCGAGGGTCTGGATGCTGCTCCCGAAGGGTCCGGCCCCTTCTCCATCGCCAGCGGCCGCTTCCTTCCGTCTTTCCGGAGCTTGGAGGGAACGAGACACATAAAAAAACAACTCGCCTTCCGTCGACTTGTTCAGAAAACTCGGTTCGGCCGTGGAATGAGCGGTTGATTTGTCCGTGATTAGGCTTTTGAAGGAGCAGGCCTGGTGGTGGTGTTCCTCTGACTGAGGAGTGGTGTCAAACTGAGAGGGGGTGGAGGCAACTCCACCAGCTGGGAAACAGGAGGAGGAGGCGTAGGATCTATGCATATCTCTCTTTCTCTCTCTCTCTCTCTCTCTCTGTGTCACTGCCTCTCCATCTCTGGGTCCAACCCGATTCCAATGGTTTTAGTTGGAATTGGGTGGCGTTGCCAAAGTCAGTGGAAAATGAAACCCTGAACCCCACCCCACCCTGAACCCCACCCGACTCACCCCACAGAGCGGCACTCTGTCTATCTGTCGCCGTCTCTCTCACTCTCTCTTCCCACCTTTCATCCTTCTCTCTTCCCGGCCCCTTGGCCCAGCGAGGCCGCTCGCTCTCCCTTTCTCCCTCTCGCCCTCTTTCCCACCCCTCCCCCACCCCCTCCACCTCTCCTCCACCCAACCCTCTCGTCCCACAGCGCCACTCTGTCCAGCACTGGCGGTTCCTCCTTCACTCCTTTGGGTTCACGGGTCAATTGCCCGCTCCCTTTCTATTTCATGGCAGAGTTGCCGGGATTGAAGTTCTCCCCCGAAACTTGCTCTGCCCCATTCCCACGCATACCCCCCCACCCCCGACCCCACCTCCCCCACCCCCTCACCCCCCCCCCTCACCCCCCCGAGGGGTTTGCACTTGTCCTTCCCCTCCTCGTCTTTGTGTTTTCTCTTCATTGATCCCCGACGAGGAGACGGTTTGTGTCGTCGTCCGACACAAACCGCCAGATTTATGCGCAGCACTTCGCCCGAAAAAAATCCCCTAAAGGCCCCGTCTCACGTTTATCGAAAAAGCGTCGGCCGTCCTCTGATGAACGCAGGCCGGGGCGCTAATCCTCCGTGTGACCACAAAGGGGGTTTTTGTTCAGGAGAGTACATGACTGGACTTTGCTGAGTCGCCAGTTCAAAAACCCGGGAAGGATCTGGAGCACAATGCTTCCGTGCTTTTATTTTCCTGAGCTCCTGCGCTTGGATCTGGGGCCAAACCCATCGACACGTCCCCCTTCAGGGTGGCGTGCCATCGCCGGCCGGGGTGTCGTCGTGGGTGTATACCATGCCGGCCGTGCTGGTGTCACGTTGAGTTTGAGCACATTTACTGCTCACACCTTCTACATTACTGGCGTTGCCCAGGTGATCGCTCTAATTCTTCGATTTTTTATATCGTCTCTATTCCTGGGTTTTGGAATTTGCACATGACGTGGCGAGAAACCTTCCTTAAAGTGAGTCCTAAGCTTGACTGTACATTGCCAATCTGTAGGGTAATCCTCAGGTTTATTGCATATTGTGTTGTTTTAATATTAAAACAGCCTGAAAACACCATTTTGGCCAAATGGAAGAACTTTACCATCTGAACCAAAATTTAAATTTTCTCCTGGTCCCAAGGTCTTTTATTTAGTATTTTACTTTGTATGTGTTAAAACAATGACTATTGTCCCTTTTCAGATGGAATTATAGCATTGTTTGCAGTTTTAATTTTAGGCCTTACTGAAATGGTTTTTCTTAAGGAATCACTACATTTGGTAAACTGCTGTTTTTCAGCTAAAACTCCAATTGTGCGATAGATTTAGTCAAAGCTTTTTCTTGAGCGCTCAGGTCCTGTAAATAAGGGCTGGAACTAGTGCATACAATATGGTTAACAAGTACAAAACACGGCAAAATTAAGTACCTTGGGCAAAAATAAGGAGCTAATTATGAGGACGTCGTTTTGCGTCACGTTTCTCAGCATTTCGTTGCAAATTTTTGGAAAATGCCAAAATAGAGACAATATTGAAAACCTAAAAATGTGAGATATCCCCGGGAAACAGATCAGCCAGGTCGAATATGTGCGCTGACTAGTGAAGTGGCCAAAACGCAATTTGACAGCGGTTTGGTGCTTGAATGGCGTTTCTCTTTCCTTTGATCAGGGATGAGTAAGAGACCAGGAAACCCTTCTTCTTTTCGGCGGGGGTGGGGGTGGGGGCACTTGACAAGGTCCAAACTCACCCAATGAAACGATGCGTGACATGAGGCCTCGCCCGCCCACTCACCAAAGGAAAACAGGACAAAAGAGACGCTTCTCTCCGTCCGAGCTGAGTCAGATCTGGTCGGACGGGATGGCAGAGCGCTGACGGAGCCCTCGCCCGACGCCATCTTGTTTACACATCAGCGCTGGTCCGGTTCCTCCTTCTTCTCTTCCTCTGATGTGACGTCCGGCGCTGTCGACCAGGTCGCAGCGGGAGGAATAATCTGCACGATCGATGGCAGCGGAGCGCGAGAGAGAGAGAGAGAGAGAGAGAGAGAGAGAGAGAGAGAGAGAGAGAGAGAGACCCGTGGTGGAAGCATTCTGCGTTAAAGGGAGACTCCGGTTTCTTTGCGGACACTTCTTTGCAGCACGGGAGCTAGGCTAGCTGATCCTCTCCGCAAGCATGCACTGAGCTAACACAGTTAGCATGGGACGATGTTAGGTTTATGTCCCTAATTTTACAGGAGCTGAGCCAGTCCATCCCCTCTCCAGCCTCAGCATTGCGCACAGATAGCATGCAGCCTGTCGCTATCTCAATACCGGACACATGGAGATG
>NC_137189.1:49096860-49101860 GCF_960531495.2 Zeus faber | reverse complement strand
AACATGATCTGAGACAGAGCAGCACCATCCATCATGTGACTGTATGGTATCGCTGACCTGCGTGGGAAAGACTGATGGAGGCTGCAGTTCTCCACCTCCTCCGCCCTCCCCCCACATGGAGGAAACAGCCACATCTCACATCATTAATTATCTGAACTGTCTGTCTGAGTGGGTTCAGCACAGAACAAAAGGTCTTTCCTGGAGATGTGTCTCCTGGCCCTGGGCTGTCTTCTGCCCAAAGACCTGTTGTTGTTCTCAGAGTACACAGAGACCCTCAAAGACCACACCAGTTCCCCCAAGAAGACCCTCAAAGACCACAAGCCTCCAACAAAGACCCTGAAAGACCACCAGCCCTCCAGAAAAGACCCTCAAAGACCAGACAAATTCCTCAACAAAGACCCCTCAAAGACGAAACCAACTCCCCAAAAAAGCCCCTTAAAGACCACCATCCTTTCAACAAGACACTCATAGACCAGACAAACTCCCCAAAAAAGACCCTCACAGACCACTTTGACGAGGTTCGTGCCTCTGAGGTGTCAATGGCTGAATGACCACAGTTGATCCATAAAGGGTGATGGGGGCTGAACAGTTCTGATAAACAATGTAAATAGAACAATTTGAGTTTTGTTTGATTTAGGATTAGCTCATCAGTGATTCATTTGGTTCATACAGGTATACATAGCCTAGTACTATACTGGTATACTGTAGTATTATAATGTTATAGTATGATAATGATATAGTATTATAATGGAATAGTATTGAAATGTTATAGTTTTATAATGATTTAGTATTATAATGTATAATGGTATCATTTAGTATAAACTGGTGGAAAACTGCCATAAAATGTCTGTCTGTCTGTTTGTCTATCTGCCTGTCTGTCTGTCTGTCTGCCTGCCTATCTGTCTGTCTGTCTGTCAGTCTGCCTGCCTGTCTGTCTGTCTGTCTGCCTGTCTATGTCTGTCTATCTGTCTGTCTGTCTATCTGTCTGCCTGCCTATCTGTCTGTCTGTCTGTCTGTCTGTCTGTCTGTCCTTCCGTCTGTCCATCTGTCTGTCTGATTCTTTGTGAGAATAAGTAAAAAAGTACTAACAAAGTAAATACACTCGTACATTGACTACATTTACAATGTATTTCTACAATTATTGAGTAAAAAAATCCATGTTGCAGTTGACAATAATACTGTGCCCCAGTAGAATAAATGATTATAAACTTCATAGCACCTTGTCCTACTTTCTTTCTACTTTTTAAACTAAAGTAGAAACAAATCTCATCAAACATGATGCTTGTGGGTCCATATCGGTCCAGTCACGAGTGCAGATCTCCACCTCCATCCTCCTTCCTCTCCACCTTCTTTCTGGGTGACCGTGCGTTGAGGTGTTTTCGTGGCCCCTGGCACCCCCCTCCCGCCCTCACCCTCCACCCCCCCCTCCCCTCCCTCCCCCCTTCCCCCGGCCCCGGGGCCGAATGAAACCGTCCGGAGAATAAAGAGATGTGAATGTCAGCGGGGAGAGCATCCCCCCCCTCATCCTCCTCCCCCCTCCCCCCCAACGCCATGTGATCCGGGACAAAGCTGACGCAGCAGGTGGGCAGCGAGTGGCGCTTTCCTTCCTCCAGAATGAGATCTTACCCACGCCTCCCCCCCCCCCGCCCTCTCTCTCTCTCTCTCTGTCCGTCCGTCCCTCCCCCCTCCTCCCGCCCTCCCTCCGTCCCGCTGGGTCCAGGAGGATTTTCATTTCAATTTCTTTACACCGCGATGCTTTTCCCCTGGACCGGGCTGAGGCGACAACGTCAACGGACGGCGGCTGAAAGGAGGAGTCAGGGAGATGGAGGGAGGGCGAGAGGGTGGGAGAGAGGGGGGGGGGGGGGGACGAGGGAGTGAGAAGGAAGGTGTGAAAGAGAGGGATGGATGGAGAGAGGGAGTGGGAATAAGAGAGGAGGAGAGAGGGATACATAGATATGTAGAGGCGGAGGAGATGGGTGGAGGAAGCGATTGATGGGGGGTAGAGAGAGCGAGAGAGAGCGAGAGAGAGAGAGAGAGAGAGAGAGAGAGAGAGAGAGAGAGAGAGAGAGAGAGAGAGAGAGAGAGTACCTGTACAAGCTTTAATCCAAACATGGTGGACATACAGTACATATACTAGCGCTGTGCCCATTCAAAACACCTTCAGAGGTAGTCGCCTTTTCTCATGTGTCCGCACTGCGTCGTCCGGGAACGATGGTCATCGCTAAAACGCCGTCCGTCGGGGGACGTTTCGACCGCACGCCGGAGGAGCGACGGGCGGCCACCTCCACGGTGACCGCTCGAGCACGTGAGGACGTGGAATGATCGTGTAAAACAAACACAGAACATGAGATACTTCTGTGAAAGTAAACACGTCTTTATATATCCACCATTTATTTCATAGACATCCAGTGCGGAGGCGCTTAAAGGCTGATCACGGCGTTACGGAAACCGCTCCTAACGTGGCTAAACTGGACCCCTGCAGCTGTATTTATCTTCTATTATTTCTCCTCTCATTCCTCCTACATGTTCTATGTTTCCTCGGCCGCATAAATGATGCATGAGCGACGGAAAGGTCACGGGGAGAAAGAAAGGAAAAGAAAAAAAGCAATTTTGCTGCATGGAGAATAACCATTTACAGACACACACACACACACACACACACACACACACGCTCCTCACGCTGCTGATTGATTTCTGGAAGGAGGTGTGTTTCTGAACATTGGAGTAAAGCGAGATGACTCTGAAACACAAAAAATATGTATATATATATATATGTATTTTATATGAGGGGTCGGGGTCACACCGATGTGTGACACACTGATGTCACAGTTTTATAAAACATAAATCTGGATGTTTATGAATATTTTGCGATGACATGCTGGTATTAAAGTGTAGTCAGGGAAGTACGACTTGAAATATCATAAAATGTATGTAAAAAAAATGTATGTTCATTTAAAGGCATCTGTTTAAATTTGAAAATATATTATTATTGTTAATATTAATATTAGTATTTTATAATAATAATAATAATAATAATTATTATTATTATTACTATTATTTTTTTTTTTTTTATTTTTTTTTATTATTATTATTATTATTATTATCTTATTGATATATTTTTTAATTATTATTTATCATTTAATCTCTCGATATTTTCTCTATTTGATTATTTAACATTTCTGTTGTGTGGATTCATCGTCT
This sequence comes from Zeus faber, assembly GCF_960531495.2. NCBI lineage: Eukaryota > Metazoa > Chordata > Actinopteri > Zeiformes > Zeidae > Zeus > Zeus faber. Next base: position 49,098,659 of record NC_137189.1, on the reverse strand, counting down.
CTGTAGAAGTTTATCAGACAATATGTCATATTTTAAACTTTAAACTCCTTCTCTCCTCAAATATTATATTCAAATAATAACTCATAAGAAGTACTGTTGTTGGAAATATATGAACTCAAGATTAAGTCAAAGTACTATTCATACAAATGTGTGATTCGTACATATTCAAATATTTATTGTTATAAAAAGTTATGTTTATTAATATATTTTCAACCGCTTTTAATATTGTGAAGTTTTATTGTTATTGCTTCATTAAATCTCACCAACCTAACCTCATCTCACCAACCTTAAATGGCACAACCAACAGGGGGGTTGTGCCATTGTACCGACGGCCTATTATTCCAAAATCCCAATAGTCCAAAAAATGTTTCATTGGACCGGAGAACCTGCCTAAACCCACCTAACCCATTTTTCTCACAGCCCATTATCCCGAAAACAAACGCCCATTGCATTAAAACCTGCTTACCCGCCAACCCTAAGTCAAAGGCTAACCTCACCTAACCCCTTACCCTAACCGTAACCATAAACTCACCTAACCCTTACCCTAACCCTAACCTCACCTAACACCTTACCCTAACCGTAACCCTAACCTCACCTAACCCATACCCTAACCCTAACCTCACCTAAATCCTAACCATAATTGTAACCCTAACCTCACCTAACCCTTACCGTTACCCTAACCTCACCTAAATCCTAACCGTAATGCTAACCCTAACCTCACCTAAATCCTAACCATAATTGTAACCCTAACCTCACCTAACCCTTACCGTTACCCTAACCTCACCTAAATCCTAACCGTAATGCTAACCCTAACCTCACCTAACCCATACCCTAACCCTAACCTCACCTAACCCCTAACCGTAACTCTAACCGTTATCTCACCTAACCCATACCCTAACCCTAACCTCACCTAACCCCTAACCATAACCCTAACGCTAACCTTACCTAACCCTAACCCTAACCCTAACCTCACCTAACCCCCTACCCTAACCCTAACCCTTACTTCCCCTAACCCTTACCCTTACCCTAACCTCACCTAACCCCTTACCCTAACCCTAACCTCACCTAACCCTTACCCTAACCCAAACCTCACCTAAACCCCTACCCTAACCGTAACCACACCTAAAGCCTAACTGTAACTCTAATCCTAACCTCACCTAACCCCTAACCATAACCCTAATGCTAACCTCACCTAACCCTTACCCTAACCCTAAACTCACCTAACCCTTTACCCTAACCCTAACCCTAACCTCACCCAACCCTTAGAGTAGAGAAGAGGTTCCCAAAGACTGGGCCGATGCTGCCCCCCCCCCAGTTCGGGGTGAGCAGCAGTGTGTATTTTCAGAGCAATGGGCATCTGTTTTCGGGGACACCCTGGACAAACGGGCTTTGGGTCCAATGGGACGTTTCTGTGACTGTTGGGGTTTGGGAGCAATGGACAGTCCCTGGTGACAGTATCAGCTGAGTGCATGGAACCAGCTGGAACCAGTGGCTCCCAAAACTCTCTTTTTGCGACAAAGATAACTCCGGTGTCTCTGAGCTGCTACATGTGGTGTGTTTTAAAGGCACCAAAGAGAAACCCCCGAACTTGGGGAGCACTCATTATGGGATGGTCATCACATTTCGGGGGCAGAAGAGAGATTAAAGGCACACGGTGAAACGCAAACACAGCGTTTTACTCTGAGGAGGGAGGCGTTCATCTCTGCTTTGGAGTGAGAGGAACTGGAAGCATTATAGGATGTCATGTGTCTCGTTTAGGCTTCAGATCCAGGACGATGCTCTTCTACTCTCGGTTCACT
>NC_137189.1:49069360-49091860 GCF_960531495.2 Zeus faber | reverse complement strand
CCTATTTGGGAGATAACCCACCGGAGCACGGTGCCAACAGCGCCCCAGGCGGGAATCAAACCCAGGACCTTCTTGCTGTGAGGCAGCAGTGCAATGCACTGCGCCACCGTGGCGAACTGTGGTACTGTGATGAGAGTAGTGGTATCACTTTGATCACACACAGGAATGTCACTAATCAGAAAGTGGTTGTATGGTTGGACTAAGAAACCCTAACACTGACACCAACCCTAACCCTAACCCTAAACCTAACCGTGACACAAACCATAACCCTAAGGCGAACCCTAACCCCTGACACAAACCTTAACCCTAACATTGATACTCACCCTGACACTGACACTAATTCTAACTCAAACCCTAACCCTAACCCTAACCCTAACAATAACCCTAACCCTAACCCTAACCCTAACCCTAACCCTAACCCTAACCCTAACCCTAACCCTTAGCCTAACCCTAACGCTAACCTAAACCTAACCCTAACCCTAACTCTAACCCTAATACTAACCCTGCTACTAACACTAACCCTAACCCTAACCTTAACACTAATCTAACCTTTACCTAACCCTAAGCCTAACCCTTTCCCTAACCCTAACCCTAACCCTAACCCTAACCCTAACCCTAAAACTCCCTCATATATTAATAAATAAATAATTAACCCTAACCCTAACCCTACTCCTAACCCTAACCCTAACCCTAACCCTAATAAATAAATAAATAAATAAATAAATAAATAAATTCAATTATATACACTTTAGATTTACATTTAGTCATTTATCAGACGCTTTTATCCAAAGCGACTTACAAGAGAGAATAACATTCAAGCTACATTGCGACAGAGATACAATAACCTGAAAACACAGAACTAATTTTCTCACATTTTCTTTCTTTCTCCTCATTCAATGGATTTATTGTTTATTTTATTATAATATAATATATAATATAATCTTTTTATAAAAAGATGCGTTGTTTTCGGGCCCCATCCTCTCATACCCTGGCCAGACAGTCAAAAGGAGCTGGAGGTAAGCCATATCCCGAGGCTACACTCTCTTTATTATTTTTTTATTTTTTCACATTTTGTTTCTTTCCCCTCTCCGCCTAGCGTGATGAAGGCAACAACGCCCAAAACGTAGCACAAATAGGCATGTCCAACGACATCATTATCATCCAGCCAAAATGGCTAATTTTTTGAAACAGCCACCATATACTTGGTGGCCACCCAAGGGGTTCTAAGAGTCTTGGGTGATGTCCCTCTCAGATTCCTGTGATGGCCAGTGCACATACATTTTTGGGAAGGACTTTTCTTCCTGAACGTGGCGTTACCCACTTCTCTAATATGCCAGCGCCTCACAGGATGACGGGGGGACTAGCCTGGACTCTGACAGTTCCCCCTCCCCAGCCCCTTGCCCAGAATGGCCCCGCCCCACAGAGGGAGGAGCCAAACCTAACCCTAATCCTGGCCCTGCCCCATACAAGGAGGTGCCCAACTCTAACCCTAACCCTAACCCTAACCCTAACCCTAACCCAAGTGTAAGTCCAACAATTAGAGGGCAGGCGAATCCAGTCATCAGGCCCTCACTTCCTAGTTATTTATGAATAAATAAAGAACCCTAACCCTAACCCTAACCCTAACCCTAACCCGAACCCTAACCCTAACCCTAACCCTCACTTCCTAGTTATTTATGAATAAATAAAGAACCCTAACCCTAACCCTAACTCTAACCCTAATACAAACCCTGATACTAACACTAACCCTAACCCTAACCCGAACATTAACCCTACCCCCTAACCCTAACCCTAACCCTAACCCTAACCCTAACCCCAACCCTAACCCTAACACTAACCCTAACCCCTAACCCTAACCCTAACCCTGATACTTATCCAAACCCTAACCCGAACCCTAACCCAAACCCTTACGCTAACCCTAACCTCACCCTGACACAAACCCCTAACCCTAACCCTAACCCCAAATCTAACCCTAACCCTAACCCTAACCCTAACCCCAACCCTAACCCTAACCCTAACCCTAACCCTAACCCTAACCCTAACCCCTAACCCTAACACTAACCCTGATACTTATCCGAACCCTAACCCGAACCCTAACCCAAACCCTTACGCTAACCCTAACCTCACCCTGACGCTAACCCCTAACCCTAACCCTAACCCTAACCCTAACCCTAACTCAAACCCTAATACTTACCCTGAAACTAACACTAACCCTACCCCTAACGCTAATCCTAACCATAACCCTAACCCTAACCCCTAACCCTAACCCTAACCCTGATACTTATCCGAACCCTAACCCAAACCCTAACCCAAACCCAAACCCTAACCCTAACCAAAACCCAAACCCTAACCCCTAACCCTAACCCTAACCTTAACCTCTGTTTGGACTGAGGACTGACTAACTTGCCCTAACCCTGACACTAACGCTAACCCTAACCCTTAACCTAACCCTGAAACTAACCCTAACCCTAACCCTAACCCTTACACTAACCCTATCCTCACCCTGACACTAACCCCTAACCCTAACCCTAACCCTAACTCTAACCCTAATACTTACCCGGAAACTAACTAACTAAACTAACTAACTGACCCTATCCCTAACGCCAACCTAACCCTAACACTAACCCTAACCCTAACCCTAACCCTAACCCCAAACCCTTGCCCCAACTCTGATACTAATCCGAACCCTAACCGAACCCTAACCCTGATACTTATCTGAACCCTAACCCGAACCCTTACCCAAACCCAAACCCTAACCCTAACCCTTTCCCTAACCCTAACCCTAACCTCTGTTTGGACTGAGGACTGACTAACTAACCCTAACCCTGACACTAACGCTAACCCTAACCCTTACCCTAACCCTGAAACTAACACTAACCCTAACCCTAACCCTTACAGTAACCCTAACCTCACCCTGACACTAACCCCTAACCCTAACCCTAACCCTAACTCTAACCCTAATACTTACCCTGAAACTAACACTAACCCTATCCCTAACGCCAACCTAACCCTAACCCTAACCCTAACCCTAACCCTTACGCAAACCCTAACCCTTACGCAAACCCTAACCATAACCCTAACCCTAACCCTAACCCAAACTGTAACATTAACCCTAACCCTAACCCTTACCCTAACCCTAACCTTAACCTTAACCATGACACTAACCCTTACCCGAACCCTGATACTAACCCTAAACCTTACCCTGACACAACACTATCCCTAACCCTAACCCTAAACCTAACCCTAACCATAACACTTACCCTAACCCTAACCCTAGCCATAACACGTGACCATAACCCTAACCCAAACCCGAACCCTAACCCTAACCCGAACCCTAACCCTAACCTCTGTTTTGACTGAGGACTGACTAACTAACCCTGACCCTGACACTAACCCTAACCCTAACCCTTACCCTAATCCTGACACTAACCCTAACCCTAACAGAAATGTGCGGAGGAATGACTATTTAAGTTATAATCCCAGTGGCACATTATTCGTTTTGAGGTCACAACAACCTGACGACACACACCGTTAGGGATACATGTGACGGGGCCTGGCTGCACGCACAAGCCATTGTCAATGCCCTCACGGAAAGGGGGGAAGGGGGGTGGTGTCGCTCTTAACTTGGGCTTTGGCTTCCGCCGGTCAAGATGGCAATCGTTGGGTGACATGTTCCAGTAGCAGGGCTGAGCTCAGTGATGGGAAATGGCCGTGTCCTATCACTTCCTGTCCGTGTTCGAGTGTCTGTCCTGTCGTCGGCAGATGTTGTGTTCCCCATGTTTAGATCCAGAGGGAGGACGTTGGCCAATGCACCAGACATTTAAGTGGTCCTTTGAAAAAAAACTTCTTAGTGGTGTCTGCGCATGGATGTGTCCTATAAACGTCTTGCTGATAAGGCAAACAGCATGGGTGACTGAAACTCACCTTCTTCTTACTCACATCTGAATTAGCATATGTTTCCATTATTAGTAGCATGTGCTATTCTGTGTGGGAACTGGGGCTGCTGCACGCCTGGAGGTTGGGGGGAGGGGGGCTTATAGGATGTAAGGAGCATGAAGAGCATTGTTCAACTAGCCTTTCATGTTCTCCTTAATGACTATGCTGTTATCTCATGTGGAAATTGTAAATAGACAAAGAAAAAGACTCATTAAACTATATTTTCTATGTTGTCATTATGTCATTGGTGACCAGACCAGAATGGTAAAAAGGTAGCAGCAGGATTTCCTTCTCCCCTTATCCAGTCACCGCCCTCCACCCCTGGGGTTGGGTTCATGACTGTACCCCGGTGCTATCCCAACATTTTCACTTCACTCATCTGGAGATCAGAGAGGAAATTGAGGTGCCAGTGTGCAAATTGTCAGTTTTTGTATTTCAAGAGCGCTCAAGTTAATGTTAAAGTTGATTTAATCACATTGATGTATACACATAGAAACACTGACTGACAGATCCGTGATGACATGGAATCAATGGACTGCTGGCCCTACAACGCGGCAAATTTCATGTTTCATTCATCCAGTCGTAGTTTTTCACTTTGTACCTCAAAGTGAAACTTTCTTAAAGAGAGGATACTAGAGGATATTAGATATTACTTCTCACTTTCCCGTCACTGGATTTCACAACATAATTGATATCATTATTTTGGGGATGAAGTTATAACTGCCTCTAACTATAGTGATTTTGACTCCCTAGGAAGTGAAAAATAGACGCATGTCCTCCTTTTCTTCTGGAATAAAGTCTACACTTGGAGGACAAAAAACAATATTGTCAGATTTTATCAATAAATAACTTCCTTCTTTTTCAATAGAAGCTCAAGGCCGAGCTGGAGGATTCAGTGAGGCGGCCCTGAGAGTTTCCTCGCAGTGCATCAGTAAAACCCATCTGGTTCGGTCTCGGACTGGGGGAGATCCTCGGCAGGAGAAGACGGATGACCTCTGCTGCTCGGAGAGATTCTGGCTGGTGGGTGGTGGTGGTGGTGGGTGGGGGTCAGATGATGCTTGACAAGGCCCAGGTGCCGGAGCTCCAACATCCTGTCAGAGGTAACGCCCCCCCCCCCCCCCGCCCCGCCAAACGGCTGGTCAATGGAGCCGCTGCCCACTCCATCACCGCCCCACGGGACAGCGGAGCTCAGCGTCACAAAGCAGCGGCTGGAAAAAGGAAGCGGCTCCGGATCCATCACTCACATCCACCACGCGACGGAGCCACTGGCCGTTGGAGGGAAAGCTAATTTTAAATGGTTTGGAATTAATGATAAGAGCCACATAACTAATGCTATAACTACTCACATTAAGGTAATTGGGTGATTCATTTTTTTAAATAATTGCGCTTGTAACAATGGATATGGTGAATGCAAAATGTCACCAGAAGTTTTACACAGGCATAGAAACAGAAACACGTGAACACGTGACACTTAAATGAATTAAAACACACGTTGTTACATAACGCATTGAATACAGAGTGAACATATTCATTATAAGAGGTTGTAGCAGCTGGAATACGTAATAAACCCCACATTATGAATATGTTTATTACACACATATTACAAAATGCAGGTATGACATAATAGTGGTCAAATATAATATAATAATAATATAATTATTTTAATGAGTTTTTCCGAGACTATATTGCAACTTAATATTCATAATGTGATTCAATCTAATTTGCAACTTTTACAAAACCCAATTCCTGGATTGCTCCAGATTTTTTTCAGGTTCAGGTTCTTTCGTAAACCTTAATTTATCTTCACCAAACAGACTCATTTACGCCCAAAACCCAGCAACAAACACCAAGCCCACGTGACAACAACGGTTGTTTTCCAACCAAATCCGCCCACTTGCCAGATTGGACCCCTCTGCGGGCTGAATCCGGTCCGCGGATCATATGTTTGACACCCCTGGATTAAAGGGCTTTTTTGAAAGTAAATACTATGTGTTTTGCTTACGATTGAGTAATTCCTTTATCAAATTCTCGCTCTGGTTGTTATGCAGCAGGTACAGAATGCAGTCACGGTGCATCTTGCAGCCCCCCAATGCAGTTCGCTCCTCCTCGGTGGAGTGGAGTGGATCCGGCCCTCTGCGGCTCCACGCCGCTCCGGAACCGCCAGGGTTAGCGGCAGCTCCCCGCGAACACATGAGAACCACCGCGAGCCGCCTCCAGCCCGCGTGTCTGCGGCCGCGCGGCGCAGGGCCGGCGCGGTCCTGCGGTGCGTCCGCAGCAACTGGCGGATAATTCTTTGTAAATCTCGGCGATTGACGCGGCCTGACACACAACCTGCACACACACACACACACACACACACACACACACACACACACACACACACAATCTACATGACGTAAGAAATCCCCCGAAGTGTTTTTGAGTGCCTCAGTATTTCAGTACACCGGCGTCTATTTCCTCCAGAACCGTGACAGTAAAGTCTGGGGATAAAAGCGTCAAATCAGCTGGTGTGGCGGCGCAGCAGGCCCCCTGCCAAACCAATGACAAGTGTAAATAAACCAACGTCTTCGTTAAGCAGGAACACATTTATAACAACGGGAGTAAATCTGCGCCCCCGCGATGGCGAGGGAGATTCGGTGCCCCAGGAACTATTCCTCAAGACAAGCCGCCGCCACCGCTCGGAGGACGTCCAGGCTCCCGGCGGCTCTTCAAAACAATGGCGCCGCCACCGCCGCCACCGCCGCCACCGCCGCCACCGCCGCCACCGCCGCCACCACCGCCACCGCCACCACCGCCGCCGCCGCCGCCGCCACCGCCTTCATTTCCTTAGAAGCGTTCAAGTCACTAAAACCCGAGGGGCAGAGGAAAACGGAGGCATTGTTGTGCGGCTTCCGTTTCCTCTGCCGAGCACGTCATTATCATTTTAATCGCTATAGAAACGATCGAATAAACAAACACTTCATCCGTTTGGTTCTGAAACGGCGGCGGCGGTCGGGCTTCCAGATCTGTGAAATGTTAATCTCCTTTCATGGTCCGGGGGCCTCCTTGCTTTTGTCCTGAGTGAGTCCCCCGCCGGGCCGCGTGACTGGATTTGAATAAGAGGCGGAGAGCCGTCACCCCGGTGGGCGGGCGAGCGGAATCACAGCAGATAGATGGTGATGGAGCGCTTCCAGGGTCCAGGTGCCGCCTCTCTCGGGGGAGCTAAAACGGGATTGATGCGCGGGACCGAAGTGTTTGTCCGCGGAGCCACAGCTTACTTTTTAAAGGAGGATTTGAAATAACCCAGTGAAGTGTACTCCGGTGACATAAATTACACAAGGACAATCAATGAATATGGCAAATGTTAACGGTCATTACATGATTACAGGTAAGAAGTATATACAAATGTTTTGACCCCCATGACCTGTTGTTTTCACCTCTTTTGGGGGGTCAAGTCTTAATTGGGGGAGTCAGAACTACCACCCCTCAGACCCCCACCCGTGATTTGAACCATGGACCAATGGACTAAAGGCCTCAATATGTCCTTATTGATGCCTGGGCCTCCAGCGGCTCGCTGAGTGATCGCTGGACGGATGTTCCCTGATTGATGTGACAGACAATTGGCTTGATGTTGCAACCCCTCCTCTCCCCCAACACTCTCAGTCCGCTCCATCCTCTCTGTCCTCTCCATCCTCTCCATTCCGGCGGCTTGTGTATTTTCACTGCGGCCGCCCCAGGGACCGAGCTTCCGAGCGCCAGACGTTGAGGTTTGTTTCAACAGGCAGGTTGACAAACGCAACAGATTAATGGAGTTTGTTTGGGGGATGTTCGGTCCCGGAAGACGCCGGGTTTTGCTGTTGCTGTCGGTGGGTTCAAACAAACACAAACAAAACAAAACAAAAAACAACAACAAAAGAAAAAAAAAAACCCCAAGGAGAGCGATTTTGTTATTCGTCTTTCCTTGGCGGCGGTTGACGGCGGCCCGGGGAAATGGGATCCCCGACCGGCTGTCGCTTCAAGGAGGCGCCCGCCCTCGCGCCGCTGCCCAAATGACCCGACTTTGTCAGATCTAATACAGGCAATGACATCGGACTCATAATGTGTGTCGTATGCGCGGCGCGTCGGCAGCACTCCCTGTCGGGGGGGCCGCGTTTGATTGTCAGATCCATTGTGCCCGCATGGGTGTCGCCACGTCAAGTGCCTTTCAGTCAGCGCCTCGGAAGCTCCAGCGATCCTCCATTACAATAAGTTGTGTTATCCGCCGGCGGCGCCCGGCGGTGACGGCCTCCGCAGCCCCTCCAGACGGGCCAGGCTGCAGGGCACCGCCGAGGAGGCTTTGGTTCACTCTAGTTCGCTCTACTTTGCATTCGAACAGGGTTGATCTGAAGACCTTTGTTTTATTCAGTATTTGTACAGTGCTGTATTAACGCAGCCTGCAGCAAAACTAAATAATTACGAAGTTGGTGAAAAAAAAAAAAATTTCACCTGTGGGAAAAGCTGCGAATACAATACAATCTTTCTTCTTAAAAGGAAAGTGTCCTTTAAGTTTTCCTTTAAATCACTGATAGAGAAGATTTTACCTGTATTGTTATACAGTATGAGGTTTATATTATATACCTATACCTATAAAGTCCATGAGAATAAACAAAATATTACAGGAGAATAAACTAGTATTGCAGGATTCTTTCTACATACAGGACTGAGGAAAACAAAAGAAAACAAAAGCTATTTTTTTTTGGCGTACAGTTTGTTGTCACTGTAGGCGACACCAGATGTCCACTGCGGCGTCCAGATCCGACGCCGCGGAAACGCGGCGGTACGAAGCTCCGGGCCGAATGCCGCTGAAGGTGTCAACACCGTCTGCACCACCTGGGTCCAGCGCAACGTCCCGTCGGCCTCAAAGACACACAAAAACACACAAAAACACCCAGCGTAAAGACAGAGAACGTTCAAGGATGACTCATTAGCATAGCAAAAGCAAAAGCAGGACACTTGGCATTGTGCTGGAGCACCAGGGCTGTGGGCCCTCACCAGCTGGCCGGGGCGTAATTAGACCAGAGGCTGAGCTGCATGCCCGCTACCCGGGCAGATGGACGTCTGGATACGGGCCGATTCAAAGAATTAACGCCTCTCCAGGCCACCCCGCCACTGCCCGGAGGTTGCTACGGCCGGTGTATCGGGGTGGGAACCTATATATCAAAAAAAAAAAAAATGTCCCCGAATTCCTGTCAACTCAGGGGAGGGAAGAGGAAAGAACGGCCCCCCCGTCCGCCCGCCGGTGGCAAAAGGTTTTGCTTTTCTTTAAGGAAAACTCTGGTGCCGTTTGTCTTCCACCATTGGGAGTCAACCCGAGTTACCCGGCCCCATCCTTGTGCCGATCACAAGGGTTGACTCCCAGTGATCGAATAATAAGGTTTTGGTCAAATAAAAATGTGCTGTAATGGAACCCTTATTTGCACCCTCGCCTTAGTGTGAGTCACCTTCAACTGGATTACTTTACCAGCATGGAAGATCATAAAAACAGGATTAAGGAAGACTTGGCCACGGAATGGACTGGACATTGCTGAAATATCGTTTGATGCCATTTCCCTCTGTTTTAAACCTGTTTTCTGTTTTTATTTTATTTTTCATATGAAACTTTGTACGCTTCTTCCGAAACTCAGTGGGACCAATCCTAGAAAAACACCCCAAAAATGTATCAATCAATCAAATCAAATAGCCGTCTGTGTTTTATGGTTTGTCGTTATTTATGCAGCGCTTTTGAGATGCAAAGTTAACAAACTGAGACAAAGAAGATAATGGAAAATCCAAAAATAAGATTAAAATAGACAACAGAAAATGGAATACAGTCAATCAATAAAAACAATATAGTAAGGAACAAAAGAAAACAAAAACAAACAGATTGTCACTCCAAAGTAACACCGTTGATAAAATCAATAGCTGTCCACATAGAATCCCGAAACAAAAACCCCCATTTCATCCCCAAAGCGCTATTTCTTTTCGGCCGACAGCCCCGCGGAGACAAATCAGAGACGTCTCACCCGGGACGCGGCGCATCGCAGTCGATCTATGAAATAGGAAGCAATTGACTGACACCAAATGAATAGGGGTTCCATCACGGGGGGAGGCCTCGGGGGGCCCGGGATTGGTATCGATGGGGAGTAAGACGAGGAGGCCCCGGGGGGGAGGGTCAGACGGAGCGCTCGCCCGGCCCTGAGAGATGGCGCCGGGTCCCGGAGGAGATCCCTCCTCGCCGCCGCCCGACATGTCTCCCCTGGAAGGAGATGAAGGAGCAGGAGGGATGAGGACGGACGGACGGCACGAGCGGCGGGGGTGGCTCCATGGGGCAGGGGGGAGGAGTAAGGCGTGGCTCCGGTCGCTGATGGTCGGGTTGGGGTTTTGTTTATTTGTCTTTTTGTCTTTTTTACAGCAGTGCCGGTTGAGGTGTGATGATCTGGAATGAAGGAATATATAATGTACAAAGACGCTCTTACTGTGTGTACCCTGTCGTCCAGGGCCCAGTCTGGGCGGCTTTGCGATTAATACATTGATATTCACAATTTGACCATATTTTGGTGGATGACAATTGGTGCCTTCCCAAGATTTCATAAGATATTTAAATGGGACCTGTTGTACTCCTTTTCAACAAGGTAGTATAGGTAATATGCTTTCTCTTTTTTTGTTTTTTGCTGAAAATACCATTCAGATTATGCATTCTGGCCATTCTAACATACCTCTAAATTCTTCCTGTTCCAGGACGCTGTGTTTAGTGGTTGGCCCCACCCCCCTGAGGCCCCTAGTTCTGTGAGCCAACGGGGTTTGAGCTTGACTTCCGGGTTCAGTTGCATTTACTCCGCAAACCTCCACTGATTTCACCTTTTCGGTACACTAAAATCTGTTTCCAGACTAATTTGAGGCGAGAAATAATCAATCCAGTCGCTGCATCTTCATCATATTAGAATCTACGAGGCCAAATTTAAAATGTTTGTTGTCACTTTGGTTGCTGTTTTTCCAAGCTTGTGGGAGACACGGACACCGCACCGCAACACCTCACGCGGGGCTTTTTTGTTTCATATAAAGGTTTGGAAAAAAGAATAAATAAATACGTCCCCAATAAAAACATTGTTTTTATTGGTTTTGTTTGAAGAGACTCACAGCGGATCGTGCACCGCAGACTGCAGTCTATCTACCATGGACTTTGTTTTTTAGAAAGATAAGACACATTGGTATTAATTCCTCTTTCCTTTACAAGATTTGTGCTGGTCTGTAAGCCAACCGAGCCGTTCCCACGCTCGTACCCTCCAGCCGAGGGCGGAGCTACTCAGTTGGGTGGAGGTTCTAATTCTACTCAGTCTCAATGCGACGTATGATGCTCAGAACAAACTGACTGGGTTGTGTTGCTTCACAGTGTGTGTTAGTCGTTCCATCAGAGACCCACAAGCACTGGAAAAGGGACTTTTTTATGATAGGTCTCAGTTAACAACAAGAAATATAATGTACTTGATAATGATATTGATATTGATGATAATTGTACTAAATAATAATACACTTTATTTATGTTGCACTTTTTAGATACAAAGCACCCACAGTTCAGTTGAGTAATCAGCTTTAACAACTTCGACGCACCTTGGAATCACGGTAATGTATCCTGACTCAGCGTGAAACAGTCAGATCGCAGCGTTTAGTACCAATCACAGAACACACACACTAGGTACTTTGATTTATTCCTCTCCATCCGGCTGCTTGCTGACACGGGCCACGTCCCCGGGTTTCTTCTCAGTTTTAGTTTTTTTTCAAAGTCAATTTAGCCGCGCGACTCACGGACGCACAGAGAAGCAACCCCACCCCCACCCCCACCTCCTCCACCTAAAACCAAAGCTCCATGGCAATCCATCAGCCGCCGCTTCCCGAGGTTGCCGCCAGTTTTATCAGCAAAACAGTCAATGAATACGTTGTTAAGCAATCAGGCGTCCAAACAGGACCACCGTGCCGAACACCTTTATGTCTGTGTCCTCGGCTCCTTGGGTGAAAGAAGCCACCCAGCCCAAAGCACCCAGCACCCCAAAGCCTGATAGTAAACACGGTTTCTGGACGGTTTGAGACGGTTTAAGCAGGATTTTAGCAGGTTTTTGGAGATTTTTCAAGGTCTTTGGAAGGATTTGAGCACATTAAAAGGTTTTCAGAGGTTTTTGAAGGTTTTTTTTAATGGTTTTTGATGGTTTTTCAAATGTCTTCTAGCAGGTTTTTAGAAGGTATTTTGATTTTTTTTTTAAGATCTTTGCCAGGTTTTGAGCAGGTTTAAAGTTTTAAAGTTTTTGAATGTTTTAAGAAGATTATAGAAGCTTTGTAGAAAGTTTTTGGAAGTTTCACAAAGGTTTTTAGAGGATTTCAATGGTTTGGTCAAGCTTCCAAACAGGACCACTGTGCCCAACACCATGATGTCTGTGTCCACCGCTCCTTGGGTGAAAGAAGCCCCCCAGCCCAAAGCACCCAGAACCCCAAACCCTGATAGTAAAGGTTTCTAGTGGGTTTTAGACGGTATTACCAGGATTTTAGCAGGTTTTTAGCAGGTTTCTAGTATGTTTTTGGAAGTTTTTGAAGGTCTTTGGAAGGTTTTGAGCAGGTTTAAAGATTTTTCAGGGTTTTCAAAGGTTTTTGAATGTTTTTAGAAGGTTATAGAAGCTTTGTAGAAGGTTTTCGGAAGTTTTTGAAGGTGTTTTGATGGTTTTCAATGTCTTTTCGAGGTTTTTGCAAATGTCCTTTAGCAGGATTTTAGAAGGTTTAAAGTCTTATAGGTTTTTGAATGTTTTTAGAATATTATAGAAGCGTTGTCGAATTTTTTCGAAGGTTTTTAGAAGGTTTAAAACTTTTAGACGGTTTTGAGAAGATTTTCCAAGGTTTTTGAATGTTTTAGGACGACATAGAACCTTTAGGAAGCTTTTCCAAGGTTTTTAGAAGGTTTTTAGGTTTCTGATGGCATTCCAAGGTTTTTCTAAGGTTATAGAAACTTTCTGGAAGGTTTTCTACGGTTTTTTCAAAACAGCCAATAAATACGTTGTCAAAAAATCAGCCGTCCTAGCAGGACGGCGGTGCCAAACACCATTATGTCCACCGCTGGTCTGACGGAGGAAGGAACCCGGCCCAAATACAGCACCCCGAACCCTGATAGTGCAGAGGGTTTCTAGAGCGTTTAAGATGCTTTTTAGCGGGTTTTGGACATTTCCAAGGTTTTCGAATGTTTTTGGGAGGTCATAGAAGCTTTGTGGATGGTTTTTCGAAAGTTTCTGATGGTTTTTCAAGGTTTTTCAAAGGTTATAGAAACTTTCTATGGTTTTTCGAAGGTCTTTAGAAGCTTTTTCCCAGAGGTTCCCGCCAGTTTTATCAGCAAAACAGCCAATAAATACGCTGTTTAACAATCAGGCGTCCAAACAGGACGGCGGTGCCAAACACCATTACTGTACGTCTGTGTCCACCGCTGGTCTGACGGAGGAAAGAAGCCCCCCGGCCCAAACCCCCAAACACCCCCAAACCCCCACAAACCCCCACAAACCCCCCATCTACAGCTCCCATAGGGATTGAACTGGGCAGATTCCTGATCGGGGGGTTTGGACTCCTTCCCAGAAAGCAGCAGAGTTAATAGCCGTTCTCTCTCTGTTGAATAATGCTTTGAATTTGAATGCAGGCGCCGCGCCTCAATGTCCAGCGAGGGAATGATAAACCAAAAGTAAAAGAAATGAAACCTCAGTGTCAGTCACTGACGTCTCCGAAAACACAGCTTCTCACTTGTTTAAAACCTCTTTAAACCGCCCGAACGGCTGGTTCTCTCCTCTCCTTCTATCTCCTCTTCTCTTCTCTCCTCTTCTCTTCTCTTCTCTCCTTCTATCTCCTCTTCTCTTCTCTTCTCTCCTTCTATCTCCTCTTCTCTTCTCTCCTCTTCTCTTCTCTTCTCTCCTTCTATCTCCTCTTCTCTTCTCATATTTCTTTCTTTCAGTTTCTTTCTCTCTCTCTCTCTCTCTCTCTCTCTCTCCATTCGGTTTTCATCCAAGCTGGAAATATGGCAGGTGCAAAAATGGCTCCAGACAAGGAAAAGGAAAAAGCCCCGTGGAGCTTTTGTGAGATCAATAAATTATTTTCCCGAATTTCTCAGAGGCGGCAAAGAAATGAATAAAAGAAGGAAAAGCTGAAGGAAGGCTGTCAAAAAAAAAAACCCCAAAAAAGATGGAAGCCATTCACGGGATCATGAAACTTTCACTGTTTGCTTCTCATCAGCCTGGAAACCTGAGGACAATCAGTCCAAGCACCGTCCAAACCCGGGAGCCTTGTCTTGAAGTGTTTCCCATGATTCCACGACTTCAAGCTTTTTAGAAGGATTCAAGAAGGTTTTAGGGGGACTTTTATAATGTTTTAATAGGTTTTAGAAGGTATTTTTTGGGGGGAAATCTTAGAAGGTTTACAGAAGATGTAGAAGATTTTTAGATGGTTTCCAGACGTTTTCTAGAAGGTGTGAGGGAGGAGGCTCTTCAGGCCCCAGGAGCTTTTTTAAAGCTTTATAGAAGCTTTCAGAAGGTTTGCAGGCCCATCGAGCGCCGGCTTCTGCAGCGTCCGCACACGGCTGCCGGGGCCGTGCACGGCAGCAGGGGCCATGCAAGGCCGCAGGGGCCGTGCACGGCAGCAGGGGCCCACCTGTTGAAAAATGCTGGGTGGCTAATTCCAGCAGCGCATTTCGACACATGGCTGGGTGTTGCTCGCCACCTGACAGACCACCAACCCTACACCCACACCGACCCCCTCCTCCTTCATTACATCCACCCCTCTCCACCCGGTGAAATCCTCCCCCGCACAGCTCCTCCTCCCTCCCGGGCCCCTCGACCCCTGTTATGGCAGTCCCCTCCCTTTGATTGATGGTGGAGCTGTACTTAGGGTTAATTCAAGCTCCTGAATAATGCATGGCATGATGCCACCACTCCATTCGGCATCTCACCATGGGGTGAGGCTTCTGTGCTGCTGCAAAAACACTCGTTCGCTCTCTCTCTCTCTCTCTCTCTCTCTCTCTCTCTCTCTCTCTCTCTCGCCACTCGTCTTCTCCGAGGAAAAAGGGGGAAAGGGAGAAGACGGCAGTTGAAGTGGCAGCTCCACTTCTTTTTCGTATTCATTATTAAGCAGATGGAAATTGCCATGAAATGCCATGAATTAATAACCGATACATCCAGAGGATCAGATATTTTCCCTGCCCTCAGATTTATACCTTTTGGATTCCCGCGTCAAAGCCAAACGTTGAATCGACAACATTGCCAGCGCGATCACGAGCAAGATGATGGAACGACTTCTGTGGCCGCGCGGAGGAGATGGGGCTTCTGGCAGCGCCGGCACTTTAAGTGATGGTTCCCTGCATTACTTGTCATGCGGGCCCTAAGTGGCCCCGGGTCCCCGCATCACTCAGCGCTTGTTTACACAGCGAGCCGCGAAAACTCCGCCGCCAGCCGAGGCTTAGCGATGTAGCTTAGCGATAGCGCAGGGGGAACGTGAGGGTCCGTGACCCCGCGGCGGGGCCCCCCCCGGCGCGGCCCCCCTAACGCTCCTCAGCTGTGGAGCGAGCAGCCTCTCCACCTCATCTTCCATCCATCATAGTTTCGGTAAAACGAAACTTGTAAACACAGATGCATTACGGGCTGGAACGCCATGCAAGCTCCGGAGACTCCACCCCAAGGGCCCCGCCTGCCAAGCGGCCCCCAGCAACCAGTGGGGTGAGGGGGGCTCCGACCGGGAGTATAAATACCCACAAAATGACGCCGGTGAAAGTGAAAGCAGACAAATGCCTGCTCTTAAATGCACTGCTGAAAGTGATGATAACGTAATGCTGCATTTTTCATAGAGATTATGCTCTTGCAGATCCTAAATACAATTTAGTAAATATATAAAGTATATATTATAAATATATATATATATATTATAGGTGATGTCATAGTAATATGACCACACATTTGACAAATGTACAAATCTAGAAGGGTAAAAAGTAGATATTTATAAATGCTGTATACAGAGAAATATATAAAAGACTCAAATACAAAATATATCCAGGTATTTGAAAAATGTACTTAAGTAAAGTACTAAAGCTACCACTGACACCTCCCCCCACCCCCCCAAGCTATCTTTGTCCTGCTGGTTGGAGGTTTTGGGGGTGGGGGGATGAGGGCGACAAGTCCTGACGAGGGGACGGGATAGTGATTGGTAGAGCCCCCCCCCCCCGCCGAAAGACAACATGGTTTACCCCCCATCCCACAATCCCCATGCTATTTCTGTCCCCCTCATCTCCGCTGTGTCTCCATTTTTCAAAAATGACAATTGTGCTGCTCGTGCACTTTGTGGACCCCGACTGCAGCGTCTCCCTGAGGGACGACGGGTGGGACGCCAGGTGTGGGGGCGGGGGCACTGGGTGTGTGGGGTTGGGGGCACTGGGTGGGCGTGTCCCGGTGTCCAGACGATGTGAAACAGCTCCAAAGTCGAGGCGTGTCGTTATTCTCCACTGGGCTGAGCCAAGATCACACCATTACTAATATTTCTATTCAATATTTCGCTGCCGAGACGATTCCAACACCTGCAGGAGTTTCACCTCCATCACCCTGCAAGTTTATTTAACACCACCTTATTCTGTTTATTAAACACCTCCATATTCAAGACTCAAGAGTCAAGAGGTATATTCGTCACATACATAC
Source organism: Zeus faber (assembly GCF_960531495.2). Classification (NCBI taxonomy): domain Eukaryota; kingdom Metazoa; phylum Chordata; class Actinopteri; order Zeiformes; family Zeidae; genus Zeus; species Zeus faber. Next base: position 49,075,232 of record NC_137189.1, on the reverse strand, counting down.
ATATACATACTTTCATACATATACATACTTTCATACATATAAGCAGTGAAATGTCAGTGCAACGCACCCAGTGATTACACACAATATGTTCTAGACTGAACACAGTAGAATATTGGAATATACACATATTCCGTTCATTTAACACCTCCATATTCTGTTATTGTTGTTTATTGTTGTCAATTGTCAAACCCAAATTGCATCAGCTTCTTCACCATGGATACTACTTTTTATTCAGAATGTGAAATCTTCACACATTATACATTATAAATAGATATTTTTGATTATGCTTAATCCCGCTTCACACTGAATCAAACAAACAACAAAAACAAAGCGGGAGTGCTGCGGTGCCCAATTTCCAGGCTCCGGGATCGGCCCATGCTACAAGTTTGGGTCCGATGGTACGACAGGAAGTGACGTCGGTCAGGTTTTTTTTTTTTGGCATTGGGCATATAACTATAGTGACATATATCAGATGGTGATACATGATATATAAGGCAATTTTTATAATAATGACGTTGTTCACATTGGATGTCATCACATTCACTATCAATAAATCTGTTTTTATGTCAGTGATGTGTGGGTTAGGGTTAGGGTTTGGTTCGGATTTTTTCACACTTTGCACACACTTACTATATAAATATATTCATACATACAATGTGATGCCAAACCCAGAGGCAGTTCATCCGACGGCCACTAGGGGATGATCTGAGTGTCGCATGCGTTACCAGTTGGATGTGAAGTCGGCTTTACGTTTGTTGCATGTTGACATTTTGGTCCGTTTTTATTCCCATGTATTTATCTATTTCTTCGTGGGATTCCAAAATCTGTGGAGTGCTTTGGAAATCACCGGATTGAAACTTGAAGGAAATTCCTCTAAATTGTTAAACATGTATATTTTGGGGGCTTCACAACTGAAAATGTGCATTTTAATTGATCCATTTCAACTGTGGGACACCTGAAAATAACAAATGTAAGCAGATTTTTTCAGCCCAAGGTTGATCCAATTGCTCTTTTTTTTGGGCCATTGGATCAGGCTCCACCCGCCACATCGCTACAGCTCCACCCGCCACACCACTCCAGCCCCACCCCCCACATCGCTCCAGCTCCAGGTATCGACAGCCTCCATCAGCCAAAGCCGTCACTTCTCCAGCTGCTATTTTTACCCTGAGTGACACCACCTGCCCGGCCCGGTGGGTGCGTATCGACCCGTGGAGGAGGGAGGAGGGCGGAGGGAGGACGGAGGACGGCCCTCCATTATATCCGTCACGTGCAGACACTGGAGCGTAGCCCACATTACACACACCTACTCCTGATGCACGGCTGGCAAACGACTTGTTCAAAGCGAACACATCTTTTAAATGACGGCAGAGGAGTCGTTCGCTCGCGACTCTGTCTCTCTGCGAGAATCCGGAACTAAAATGAAATGAATGTGAAACAGGGCGAAGGGAACGAGACATGATTCACAGCGGAGGCGACCGAGTTTCGCTTTGCACTCCACCAAAACGAACAGTTGTGACGGATTGAAATCATTCTTGTGAGGATTCCATTCACGACCCGGAGCCGAACTCGTCCGGCTCGCACTTCACCGACTGAGCCAGAGGAGAAACGACTCGGATGAGTCGAGCGTCTTATTTCACCGAATCGCCACGAAGAGCCGAGCTTTTCACGGTTAGTTTGAACAGTCTCACTTTGTTGTTTTTCGACGCCATCGCATCCCACTCCATCCCTGTTATCCCCCCCCCCCCCCGACGCCATGTGTCACCCACGCCAAACTCTGCCCACCGCCATTATGCTCCCCATTAGGGGGGGTGAGACGTCTTCATTTCCATCAGCGGGCGGGTGGTGCTGGCGGGCGGAGGAGGAGGAGGAGGCGGGCGTGGACTGTCAGGTGTCCGTTCCCATCGCTCCGCTCCCCGGACATCCATTCCCATTAAGCCCGTCAAGGCAAGCGGAGACGCGCGGCAGACATCTTGGTTTTTTTCATTTCCTTCTCTCTATTGGATTCCACGAATGTCATTTTGCCACGAAAATGAGGGGGGAGGAGGGGGGGGTGGAGGTGGAGGGAGGGAAAGGTGGATGGAGGGGGGTGGGGGTCCTAATGTGACAGGGGAACAGGCGGGAAATTGGATGACTTTTTTTCCACACGTTTTTTTTTCCACATCCAATCTTGTGTTGAGCAGATGTGTTCATCCATCCATTCCTTCCTCCATCCATCCATCCATCTATGACTCCATCCCTGCATCCATCCACCCACCCGTCCCTCCATCAATTCATCCCTCCCTCCATCCATCATCCCTCCATCCACCTATCCATCCATCCATCCATCCATGCATCCATCTATGACTCCATCCCCGCATCCATCCACCCACCCACCCACCCACCCATCCATCCATACATACATACATCATCCATCCACCCATCCATCAATTGATCCCTCCCTCCATCCATCAACCACCCATCCACCCATCCATCCATCCATACATCCCTGCATCAATCCACCCATCCATCCATCCATACATCCCTGCATCAATCCATCCATCCATCATCCATCCATCCATCCACCGCCTCAAAATCCTCCAGCATGCCTTGTGCTCCCTGCTTCGCCGTCGGCCCGGAAATATCACTCTGACACATTCCGAGCATCCGCCACCTCTTCCCTGGGTGACGGCGGAGGTGACGGGGACGGCGGGGACGGCGGGGACGGCGGGGACGGCGGGGACGGCGGTGACGGCGGTGACGGCGGTGACGGCGGTGACGGCGGTGACGGCGGTGACGGCGGTGACGGCGGTGGCGGCGGTGACGGCGGTGACGGCGGTGACGGCGGTGACGGCGATGGGGGCTTCAGCGACAGAGCGAGCACGATTTATTCTCCACCCGCCGATGCAAAGGGAAAACAAAGAAACGGAACCAAGCAGGACGTTTGACGCGTCTGGCCTGGCGGGGTGAGGGAGAACGTTCCTGTTTGAGGATTTCAAACCTCAGCGGTGCTCAGGCTTCAAGCAGGACTCAAAACGGACCCTCATCGTATATTGTATCTGATTCTTCCTGTTTCCATCATAACTACCTACATCTGTAAACAAAGAAAGAATGCGCTCGGTTGGACAAACGCCGTCTGATCCAGGTTCAAACCTCCGTCAGGTCTCAGTCTCCGCCGCTGGTTCTGTCCCGCGGTGCCGATGCTGCGGATCCGCCGCCATCTGTCCAGTGGAGGCATCATTAGAATGTGCTACAGCTCCACCCGGGTGCAGCTCAGATAACGGCCGTGGCACCACACCCTGCACACGCAGCAGAAAACCCTCTGCCCATGCATCCGCCCGTACATCCATTCATCTGTTCATCCAGCCATCCACCCGCCCCGCCCGTCATCCATCCATCCATCCGTCCATCCATCCGTCCATCCATCCGTCCATCCATCCACCCACCCACATATCCCTCCATCATCCATCTGTCCATCCATCGACCCATCCATCCACCCATACATTCACACATCCATCCACCCATACATCCACACATACATCCACCCTTACATCCCTCAATCCACCCATCTGTACACCCATCCATCCACCCACCCACCCATCCCTCCATCCATCAATCCATCCATCCATCCATCCATCCATCTTTTCATCCATCCATTCTTGCATCCATCAGCTCAAAGTCGCCCACATCAGTACAGTCGTTGAGTCCTCATAGTCATAGAACCGTATCTTTCTGACGCTGCAGCATGGATCCCAACCTGCCATGAGGGATTACTCAGAAAGCTCTGAAACAGCGACTCCAGACTCATTGGTAGTGAACTAATCTTCTAAATGACTCAGGACTCTGGAGTCACTCCGGCAAAATACTCATTCACTTGTTTTGCTCATTGTTGATCACTCACAAATTGAAAGCCATTGCTGAGGATTAAATGAACGTGGAAAAAGAAACGTCATTCATACAGAATGTGACCGATCGACACTTTGCATTCCACCAAAATAATTAATTTCTACAATGTCCAGGGGGGTTCCGGAGGTCCAGGGGTCCAGGGGTGCAAGGGTCCAGGGGTCCAAGGTTCCAAGCGTCCGGGGGTCCAGGGCTCCGGGGGTCCGGGAGCTGACGAACCGGATGAACCGAACCGCCAAGAACCGAATCCCAAAATCAAGCCGAAACTTTCACCACCGAGTCCGAAACGCGGCAGCGGTGGCGGAACCTCGGCGGGCCCCCCCGGTGCATCTGCCGGAGCAGTGGGGGAGACGTGTCAGCGCTAATTCCCTTTTTGATTCCTGCCTTTTATTTATTCATCTGTTTGTTTTTAAAGATTCATTCGGTGACATTTCGGGCGCGACACACAGCGGCGGCGCGGCGCGGCGAGGCGGAAGGCCCCGACACGCGGCAAAGGTCAGAGCAGGGATTCGAGAACCCCCCCCGACACACCAACACCGCCCGGCCTCCGCCCCCTCCAGGACCCCCGACCGGAGGCCCCCCGCCGGGCCGCCCGCTAATGGCCGCTCCCCTGCTGGAGCCCGCCGTGTCGTCCCGTCAGGCGCTGACATTTCGCTGGGGGTTGCACTTCTCTCCTCCGGGAGGATGATCGCTCCACGCCGGACGGGACGAGCGACCGGGTGAAAATAAATGCAGCGGAGGGACGGGAGGCGGTGACGGCGAGAGCCCCTCGTGAAAGTCCTGACGGATGAATCAAATGTCTGGTGAAAACAAGTTTGGGAAGAGACGGTGTCGTTGTCGTTGCTCGCTCGGCTCTGGGGTCGGGCTCACAAGGCTCCCGCCGCGTCGCAGAAACACCACGGCTGGTGTCAGCGTGGACGTTGATGTTCTTCCGAGCGTCGCCCCGAGTCCCAACGACCCGAAGGGAGGGCGCGGGTTCAAATCCCTGTTTCAAGTCCCCTGTTTCTTATTTTAATCTTTGTTCTCTGATTTTAAATTGAGAATTGTACATCATTTCCAGCTGTAATGTGTGTAATTGTGTTGACATTTTGGCGAGGGGCGCATCCACCGGGCCCCCGGACCCCGGACTCGACTCGTGAGCGATCGGCTCGTATTGGACAAATCCTCACTCTGTAGTCTTTGTTTGTTTGGTTCATGACTCGGTGTCTGCAGCCGGACACACAGGGACTGAACTGAGACTCTAATCCGCAACGGAAAGAGTCAAGAACCCTGAGTCACGAGTCACGAGTCACGAGTCACGAGTCACGCCGAATCTTCAACTCACAAACAGAAAATTAATTACTGACGATTGAATTAATGCCAAAAAAGGGTGAAGGCATTTGGTGTAATCCATATCCAATGTGACGGATTTACATTTCAACATGATTGAATGATTCTCGTGCGAGTCCCGTTCACCTCTCATAGCCGACCCCGCTGACTCGTTACAGCGACCGAATCAAACCAACGGAGGCAAATTGAAAGACTCCTCCTACCGAGCGACGCGTCCACAGCCGAGTCTCGGAAAGGAGCTGAACTTCTCATCACTGGCACGTTTACATTTACTCATTTGGCGAACCTCCGAGAGGGGAAGCGGGCCGAGGAGACATCGGGCATCGGATTGTCCACCTGTAAGTCCCTGGGCGGGGTCCCTGGACGGGCTGCCGTTTCCAAATCCAAGCAGACACCGCAGGGAATCCGCACGGAATCCGTGTCCGTGTGTCCGTAGGGGGGGGCGTGCCTTCCTTTCCCGCATCTCATCGCGGGAAAGGTGTGCGGGAACGTAAAACAAATGAACCCCCCGGTCCCGGCGCCGGCGCCTGCCCGTCGATACGTCCCGCCCGCGCTCCCGATCGATCGGCTAATTGGCGATTGTGTGGTATCAACGGCCGGCCCATAATTATGACACGGCGCGGCGCTTGTTAGGCGACGTCCCGGGGGGTTGCCTCGGTGAAGA
>NC_137189.1:49061860-49064360 GCF_960531495.2 Zeus faber | reverse complement strand
TCATGTCAGGTACGTATTACAGGTTTCCGAGTTTCCATAAAACACATCGTATTGCACTTACGTCACTGGATGTTCCTCTTCTGTCGTTTAGGTTTAAATGTCCCTGAGGAACGGTGTTTTTAACAATCACGATCGTTCCTGGATCATGCCGTGCGGACACAAAAGAAAAGGGTCGGTTCCGTCAATGGCCCTCACAACCTCCTGCGGTGCCAAAACGACTTCTGTGACCGATTATAGCTTGAAAGGCAGCACGAGTTGCAGTTCTCCGACTTTCCCTCGAACGCAGCGTCGGCTGGGGTTGTCTGCCTGTGACCGGCCGCAGGTCACTGGATGTGAATGAGTTCCGAACGACGAAGCTTGGGCTTGAATTACTTTGGATGATGACGTCACAACGCGTCCCTCTAACAAACGGGGTCGCCCCAACGTTCTTCAACTTCTTTTTCACCCATTTCTGCTCCAAATGTACATGGATATTGATCAAACTCGAACGAGTCCCCAACCACGTCCGCGTGTACCTCGGTCGCCGTATTCCAGATACTTTTAGCCCGAAAAAACGCCAAGGAGGTTGAAAAATAAAGAATCTGAGCAATAACAACAGGGACAGGAAAATAATCCAAATTCCTGGAGACGTTTGTAAAAACAGTTTTAAAGCCTCCGCCGGTCGCCAGACGCTCGTGCTATATCTGTTGGAGATTCAAGATTCAAGATTCAAGATTTTTATTTGTCACATACATATACATACTTTCATACATATATGCAGTGAAATGTAATGAAGAGAGGTTTTCAGGAGGTTTTCAGTGTGATTACATGCTCCTCGTGCCGCACCAGAAACACAAACATGACCGGGGCCAAAGGAGGCGGCGCAGAGCAGCGTAATTAAGCGCTATTCCAACTTCGACAACTTTCCACGCAGAGCTGCCGTGTTTTCCCGACATCTGTCGTTTGGATGCACTTTGAAGGATCCCGGAGTTTGATTGCGGAGCGTCGGAAACGCCTCTTCCACGCAGAGTGCAGAGTCACTCTCAACACGAGGTGTGACATGCCCGGTTAAACATCTCAAAATTCACATGGAATGAGGACGAAACTTGCCGACGTCCAATGTGACGGAGAGGATTTATGAAAATTAATCTTTGATTAATCTTTATTTATGTGACCAATATCTGCTTCAAATCTGCAGAGCATTTTGTGAAATTATTCTCTATTAATGATTGGAAAATATATACTACAAGGTCTAAATTGACACCGAATACTGAAATTAAATATAATCTTTAATGACTTTTATTGATTGCATTTTCCTTGTATGATTTTTCATTATCTCTATTTGAATACCTCATTGTAATGTAAAGCACTTTGAGTTGCATGTTCTGTATGAAAAGTGCTATACAAATGAAGTTTATTATTCTTCTTCTTATTATTATTATTATTATTTATATTATTATTATTATTATTATTATTAATAATAATAATAATAATAATAATAATAATAATAATAATAATAATAATAATAATCATATTCTAATTGTTACTACTACTATTATTATTATTTGTAGTAGTATTAGTATTATTACCATTATTATTATTATTACTATTATCATTATTATTATTTTTACAATTATTATTATTATTACTATTATTATTATTGTTAATAATAATAACTGTAGGCTGTATTTATTACACACTCACTACAGGCAGTGAAAGCTTTTCTGTGCATTTGGTCACATACTGCAACTCAAGGAGCAAAAAAGCAAAACAGTGATTTGCTTTGCAAAACACAAACATCAGTTTGTGGGAAACGGCTCGGGGCCCAGGAGGGTGGTGGGGTCCGGGGTGGTGGGGTGATGGGGGGTGGAGCACTTGTTGTCAGGGCTCACGCTCACGGAGCCCGTCCCAACAAATTGTTTGTGTCAGCCGAGGGAGGGAGCGTGGGGCTCAGTTGTGGTTTTGAAGTCCATATCAGTGTCAGGCGTGAGGCCGGGGGGTGGAGGGTGGAGTGTGGAGGAGGTTGGAAGGTGTAGGCCGGGGAGGGGGGTGGAGGGGTGGAGGAGCGTAGCGACAGAGGACGGAGGGACCCGGAATTCAAACGACCCTGCCTTCCTCCCTTCCACGGTGGGGAGCGGGTGGAGGTGAGTGAGGTGTCTGGTTTCGGGCGGTGTTCAGGGCCCCGGAGCTCATGATTCCGGGGTCACGGGCCTCGCGTCCCAGGGGGGCCGCAGCTGCCTGATTAAAAATCCCACCCCCCCACCCCGGGTGGAGGCCAACGTGGACGATCCGTGGATTCCACTGCAGCTGAACGTGGTACGGCACCGAGGACACGTGAAGCTCAGCCGTCTGTTATGAAGTCAAAAACCCCAAAACTTTACAATATTAATATCAATCATTCAGCGTCACTGCTAAAAAGGGAAACATCAGGGGTGTCTGGACAAAATGAATCTTTCCAGTCGTGTCCTCCGCAGAGACAAACTCAGATCTTTTAATAATAAACGAAATTAAAGGACCTTTT
>NC_137189.1:48964360-49056860 GCF_960531495.2 Zeus faber | reverse complement strand
GCCATAATTATTCAGCTTTATGTCGCTTTAATGCATTTTAATTTTTGCCAAATTCTCGTTGTTGTTTGTTTCTGTGTTTAACTTGCTGTCAATACCCCCCTCTTGGAGAAGCAACGACGATGAGATGTTCACTTGTCAGAGCATGGTCTGGAGGAGGAGGGTTGATGGTGTTGTTGGTCAAACGATAACGTTTTTTTTGCTGATTATAAAAGTGGACCTATTGTGTTCCTTTTTTCACGTGTTAATAAAGGTGTCGGAGTTCCCCAACACATGTCTTTGTCAAGTTTTTTGCCGAAAGTAGCCCTCAGATTATGGATTCAAGCCATTGTAACATGCCTCTATAACTGTCTCGCTCCAAAAGTGGCTGTGTAAGTGGGAGGAGCCACCCTCTGGAGGATCCGAGGTCTGTGAGCCAATGGTGTTTGTCCATGTCGTTTGGCTTTAGTTGTATTTGAGCACCTCGTGTCGATTACGCACATTTTAGTATTTTTAGGGTGTCATGACATTTCACTGCATATATGTATGACCGTATGAATATGTTTGTGACAAATAATCTCTTGAACTTGAACTTAAACTCCATAACGTTCACTGATTTCACCTTATCAGTCCACCAAAATCTGTTTGTGAACAAATCTGAGGCGAGAAATGACTCTTCACTCATATTAGATCTACAAGGCCTCATTTAAAAGTTGCTGTACTTCAATCTTGTGGGAGACACGCACTGGGACTCTGGCACACTGTTTTCTTTTTTTCATGTAAACATCAGTGTGGCAGTTCCCCCTGCCACACACCAGCCCAGCGACGTTTTCAGGGCCCTCCGGCACAGAGACAAAGGCTCAGATTTTGCAAACGCCAGTTTATTATAGAGTGTGGACAGGTGGAACAAGCTGGGAGCAGATGGACACATGTCATGACTGAGGCTCTCCCTGTGGGTTGGGGGGTGGGTGATTTACCTGTTGCTCGTTGATTGCTCTGAGGAGCAACAGGCTTACCGCCACCTGTATCCCCGGCCCAGTTACCTACGCCCAAAACAGGTGTGGCTGCTTAAACCACACCACCCCCAAACCGCAGTCGGAAAATAAAATAAAATAAAATAAAATACAAAAAACACACTATTTTTATTGGCTTTGTTTGGAGAAACGCACAGCGGATGGGATGGAGCAGATGACCATATAAAAAAAAATCCGTGACCAGCTGTGCATAGAGGAGAAAATCCTTTTGAAACAGAGCCTTCACAGCGGTCGGAATCATGAAAGTTATTTTTCACAGCGATTCCTTTATCATTAGTTTAGCACATTATTTGACACTTTGGCCATGTCTCATATCAACATCCCACATCGTAACATCATATATATGCCAGAAAATAAGGAAAAGCAGAATAGGTCCCACTGGAGATTGGCTTTGGAGACGGGGAACTTGAACTCCACTTGCAGAATAACGCTGTCTTGGATGCAACGCTGACAGCACAGGTTAAAAAAAAAACTTTCATCTAACTTTTTTAGTTGCTTGGTTACGATCATCAAAAAAAGGCAAATAAATAAACAAAAACGCCAAAGAGAGAACTTCACGTGGCAGCTGAACTCCAGGCGTGTTTGGTATTCAGACGCCTTCTCGAGCGGCGCGTGCCGTATGTACAGCACTGTAGGAGGAGAAGTCAGAGATTCAGGGCAATAGTGAGTGAGCAACGCTGTGTGCTAATAATGAATAAGTCAGCGTTCTGATTGTGTTGGTGCCGCGCGACCCGAGCCGCTTAGCACTGTCCCATGCTGCTGACACTTTCATCTTTCACGTGTCACAATGCAAGCATAACTACTAGTAGACTGCTCAGGGACGAATGGGAAGTGAAGGGAATGTGCAGAATCAACTTTTAAATACTGTCCAAGGGCACGATGGCAACTCCGGAGCTGGTCCTCAAACGTGAGAAAAATATTACGGTATGCGTTGTGGGGATGGTGTGGTTTGAGCAGCCACACCTGTCCGGGGTCTAGGTAATTGGGGCCCAGGATCAGCGTGGCTGCACACCTGTTGCTCGCAGGTTGGTCTAAAGAGCAACAGGTAAAACCCCCATCCCCACACCCACTCAGAAGAGGAGCCCTTAGCATGATACATGACCATTTGCTGCTGAGCTTGTACCACCTCGCCCACTCTCTACGATAAACTGTGCGGCTGAAACCCCGTCGTCCGTGTCTCTGTGCCGGAGGTCCCTGAAAACGCCACTTGGGTGCCGTGCGGCAGGAGAAGCTGCCACACGGTTAATTTAGAGACGTTAGGTCTGACACTCAAGCTCCGACGCGCGTATCCACGTCCCCAAGTGATTCCATCTGAACCACTGTTGCGGAGGATGCTTTGTCACGGACAAGATCACGTGAATGAGGACGATTCTCCGCAAAACTGTGGGTTGATGGGGCGGAAATGGCATGATATATCTCACACACACACATCCCAGAGTCACCGAATGACCTCTGCCCCACGACGGAATGACAGTTTGTCACTGTCACTTTCGGTTTCCGCTTAAACCCTCAGCTGTTTTACTCTTCTGAACTTGAATTTACTGTCAAAAGGAATAATAATAATAATAATAATAATAATAATAATAATAATAATAATAATAATAAAAACCCTGTCAAGCCCTGGTCTACTGTGTAGGAGTTCAAAACCCCACTCACGATGATATAGTAATGCTTGAATGCAACAGCACCACCAACTCTGGATTTTGTGGTCAAAACAAAATCTGAAAAAATAAGATAAGTTCAATTAAGAGAAGATGCCGAATCAATAACGCTTTGTTAATGAGAAATTGTGAGAAAATAAGGCTTCAAATGATGAAAAACAAAAAGATAAATAGTACATTTAAAATGTTCTTGAATTTTTTACCTAGTGAGTCAATAGTTATCTAATAAATATAAGGAAAATATATTGAAAAACATAAAGTATATTCGGATAATAACAGTTTGTGTTTTTCATTTTATGAGTGAAAGAACATTGTTTGAATAACACTGTTCCGATCAGACAAGGTCAATAAAGTTTTGAGATTGAAAACAAAAGAGGTTTTTACAGGGGAATCACTCAGAAAACGTTTTTATTTATTACTTGTTGGAAAACAAGGGTAAAACTTAATAAACGCACAAGCAAGTGATATTAAACTCTATAAACAGTGAGTCCATCCAGGAGCAAAGATTTCTCCCCTTTTCTCCGTCTTGGTGAGTTATTTTACACTAAGCTAAGCTAGCTGCTAACAGTGTAGCACTGTAGGAGCAGATGCTGCACGTTGACATACATTTACATTATACTGTATATTTACATGATATATTTACGTGATATATTAACATGATACATTATACTGTATATTTACATGATATATTTACGTGATATATTAACATGATACATTATACTGTATATTTACATGATATATTTACGTGATACTGTATATTTACATGATATATTTACGTGATATATTAACATGATACATTATACTGTATATTTACATGATATATTTACGTGATATATTAACATGATATATTTCCATTAAACTATATTTAGATGATATATTTACTCTATATACTTACATTATACTGTATATTTACATGCTATATTTACATGATGTATTTTCATTATATTGTATATTTTTACATGATATATTTTCATGATATATTTACATGTTATATTTACCTTGTACAGTATATTTACATGATATAAAGTCAGATATTCATTTTATATTTTTTGATATACTGTGTTTATATATACTGTATATTTATTTTTTGTTGATTCCATTGAAGACTCACTAGCTGGGATTCTCTCCTTGATGATGGAGACGGAGCTGACCTAAACTCATCTGAACTCCAGAAGAGGATGAAACCTGTTTTCCTCTGGTACGGACAGATAATCATCTTTTATTGTAACATCCTGGACAAAAGAGAACCAAGCGGAGCCCAGACAAACAAAACAGAACAAGACTAGACATGACACACTTTAGTTTTTCACATAGGGATTTCATATTTGCCGGCTTTAGGATTGTAATTACTGAAGTTGGTTCAATTCAGGTAGAATTAAATAATGTCAGGTTAAATAGAAGGTTAGAGAATGATGATCAACAGTCAAAAGAGATACGGAAATAATTCCCCTCTTTTCATAAAGGTTTATAGGGGTTTTTTGTATCATGTGAATACCAATGTATGCCTATGATCAACATACATGAACAATACAAGGGGAAATTAAAATAATAGTAATAATAATAATAATAATAATAATGAAAATATACATGTACTATATATATATATACACACACACACACACACACACACACACACACACTGTGCGTTCGATTTTGAACTTCGAAATCACAATCAGGTTTGCGATTCTCCCCATATTTTTGTGGGTAACGTTGTCCATCATGGTCACCATATTGGGGCAGTCGAGATCTACCGGTAAACAAATGCAGTGTGTGCTGGGGTCGACGCCGCCCCGCCTGGCTCCAAACCCACTTTCATGGAATTTGGTTCGGAGTTCCAAATGGGAGAGGGAGTGTTAAGGAGGGGTTCTCATGGAGGTGGTTCTGCTTGGATACGAAGAATTCACGATGGCCACGGGTACGTTTCTGCATGCGGGTTTAGATGAGATATGGCCGGGTTCAGCTATACGACCGTAAGCAAAAAAAAAAAAACGTCATCTCAGGGAGCGATTGTGCGAGCGTCCCCAGGTGCACCCTGCATCTGCACAGCCGGCGTGGACCCACGGTGTGCGCCGCAGGGCACTTTGCGTGCTTTAAAATGGCAACTAGGCATAAGACTCAGAGGGTCTCACTAAACCAGGCGGCGCAATGAGAGGGATGAAAGATGCCATGAATTGCCGTCAAAGGTCCCCCCCGTGCCATGGCCTCAGCCCGGTCCGTCCGGAGTATATTGACTGATTTATATATTTATATTTACATTTATTTATATATTTATTGGCTCGTTTATTTATTACAGGATTCATATCGTCGGCATTATTTATCTTTATCTGCGTGCTAGGTCCACATACATCCTCTTGGTGCGCGCAAGTGAATGAGCTGCGTGCACTGCCGCTCTCGGGACTACACTGGGTGACTTCTGCCAGACCATCCCTCACCCCGTCTTTTCCGGCATTATCACACCATGTGTGAAAGAAGGTGCAAGATGGAAATGTTCCATGAATCTAGCTGCATGTGTGAATAGTGTTAACTCACTAGCGGTGCCGGAAAGGTTACGCCTGTAATTTACCGGGAACAATGTGTGAAAGGAGCTTAACCGTGGCATAGCCGTCAAAACTGGAAAAAAAAAAATACATGTCAGCGACAGCTGACAAGTCAAAAGGAATCGTGGATTTGGAGACTTGTGACAACCCTAAAGTACACCTTCAAGAACAAGTTATATACTTGTATACGTTAACAATTTTTTTACAACTTTTACAATACATTAATTTTGTGTCAGGGTATTCACACTTTAATTTGTACTTGTACTTAGGCCGGAAACTCTTTTTTGTGTCGTGTTTTTTGTCAGTATTCGAGTTTCGCCTGGAAACTAGCTGTAACGTCTGTTCAGGCTGCCCATGCACGCAGCGGCGCGGTAAACACAGGTCACAGGTCGCGAACACATGATTATGTCGCACGCCTCAATGCGTGCGTGCGTGCGTGCGTGCACGTGGGAACACACTCGCGCTGCGCTAAAGGCTAAATTGAGATTCTTGGTGTCATTACGGCTCTCGCTGCTTGACTGACGTAAAAATCAGCATGCTATTATGTTAAATTATGGTAATCTTTTATCGATGGATCCCACTCAGTGAAACCCTTTCCTGCCTGCTCGATAATGAGCGCGGTAATTGAGGGGAAACTGCAGAAACAGTTGGCGTCTTCTCTCGAGTCTAAGTTTTATCAGCTGGGAGAGTGGTACAAGTCTGCTTTACATAAGACTCCAAACGCTGAGTGGGTTTATCTCAGAGCTCTGCGGGGGACACCCCTACGCTGTCCAAAGACGTTACGTAGACGCTGAAAAACCTGGCTGCACATTACAGATTCATAATTTCACAGTCAGCGTATTATTACGAATTGGGATTTACTGGTGTGATTTAAAATTCATTCACTTTTATTTATTTGTGTACTTTATTAATCCCTCTGTGGGGGAAATTTGTTAATAATTTGCATTAAAGATTTATTAAGTTTGGATCTCCACATTTCCTCAGTAGAAATATGATCTTTGGGGTTGCCTGTTAGAGGTGATTTACAGGATTACGAGCGTCAGTAACAAACTAGACAACCAAACGAAATAAGCGACATCCATAAAGTCAGTCTTCATTTTAGTGCCAATCCGTAACTGCTAAACAGCGCTTTTATAGGCTTCCTTGTCAGGCCCAGGCCCCTAAAACTGTCTACTCCTGCTTTTTACTCAAACTTACAATGCTTTTACTTGTAATGATGTACAAGTAATAACACCTGTACTTGAAATGATCATCAGTTTAATCACTAAACACATCATCACGAGATTTTTAGTATTTTAACCAATGCTGCCTCTCATTTTCACAAAAAATATACACAATGAAAAATTCATGCACCTCTCATTCAAAGATGAAAGTACCGTCCTTGATCATCTTCCCAAGTTTTTTTTTTCCCAGAAAGAAAGTCTAATATGTCTTTTTCTCTATTTACCTTGCCATTGGAAGGTCTTTTGGGGGCGGCGGGCTTCATTACTTCTTTACTTTGCTTTGATGTCTTTATAATGACTTTGAGTCGTCGCTCCCAGGATAAAAACCAGGCAAGGCGCAAATTACTCTCTGTTAACCTCCCGCTTTAAAGAGGACATGACAGCACGGCCGATACCTTGAAATCGTTTCTCCTGATTTGCTCTTTACTGGACGGATCGCCCGCTAATCATGAAAACCTGCCCCCGAATAGCCCGCTGTCACCAGTGAAATGTGAGAATGAATGTTGAAAACACGTGTGCATCCAGGGCTCTCCTCCTGTGAAGGACTAACCTTGAATCCAATCCACAACATTTTAAGTAATTTTAAGTGGACAGAGACTTCCTCCTCCCTTTACTAACACAACATAGTATAACATCTAATGTATACGTTTTACATTACCCTGCCCATCCTGACATCGAACCTACTGCAGTAAGCCACCAGAAGCCACCCACATCCTGATAATAGAGGAAAAAATATTTGGCCCATTGATGGAACCACGGACATGTGTGGCCCTAAAGGAGCACATAAACCGTTCAGCGGACCGCGGTTACCAAGAAATTTAAGGGGTTTCCTTGCCGACGTTGCCATGTTTTTCTATTTGGGCATTCTAGAAGGGAGGAAACTCACTAAGTACTTGAAGGACCGCCATTTTTCCCATTCCCATCGTCCAACGTCCCACTGCGCTGTGGTCAAGTGATTCATAGGTCGAGAAACCTAAATTCCACCAGCTGCTGTTTCATTTTAATACATTTTTGCACGGGTATTAGTGCAAATACGGTACTATCTACTGTATATCAGTGGTTCTACATAGATAGATAGCTAGCCAGACAGACAGACAGACAGACAGACAGACAGGTAGGTAGATAGATACATAGATAGATAGATAGACAGACAGACAGACAGACAGTTAGACAGACAGACAGGTAGGTAGATAGATAGATAGACAGACAGACAGACAGACAGACAGACAGACAGACAGACAGACAGGTAGATAGATACATAGATAGACAGACAGACAGACAAACAGACAGGTAGGTAGATAGATAGATAGATAGATAGATACAACCCCACATGCATCATGATACAGAGGGTTTTTTTTCAGATCTTTGACCTTAGATAAGAAATTATTTCAATACATTTGCATGAAACAAAATTAGCATCCACCCACCTCCCAAGCCCCTGCTCTTAACACACTGAGTATGGCATGTAGTGGTTTATATTCAGTGTTCGTCTTTCCTTGGAGATTAATTTACATCCCACGCTGCTGAAAGCTCCGACGAGTTGAAAAGTGACTCATCGCAGGATGACACTACTATTTTTATTCATTTAATACGAGATGCTCTTTTAAAGAACATAATTACCTCTGTGAAACAGAGAACTTGTAAGCTGTGGAACGTTTAGTGGTAATGTACTGTAACTATGTAAAACATGCACTGTGGAAAAAAAACAAAACCCGAAAGAAACAAAGCGGTGCAAAGGGAGTTCGTCAGACAAATAATTCAGAGTGGAAATGTCCTTGGAGAAATCCTCTCGGGGAAACATTGTCCACGTCTCTCATCTCTTGATGTTTGGCATTGTGTGTTATATTAACTGTCTATTTCTCATTAATTCTGACGATGTAGAGGATGTGAAAAACACGAGTGGTTTGAAAACGCGACGCCGGCGTGAGCGCCAAATCTCAGCAGGGTTTTCTTGTTTAAGCAACCGAGTGTCGCCTGCTAACTGTTAGGCGGGCTCTTCAAAAGTTATCCTTTGGAACGAATCCCACTTCTGTCGAGTTGAAAGTGAGACAGCGAGTTCTGTTGTCTAGACGAGGGAAATCAAATCTAATTAGATGCTTTCACATGGAACTGAGGGCTAAAACGGCTTGAGAACAGGAAGAGAAAATGAAAAACCAAAGAACAACAGGACTTAAGTTTCTTAATTGTCCGTCTAAAAACAATTAAAACCGTTAATGGGATAAATATATGGTAATAACGCAATGAATGGCTGTTGGAAATGGTTTGTTTGTTGAGTCATATGGGGATGAAAGCAAAGATGTTGCACTGAGGTACTTTGACACTGATGAACCACATGCACGGTGTCTCTCTGAGCAGACAATGGTTCTCAACTGCTGTCAATTCCGACTGCACTGTAGTCGTACACGTCCACGTCAAACATCTAAATAAATAAATATATATATATATATATATATATATATATATATATATATATATATATGTGTGTGTGTGTGTGTGTGTGTGTGTGTGTGTATTTTGAACTGTACTGAATTTCCGCTGAGTGTGCTTTTATTTTGAAATGTTGCTTCCAGCAGCGTGCGGCAGTCACGACTTCATATCACGAATGCCAGCCAGGTCGGTTGTCACTTGCTCCACTCGAGCCGTCCACATTCTGTTTTGGCCCTGTTTACACCTGGCACTAACATGCGTCTTGGGTGATCACAAGTGGACACCTAGCATTAGAATGCGTCTCCATTATGCGTCTCGAGTAACCGCATGTTATCGGACCTCGCTTCCCTATATGCAAATAAACACGTACTTGGTGGACTTGAAGTGAGGCTGTTCTTGGTTGTGAAGCTGGGAGGCTGACCAGCACGTTCACTGGGACAGAATGACACTCGGTCTCCTAGCACCCTGTCCAATTCCTCTTAAAAGGAACCAGACCAGACCGGACCTTCTGCTTGAGTCCTTGGGTTTTTTGAAAGCCTTTTTGAGGTGTTTTATACGTTACCGTTGCTGCCATGATCAACTGTACCCTAACCCTCCAGCTTTACGGCTATCTCCTCATAAATCGCCCCGTTGCGATATGAATCTTTCAGTTTCAGTTTCCATTTTCCGTACTGACTCTTCGGCGAGTTTCCTGTGTGCGCCATCCACGAGAATCCATTTGACGTGTTGCTGTGACTTCTGTTGACGCAGAGGACGTCAGCTGAGTAGGCGGTCCTTCAATGTGGCCCAGGACAAATTCTGGTTTACGCTGCTAAAAGAATGTGGCCACATGCGGCCCAAACCCCCTCTGAATGTGGTCTGTGGGATGCGTCTTCGGTGCGATCACACCCGTACTTAGAGCTATCCACGTTTGATCGGATCACCCAAGACGCATTTTAATGCAAAGTGTAAAAAATGTGGATCCTGAGTCCAGACCATTTGAGAACCACTGAATTTAGGGCAACGTTGCTTTCTCAAGGGCAGACTGAGAGCATTTTCTGCTGATTAGTCCAGATATACTGTACCTGGAACTTTCTACCCCCTTCTATCCTTCCCTTAATCCCGCATTTCCTCAGTTCCAATTCCTGCCCACTTTCCAGTCCTCCACTTTATTTGTCTGATTAAAATAAAAATCTTCTCCGAGTGAGACAGAGTGAGGTCACTTGTTCTTTTTGGAGGCTTTGTTGACGATGGCTGTGATTTTACAGTTGGTTCCATGACGTACAGTTTATTTTTGTTTTAAGTGTTTGTTCGATTACTAAATGTAAATGTTCATTGTGAGCGCCATTGTGTAGTTTAACTATAACACTTAGAGAAGTCACACATTGCTTGGCAGCAGGATAACGACACACTCTGCGGCGCTGTATCTAACTCACATGGTAAAATTCCCTTGTTTTTCTCATATTGAAAACACGACAGCATTATAGTTGTATGGGATGCTCATTCCTAGTCAGCAGCTCGCCGCGGCACAGACAGCGGGTGTGTTTCCGTGATGAATGTTCACCTGAACATTTCTGAAAGAAAATGATGAAATTCTTGCTTTGCTCCCCATAACCCTCTGTAGTTCATCCTTTTGGGAGATTCCCATTGTCTATAGTAATACGCATGACTAATCACTTCAAACTTGCCCAAGTCCCTCGGCGCTTGCCCTTTGAGGCTGGCTGCGAGCGCAGATAGGTGTTGCTCATCTGTGTTTGTTTTGTGCACAAACACGGGTTATTTCACCAAACTATCCGGTTGTATTAATTATTCATTGGCAAACCCCCTTTCCTCTCCCTCTCCATGCGGTGCATACAAATCCTTGCAGGAGTGACCTATATTGTATTTCGGATATGTGACGCAGTGGGTTTTTCATCAGCACAACATAGCGGGATTTGAATGATCCAACCCCCCTCATGTGACCTCATCCTTATGACTGCATACTCAAGCCATTATCACAAAGTGACCCAGATTTCACACAACTGCTATTCTTCCGTTTTTAGGAGTGCAGAGTTACGGGGAAATTGCCCCTCTGCGCCATGTGGATCTTAAAGTGTTGCTCTGAGGAGATAACCGAGCTCCTGCTGACTGACCACGAAAAGAACCTTCCGCCGCGTTTTGCTAAGCTCTCCATCTCGATCCAAATCAGCTGCAGCTTCACATACCTGCGACAAAGCCCGCAACAAATGGCTGAAGGCCTTTCAACCCGCATTTGGTCACATTTGAATGGGGAGTTTTGGGGCTGCTGTTAGTGGTAAGCAGAGGGTCGCAGAGGAGTGTGTGAGATCAGTTGTAAATCCATTGTAATCTCCTCCTAAGCTACAGACCTGCTCCATTGAGGCCTCGTAAGCGGGAGACGGTCCAGTACGACCGGGCCTTTCATCCAAAGGAGAGGAGATTACATCTGAGGAATGCTCGGCTTTCCGAAGTTCTGCTTAGAGTTTCTAACAATGCTTCATTCCAGGCACATCCGCTTCAAGGAGACGCATCAGAGACCCCTGAAAACTGACATTTATATAATCTGTTGGAGACCTACATTTCTGCGGAGTGGAGAGCACAGCTGAATAGGTTAGTCCCAACTTTGTGCTTTAGATCTTCAGTACAGCTGAGGAAAACAAAGGCACTTTGGTATGCAGGGGCTTCCTCGGGGCGACAAAGTGCAATTAAACAAAACTCACCTGATTTGAACACACTGGTATAATGTCAGAATCCTAATTCTGACCCAAAGACCACAAAAAAAACATGTGGAAGAACTGAAAGGAGGGAACAAGGGACTCAGCTTGTAGCGAAGGCAAGATAAAATGCCTTTACTGTGTCAGAAAGTTCAATTGAACAAACTTAATTAAAAGGCTTCATCTGGGAGTCAAACAGAGACACATTGGCGAGAATATGTTTAATAGGTCAGAGCAGGTGATGTCTGTGTGTCAACCACAGAACATCACGGTGAACCAGTCGGAATAAAGCTTTTGTATTATTATACAATTTTTCGAAAGAAATACAAACAATATGATAAGATGCAAAGCAATGAAGTAGAAAAGTACTGTAACATTACCTTATAATATAGATATTTAATATAATAAATAATGAAAAATATATGAATGAATGAATGAATAAAAAAATATTAAATAGATATAAAATAGATAATAAATATAAAAAGTCAAATATATTACAATACACTTTAAAAATAGATATTTTTATAGATTTTAAATATAATAATATGTCTCGCAACAACAACAAAAATGGAGTCGCTGTTCCACGAGCCGGCCCACGGAGGAAGCACCGAGGTAAACGAGGCGGCATTCGGGTCAGAATGAGGACGCAACCTTACCGTCCACCTCTGCCAAGCATCCTTCTTGCGAACGTCCAGTCCCTGGAGAACAAGATGGATGAACTTCGAGCGAGGATTCAATTCCAGCGTGACACGAGGAACTGTTGCGTCCTCTGCCTGACGGAAACATGGCTGAACCCACTGGTGCCGGATGAAGCCATACGTCCAGCCGAGGCCTTCTCCGTGTTCCGCGGCGACAGAACGGCAGAGTCGGGGAAATCCAAAGGTGGAGGCGTCTGCCTAATGGTAAACAACCGCTGGTGTAACGCCAACAACACCAAATTCCTCTCCCACTCCTGCTCGCCGAACCTGGAACAGCTGACCATACTATGCCGTCCATTTTATCTCCCCCGGGAATTCAGCACGGTCATCATTACAGCCGTTTATATCCCACCGCAAGCGGACACCGACGCAGCTCTGTCGGTTCTGCACGATGTGTTGTGCGGATTTCAGAACAGACATCCCGACGCGGCCGTGGTGGTGACTGGGGACTTTAACAGGGCCAACCTGAAAAAAGTTCTTCCTAATTTCCACCAACACATCACGTGTGCCACCAGGGGAGACAGAACTCTGGACCGTTGTTACACTCCTTACAAGAACGGATACAAGCCCGTGTCGCTTCCTGCTTTCGGGAAATCAGATCACGCCGCGATCTCGCTGCTTCCTGTTTACAGGCCTCTGATCGCGCGGGATCTGGTGATGACGAGGGAAGTGAAGCGGTGGACGGACCAATCAGAGGCTGCGCTTCAGGACGCTCTGACTGACGTAGACTGGGACGTGTTCCAAGCGAGCTCAAGTGACGTCAGCGAGTTTACGGAGGTTGTAGTGAGTTTCGTGGCTACGCTCGCGGATGAAATCGTTCCCACGGTGAAAGTTCGGATATTTCCAAACCAGAAACCTTGGGTTGATAAATCCATCCGCTGCGCTCTGAATGCGCGCACGGCCGCTTACAACGACGGACTTGTATCTGGTAACATGGACAATTACAAAGCGGCGTCGTACCATCTGCGGAGGGCGGTGAGGGACGCCAAACGGACGTACAGAGACACTGTGGAGCTGCAGATGGAGCGGGGGGACACAAGACGCTTGTGGGAGGGGCTGCGAACAATAACAAACTACAAGAGCAGCTCCTCCCCAGCCACGAGTGCGGACGCCTCCCTGGCCAACCAACTGAACTCCTTTTATGCGCGGTTCGAGTCTGGCAGCAGCACCGCTAGCTCGCCGGCTAATTGGAGTTACACAGCTGGGGATGAGCGCGCACTCTCAGTGTCCGTGCACGAGGTCAGGAGGGCTTTGATGCGGGTGAACACCAGGAAAGCTGCGGGCCCAGACGGCATATCTGGGCGTGTACTGAAGACCTGTGCTAACCAGCTAGCTCCGGTGTTCACCACAATATTCAACATCTCCCTGGCTGAATCAGTGGTCCCATCCTGTTTCAAGAGGTCCACCGTCGTTCCTGTCCCGAAGATCGCCTCTCCAACCTGCCTGAATGACTACCGTCCGGTGGCCCTCACCTCGGTGGTCATGAAGTGTTTCGAGAGGCTGATTAAGGATTACATCTGCGCCTCCCTCCCCCGCACCTTGGACCCGTTGCAGTTCGCGTACCGGCAGAACAGATCCACGGATGACGCGGTCTCTCAGGTACTGCACACCACGCTCACGCACCTGGATGGCCAGAAGGGGCCTATGTGAGAATGCTGTTCATTGATTATAGTTCAGCTTTCAACACCATCGTCCCCACCAGACTGGCTGTCAAGTTGTTGGAGCTAGGATTGAATGCTCCGCTGTGCACCTGGATCCTGGACTTCCTCACAGGCCGCCCCCAGGTGGTCAAGGTGGGGAAGTACATGTCCAGCTCCCTCACCCTGAATACAGGATCCCCCCAGGGCTGCGTCCTCAGCCCCCTACTGTACTCCCTGTACACACATGACTGTGTGGCCAGGTCCAGCTCCAACACCATCATCAAGTTTGCTGACGACACCGTGGTCGTGGGCCTGATCACCGACTGCGATGAGAAGGCCTACCGCGAGGAGGTGGCTGACCTGTCACTCTGGTGCCAGGACAACAGCCTCCACCTGAACGTCAGCAAAACCAAGGAGCTGATTGTGGACTTTAGGCGTGGATCACAATCGAGGACGCACGCGCCCTTGTGGATTAATGGGACTTCTGTCGATAGGGTGAGCAGCTTCAGATATCTGGGAGTCCACATCACAGAGGACTTAACATGGACTGTTCACACAGACACTCTGGTGAGAAAGGCGAGGCAGCGTCTCTACCACCTCAGGCAGCTGAGGAAATTCCGGGTCTCGGTGAGGATCCTCAAGTCCTTCTACTCTGGAGCAGTGGAGAGCATCCTGACAGGCAACATCACTGCCTGGTTTGGGAACTGTACTGCCCAGGACAGGCGGGCCCTGCAGAGGGTGGTGCGTTCAGCTGAACGTACCACTGGAACTACCCTCCCCCCCTTGCAGGAGTTATACACCAGGAGGTGTAGTAGCAGAGCCCGTAGGATCATGAAGGATCCTCATCACCCCAACAACGGACTGTTTCAGCTGCTGCGTCAGGCAAGCGCCTCCGCAGTCACGCAGCGAGAACAGAGAGACTGAGACGGAGTTTCTTCCCTCAAGCCATCAGAACTGTCAATGCTGACCTCACCAGGGGTCCTAACTGAGCCATGCACTAGGCTCCACTACCTACTGTACTGTATGTAGCATACTGTACCGCATACTGTATCACTGTTCAGGGTTGTTCGTGATGCCGTATTGCTGCGCCGTACTGTTGTATACTGTGCTGTATTATCCCAAACACTACCTCACACTATTCACATTCACATGCCACTTTAATTCTAATGCCACTTTAAATGCACATATCTGTATATACATAGCCATATTCCTTCAACCTATTCCATTTTATTTCAATTTATTTTTTATTGTATTTTATTCTATATATTTTTATCTTATTCTATAAGTATTCCACTTACTGTATTACGTTTTAGGAGTCAGTTAGTCGGTCTATTAGAAAGGAATTTTCTACTTTTTATTTTATTTTATTTTTGTACTTTTTCCTAGGACTTCTTGTGTGCTATCACCGGGTGCGTTGCATTACATTTCACTGCATATATGTATGGAAGTATGTATATGTATGTGACAAATAAAAATCTTGAATCTTGAATATGTATGTATTTATTAAATTGACATAAAATAATGATACAAATATGACATGAAATCTTGCCTATTTACACACTAACTAAGTGCATATAGTAATGACACTCCGTTTAAAGGACAAATAATACACTGAACCAACAGTAATTTACATGACATTACTTATTAGCTTGTCAGACACCATGCAGCTGCATGTATGACCGTTTAACGTTTGAGTTATCTTTTGTAATCATCACTTACCATATTCGTTCATTAAATCCCTGACTCTGCAGTTTGCTGGACAGATGCGTTGTACACAGGCAGACAAAGAGACACCCGACACGGGGGAACACCCCAGCCCATGTTATTGATGGGATGGTTTTATTAATATGAATAATGATCGAGAGCTGTCAGCGATGATGGATGGTGTCGGAGGTAAAAATGGGCCCAATGGGGTGGGGGGGGTGATGGGGCGACGCCTCACCACTCGTCTGTCTCTGGAACAGATGCTGAGCGTCGTAGCAGGGGGTTAGGGTGCTCACCGGGCCGCGGAGGGCATCTGATCCCAGAGCCGCCCGAGTCTTCAAAGGACCTGCAACGTCATCAGAAAGGAGAGCGAGTGAGAGGGAGAGAGAGAGAAGTGCTCTAAACCCGGCTCGCTCCTCGCCGAGCGGATGTTCCTCATGCCGCTGCAGCTCTAGCGGTTTAACTTACAATTGCTCTGTTATGTCCAATTAGTCTCGTAATCACGCTGTCGTAATTGCAGCAGAGATCGCAGCTTATTCTACAAAGCAGCCATCGTCACAACATATTGATTGCATCTACGTTGCATGGTCCTAATCTTAGATCTCCATGCGAAAAAAGATCTTTTCCTCAACTTTGCCGAGCGCCACTGCACGGAGCCGCTGTACTCCTCATTAGACGCTGGTTTGGAGGAGCTTTTGACATATTATTTCTAACAGGATCCACATGGTAATAATTGGGAGCACATTGTGATAAATACCCATTGTTTACGGCGTAGGCGGGCGTTCTCCGTCTGTAGAATCGAGAAGGTAGCGTGATTGAAGAGGGATGGGAAGTTTCACGGAGGCATTGTTTGTTTTTGTGTTCTTTAGAAGCCGCAAGGTTTTGACAGCCACGCCGTCACGCTTAATATCAGATCCTAGAAATATTAAATTAGAGACTCTGAAGAATCGATCCATAATGGACAAGACAAATCCGATTTTGTTATTAAATGTGACCTGAAACATAATTTCATGTAAATTTATCTCAAATAAATGACATTTTAATTGAACATTTCAGAACAACTACAAACGAATAGAATAAATACATATTTATTAAAGAGTAGAGAATCATAAATACTTTTCAAACCGAGTGCTCTTTCTGTGCATTCGGGGTCTATTCACCAGTGAGATGCTTCTTTGCTGCAGTAGTGCCACAGCGTCCTGCTGTCCAAGATAAAGCGTTGCGGCACCCAGGCTTTTTTTTGTGATATTATTGTATATTGGATTTTGACAGCCGTGATGGATGACATAATGGGAATAGTCTGGTGGCCTCCAGAGCGCTGAGTCCGCTGGCAGCGAGGGAGGTCATGGCCGAGCCCGGGCAACAAAAGCCCGACGTGGGTGAAGATTGCTCCGAATTCAGCCAGGACCGAGAGAGCTCCCACCCAGCTTGCTTCTGCGACACGTCTTACGCTGCGCTCGCATTTTTAACGGTAGAGCGAAAAAGTTATAAGTGTGTATTCTGGTGGAACAGGTGAAGTGGTGGTTAACAACCGTTAAAGAAGGGGGAAACGTCATGCAAACGTGACTGTGGTGATCGGATGGGGCGGCTACAGTCAGCTGCTGGGACAACGTCTGTCTGCTGTTCTGCTAATATGTTTGGAGGGGGGTAACACTCTCCTGGGACCTTCACGGAATTAATTAATTTCACTAAACCATCTTGACACATCATTGCTTTGGGTCTAGTGTCTGGCCTCTTTGAGATGTCCATTAAATCTGAACGGCATGTGGCATGCAAACTACAACAATGACATTCTACATCCGGTGAAATAGCCCAGTATGCAAACACTGCACACTACACTCACAAGTGTATCCCATAATGCATTGTGAGGGCAAGACGCCGGTAAATGTTTCCCTGCAAGGTCATAAACACTCAACGCGCTGAAAGGAAGTGGAGCGGCTCCATGACTATGTGGTATATCCGAGTAGACAAAGAGCTTCCTGCTCACATACTCAAGTACTGGATGGTAGTAGGAGCACGTAGTGTGGAGTGTGTATTACACAATATCGAAAGCAGTGCGCGATTCCTCCGAAATACATCCAAATATCCAGTTTGTCTCTGTCTCTGCAAACGTCAGTGAAAGTTGATAAAACGGCTCCTTTGGCTGCCAGTTCCATGGGCGGTTGTGGTGCGCGGTGTTCAACGCTGGCGGAGGCGACGGCTCTCTCTCTGTCTCATTGAAAAACAATGAATATCCCGTTTGCCGTCAACAGCTTACTGCTGTGTGAACAAAGCACAAGTTTAATTTTATTTTGAGAGCTGTGATAAATTCATTATCCCTGCATGGAGGGTGATCCGACCGCCATTTTCCCATTTTGGAGCAGTCTGCTGAATGCTTTCATCACATATCTGTGAGTTTGTTTAATTTATTTTGCAGAGTAGTCCTCCGTCCAAATGAGAATAAAGAACATTTTCATTAGAGCCTTTTTTTATTCCTCCGGTAACCCAGATTCTGCATCTTCGCTCCCTTATGTCCTTCCATTTAACAATTTGCAGGATGTTTTACTGATGTACCACCGAATAAAAATACCTCATATTAAACCCCCTCTAACTCTCTTGGTTTCTCTCACTCTCGTTCCCCCTCCTTTTTCAAAGTTTTCGCTTCTCCCTCTCTCCTTCACAGATATTCTGTTTTTTTTATTTATTTATTCATTTTTCCACTGTGTTGCTGGGTGTCACGGAGAGGCCAGATATTTAAAGTAAAGAGAGACGGGTTCTGAAGCGGCGCTCAAGAGAGTTGCCTGCGTAATTCCACCAGGCAGATGAATGGGATCTTTCAGTCTGCACCGCTGTCAATCCAACAGCTTTGAAGTGTGCCAACTTCACAAGAAATCCCAAACAAAAAGAGGGTGAGGAGAGGGGAAAAAAAATATGAGGGCGGTGGAGGTTGGTGGTGGTGGTGTTGGGGGGGTGGGGTGGAGGTGGAGTTGATGTCTGTATCCGACACCAGAACATGATGCTGTGTCTGTCGGAAAAACTTCCCCCCGGTGGGTTTTATTTACGGCCCCGGCTCGCACCAGCCGCAGAGCTGCAGCAGAAAAGAGGAATGGTTCAAATGTTCCCGTTGATCTGTCACAGCGGAGTGATTGCCGGCGCGACAAACTGTTGTTTCAATTTGAATTTGTAGACGCGGCGGCGGGCTGTTCCGGCCAGCTCGCTGCAAAGTGCGGCGCTGTCAGAGCTGAACAACAGATGGGAAAGTGGGGGCGAGGTGTTTCGTGGTTCTACCTGACCTACATAGTCTCGTTCATAGCGGCTCTCAATTTGACATCGTATTGTGCCTTCACATCGGCAAATTAAACGAATAATTTGATATTTTACATTATATTGTACATTATTGACAAAAATGGCGGCTTCCCTCATCGGTTCCCTGCAGAGTAGAGTCGAGGGAAGCAGAGGGAGGTGTTGTAGAGATGAAGTAGAAGTTGAGTAATGCTGGTAAATATTCTTGGTACAATGTCGAGCAGTTGCTTTTGAAACATCATTTTCACCACAGATCTGCTACCTGACGCCAAGTCTAAGAACGGGACAGTGGTCTAAGTGCCTTTTTGTTCACGGCTTAATGATCGATTGGCTTCTCGTCGCAAATCCATCAAAGAACACAATAACGACAGGACTTCCCCCGTGTGAAAATGTCCGACACTGTGTCTCAAGAGTCAAAGTTTCTCCGGTGCCGTGGACGTAACGTGAGAGAACCTTCCACCGTTTTCACAGGGGCTCAGAAGGGAGCAGCCGCAGCATCGCGACACCACACTGTTATCACCCAAATGAATGTCACAGGTGACGTGGAGTCAGGAAAGTGGGAAGAATGAGAGGTCCACGCTTGCGGCAGCAGAAACCGAAAAACCCTTTTCAAATTGTTGTAATTCCATCATAATTGAACACGCACTCGCCAGACTCCCCCGAGTCCTTCAAATGACATTCGTTGCATCAGACTTTTAAGGTTGCCCTGCAGAAAGAGGCGACGCTGATTTATTACGCACATAATCTTGTGCATACTTGGACATATTTTAACAGCCTCACTCAGTTCCATTCTGTTGGGATAATGTTTGTTTGTCCTCTGAGATTTCCCGGTGGAAGACATTGGGACGTGGTTGTTGTTCGTTTAAGGAAACTGTGTTGTCGAAAGTCAAAACCACGTCTGCAAAGCTGCACTGGCGTGTGTGATAAAAACAATAATAATGTATAATTATATATTATACATTATTCCTGCCATGTAAGATTATATACATCATGCGCTGTGCTGGTAAAATATATTCAATGGTTTTGGTTAGTCAGTCTTGTCTTGTGTTTCCATAGTTTGTAAAAGCCCAATATAATCCAATTTACAATCAGAAATCGTCACAGGTGAGGCAGGTGAAATACGTACATTTGATGCAAAACAATAGAGGACATATGATATAATTACTGCAAAAGCTGTTAAAATGATTAACAAGTTATTTTAAAAGGCTCCCCGTATTCTGTTGAAACAGGATTTTGACTGCACAGTCATTCTGGAGTTCCACTCCTCTTGCTGATGAAATAATACAGTTTCACCGTCGTCCACAGAGCAGAGTAGCGATGCCGAGAAATTCCAGGCTAAATTTCCTCAAGATGTGCTCAGAAAAGGCATCAAGGATTGAATTCACCTCAGGTTAAGGCAATCCGCAAGCTTTTGAAACTGAGACACGGTGAGGGAGAAAAATAAGACATTAAACATCACACTAAGCAATCCTGTCAATGGCTTTTTCTCCAAAAGAACCATGGCATTTATTGTGGCAGCACAATAAATGCCACAACACAACCCAAAGAACTATTAATATGTGATATTTTGCTCTTGCGAAAGACGCGGGGGACTATTTTGCCGGATCTCAAACTCATTATATTATTTTATTTTACTGCAACCTTAAATATCTTGTCACATATAGAAAATAAAACTGCTTTTGTCCCAGCTGGTGTTTTATAAATCAGTTGATTGCTGTTAATTCATATGTTTTAGACAGGCTTTATTCTCAGGGTGCAGTGCCTGTCAAGGGTGCCCTGGTGATGTTGTACAAGCTTATGAAATACCTCCAATGGAAATAATACAACTTACCATCCAGGGTACACTTGCAGGTACACATATGCATATGTGCGTGTTCAGTATATTCTGGTCACGTTATACTTCACAGAATAACCATTCGATAAATGTTAGTTCTTCCAACAGCTTTTCCTTATAGCGATAGACACAGTCTGCTGGTCCTTAACGATCACATTCAGCGTAGCATTCACGTAATGAATAAGTACTTCACAACGAGGGGAAAGTGTCCTCCATTAAAGTCAAGACTCATCCTCCTTTCCGCAATTCACCTCGAGAATGTTATAACACAAACGCTCTGGTCAGCCAGTCAGCTGTGAGAGAGCATATTATGACATATTGAGTATCCTCCAGAGGTTAACAGTTTCTGTTCAGCCGTGAAAAGGGAAGCGCAATTGCAAAAAGACCATAAAAATAGCAGATTTTCCTGCACTGTCGGGCAGTGAGGGCACGGGCCAAGTTGTGGAGTAAGTCTTTAACTAACCCCGTCTGTAGGCCGTCTTTATTCTATGAGGAGGTTTGGGAAAGTGGTCACCACTCTTCAAATAAAGACTCCATTTCCCACGAAGTCTTGACTCATGTCGGAAAGAGCGCCGGTGACTCTCCGGCCCACGCAGACGAGGGGGAACGGAAAAGCTTTGTGGGTCAAAGCTTTTCTGTGGGCCCGGTCTTCTGGATTTCCAAGCCTTCCTGGGGTCCCAACTATTTTGGGCCATGCCTAATATCCATCCGAAAGTTAGGTTTTTTCAAAATGTATTCTTCCCTAAATTAGTGGATCACTTACTGAAACAAACACAAAAAATACAACACGTATTTTATTAATTTAATTAATTAATTAATTCGATTTGTATTGCTTTTATATATATTATACATAATATATTAATTATAAATAGAATTATGTATATGTTAATACAAATATATTTTATATATATTTTATATTATAGATATTTTATATTACTAATTAAATTTAATGATTAACAAAACTTAGACAGGACATTCAGCCTGTGTCTCAAGCCTCTAAATAAATGTTTAGAAATACAATGCATATATTTCAAATCTCTCAGGGATAGAACTTGTTTACACCCAACAAACTATATGAGGGGAGACCAAACCGAGAAGATGCATCATTTTGTGAAAGGAGATCCCACTTGAGCTTTTCTAGTCAGACCCAGATTTAAAGTAAACCCTTCTCTGGGAAGGAAAACCAAAATAATTAACCAGGATGAACCCTGAACACATTGGGGGTACAGGTCTGAATATGAACTCCAGACATCGAACCTTTTCACACTTAATGTCTAACTCCATATTTTTGAATGCCAGAAGTCTATTCAAATCTACTCTCTCAGGGCCATCACAGAGACTTGGTGAGCATCTTGCTCCGTTCGCCCGGCAGTTATCAGCCAGCCGTCAGCACCCGGCGGTGACGGCATTTCGGTTCCTTCCCACGGACCCCGTGTGAACCTGACAGCCATGTTGCTGATACCCGGGGCGCGGTGAAAAAGGGGTGACCCCGGCGGAGTCTCACAGGATTGTCAGCGAGGTGCCTGCTGACATGCTGCCGGGCGGATTGCGGAGGCTCCAGAGGGATCCGGGCTGACTGACAGTGTCGAGATACGGACCGCAACCCTTACTGCGAGGAAGCTTACCCGGCCGGCGGTCACTGGGGTAGGATGTGCCGACTTGTCAGATCAGTTTAGGGACCGGCGAGAGATGAGTTATGAAACCGACAGCCCCCCTCGTCCCTGATTGTTTGAACTGCGTTCCGAGTGACTGCAAGACTTCCACAAGTCTCACACTTGAGAGATTACTGTTAATCTCAGTACTGATTTGAAGCTACTGGTACTTTTAAACCACATTCTGATGAACTGCTGTTTGTGAATTACAGTGCTTGAAGCGGGGGATTATTTCTTATTAATATTTTGGAAGGAAATACTATTGAACATCATTATTTGTTTTGGTGCTTTATTTTTTTCCAGATGAAAGCCACAGTCATGTCAGAATCAAGTCAGTCTTTCAGGAATGGAACTGAAGGTTTTCATATCATTTCAACAACTTTGAAACAGTGGGTCGTGTATCCTGACATACAGTAATTCACTCTTAAACGGGAAGCGGACGGGCGTAGAAAAAGCATTTGAGAAGGGGATCATTTCCTGAGTAAATGAGGATGAGTTACACAGTGAGTTACAGAGTGAGTGAGTAGGTGTTCAGTGTACTCTGTAAAGTCAAATGGCTTTTAATCGACACTTTAGCTCTGAACCTGGGACCTTCTGATTGTGCGATGTGTGAGTTTTCAACCATTTGGGCAACCGAAAATTGCAGCTGAAATAATTGTTATTTGCTGGTAGAAAGAATGACTCAAAAGTAATCACAAAAGGATTGTTACCATTCACTATGTATGAAGATTTCATGACACATTCCTTTGTATATTTGATATGACTGCAAAGCACACTTCAAATAATGTTTGCTTCCTTGAACTCGTCTACAATGACACAAAAATGTTTATTTTCTACTCGTTTTCCACATCCTACACCTGTTTTCTATTCCTCCTGGATTGATTATAGAGGGCAATGTCTTGGTACAACAAGGCAGAACATTAATATCCTACATTATATACAATTATAAATACTTGGTGCGTGAATGCCAAATGCTCTAGAGGTAGAGGGAGGTAGAGCAGTGAGAGGTAGAGTAGATGTAGAGTAACGGTAGAGGATGACTAGAGGTAGAGCAGAGGGTGCTGGAGCCAGGGTTTTATTTGTGCCGGTACATGTTCCAGGGCCTCCCCGATTGGGACCGGCGCCTATTTGATTGGATCCATCACCCCTGCACAAGCTGCGGAGCTTCGGCTCGAGCTGCGAGCTCCGCATTCCCCGTTTCTCCAAACAAAACAAATAGAAATAGTGTGTTTTTATATTATTGTTTTTTAGGGCTGCACCCGACTCAGAATTTTATCAGTCAAATCAGATTTGCACCCGTCTCCCTCTCTGACGGTTTGGACGATGTGCGCGCCGGCGATTGGGTGCCCGCCATCGAGCCAGGAAAGTGTGTTTTTATTTTACGTCTCCTTACGGAACAAAACACGTGGGTACGGAACGGAACCGTGCGTAAAGGGGACACTTTCTGTGACTCTCTCCCCGATCGCCCCCTCTCCATGCGTTATGCACAGAAAATAATCTTAACGAGTCTACGAGTCCTGCCCCGTTACTCTGTGCCCCGCCCCCACACTGTTTTTAATATTATTCGGAGGAATGGGGCTCAGCTCTCCGTGTTGCTCTCTGCGATTGGGGCACACGGAGAACCGTGTTCGCGTCTGTGACCAGATGCAGACGATTCACACATATAAATATATATTTATGATTCCCCTTATTTATAATTCCTCATTGAAATATTATCCCTGTGCATTTTGTAACTTCTATCTCTTTTATCCTGTTATTGTAATTCACACAAGACTGCCAGTTTTCGACCGATGTTTCGACTCTTCGGCTTTCAGGGGGCAGCCCTATTATTTTTTATTTAACTTTCCTCATTGAACGAAACACAAAAAGCCCTGTGCGTCCCGTGCCGCGTCACGCTTGGCAGCTTGTGCCTTCCGTGCATACGTTCTGTGACTTTTTTTCTTGCTGGACCTAACCTCTCTGTGTTCCGGCACCTCCTGATTTACAAATTAAGCACGGGGTAGAGCAGAGGGAGTTAGAGCAAAGGGAGGTAGAGGTAGAGCAGAGGGAGTTAGAGCAGAGGGAGGTAGGGGTAGAGCAGAGGGAGTTAGAGCAGAGGGAGGTAGGGGTAGAGCAGAGGGAGGTAGGTGTAGAGCAGAGGGACTTCGAGCAGAGGGAGGTAGGGGTAGAGCAGAGGGAGGTAGAGTAGAGGTATGGTTGAGGTAGAGGGAGGAAGGGTGGAGGTAGAGAAGAGGGGATAAAGGGATGTACAGAAGAGGTAGAATTGGGGTAGAGGGAGGTAGAGTAGAGGTAGAGTAGAGTTAGAAGTAGTATCAAAGTAGAGTAGACTCCCTTGCCCCTCTCTTTTGGATGAACAGCAGATATCACTTCCTTTCGCAGTTAATCAGTTATTTTCCAGTTCACAGATGTTATGTTTGTCTTTGACGTCAATGTCGATTCCCTCAGTAATCCTCATTATGTCAACATAAAAAAAAATACATTTGTCAATCAATGTGATAACTGCTGATTAATAACACATTTACATTTTGATGGGGATCTCATGAGACCGGGACTTCTTTAAACACACGGTAGATGGACTGTTAGACTTAACGCAGCGCTAATGATTGGGCCTCGGGAAACGTCCTCGTTTGAAGGCCGAGCGCGACGCTGCCCCCTCCAATAAAGCCGAGGGCGCCTCCAGTCGGAGCCGCCTCAAACGGATCCCGCACTAATTCGATTGAGGGCTTTAAGATTCCTGCCAGAGACACAGGAAGCTTAGCAACGGGGATTCACCACAACACCCCACCAGCACCCATTCCAGACCACTCTCAGTTCTCTGATTTTATTGCTCGCTAGGTCTCAGACTGGTTCTGGGCTGCTCCTCGCGCTCCAACATCCTGTCCGATATGCACTCACGTCTCTCATGGCTGACAATTGAGATTGAGATTATTGTTTTCATATTACATATATTTAAAAAAAAGGTTTTTCGTTTTTATAAACATACAGCATTTAAATTCATTCTCATTCCACTAGAGGGGCCAGTAGGGGACAGATGACTTAACCTCGACCAAAAGTCATAGACTCTATAGGGTTGTCATTTTTTCGAATTGCTTTCAGTATTACCTCAATACAAGGAAAGTCACGTTTCAGAAAGAAACCAATTGGATCAAGATGATTCTTTATTTGTCACACACCCATGCATGTGAATGATGGCCGCTGAAACTAGTTCTCTGCTTTTAACCTGTCATAGCTTGTCCTTCCTCCGGGGGGCAGACAAGAGCAGTGGGCAGCATAGGGCGACGCAAGGGGACCAATTCCAAATGTCCATCACTGGTGATCTCCTGCTTGTTTTTGGAGGGGCCCTTACTGATGTCACATGGAGGAAACTCCATGTGAGCAAATGGAGAACATGCAAACTCCACACAGAAAGACCCCTAATCAGGAGATAACCCACCAGAGAACGGTGCCAACAGCGCCCCAGGCGGGAATCGAACCCAGGACCTTCTTGCTATGAGGCGGCAGCACAATGCACAGTGCCACCGTGCAAGAGACATCTTGATTTTGTATTTTGTTTCACTGTCTTTCGTTATTTTACTTTTTTTTGTGTTTTCTCACATGTCCTGTCAGTCATTAAGAGTAATGGGTAGTGTTGTCTTGTACGCCAGGAATACTCACTGGTCATCACGGCGTCAGCTAATAAGGATCCCTATAATTAAGTATATAATAAACAACACCCCAACCAACCTCATGACACATCGCCGATTCCAAACCGCTCTTTCTGTGCTTTTATTGCTGGCTCGCTCACTCGGTCCCTCTCTCCCTCCGTCGTTCCTCGCTCACAACTCGGGCGCGGACCACAGGTGTACTCTGGGAGTGGGAACAATGTGGAGACTCAATGAGGCTAATGAAATATTTTCAGTCCAGTCAATTCCACACTTAGTGCCCACTCTCTTAATTATAGCGCGGGTGGGCCGCTCTCGGGGACCGGCGCGGTGGGCTGCCAACTCCATCTTACACCTATGATGTGCAGGCATACACTTTCCGCGCAAGTAACTGCCAGTTTCCATTTATATGAGGTGTTTATCTTCGCCAGGCAAGAGTCTGTGTTCCACATCGAGGCATCTAGACGGGCGGTCGGCTGCCAGATTTTTCGAAATGTTTCGCTCTCTAATTCTCACAACTGCTCCTGGCAAGAAGGAGGAAATGACAAAGAAGAAACAGTAAAACTTGGGCAAGGTGTTCCATTTTAGTTTGACCCCTGTGTGAATAATGAGGCCCTTTAAACAGCCTTCACACGCTCCACGCGCTGCAGATGCATCACGACCCCGCGCTCTGCAGGTCTCCTGGCAAGAGCAGCTTGAACACTTGTATGCACAATGCATTCTGCTCCTCCGGTCGGTAATGTGGGCGGTAGATTCTCACTAAAATGTGTTTCTCCTTCCAATTAGCACTTTGAATGGATGCAGAGGTAATGTTAAGTGATGAATTGAAGAAAAAATAATCTCCTTAGTCTGTTAAGTTGTTTGTAAAATTACAGAAACTGTACAAGATTTGGAATAAGAGAAGGTAGCTATCATTTATAATAGAGCTGGAAGACCATTGAAAACAAGTCAAGTAGATTATTTGTTGAAGTGTGCACAGAAAACCTCTCGTTTTGATTTACCTTCTATTGATCTGCCCGTCTCTCCATGTACGTGCTCAGACGTTGCATATTCCTGCTGAGAGAAACATTGTCCGTTGGATTATTAAATAGTTGGTGTTTTTCTGCTGAAGGGCCATGCCGCGAAAATCATGCGTCTTTATTCATCTCCGTTAAACCTGCCTTGGTTCCAGGAACCGAGAAAGATTGTTTGCTACCTGGTGCTGACCCCCTGAGAACTGGGCCACAGGGGCGGGACTTAATGTTACCTCACTCCTGATTGGCCCCTGTCGCTTGAGGTTGACGCAAAGTGAATGGAAATCTCTTCACTTTGCTTTACCTTTGTTTTCCGTTTCTGTCACAAACTAAACATCGTTGGATAAGGTAATGTTCGGAACGGGACACAAAAATGATGTTAAAAAGTACGTCCAAATCCTCCGTCTCTGTGTTTTGGGCAAATTAGCGATGCCCTTAGCTAGATAGCGTGACAGCTGATCCTGACCGTCTTGTTACTATAGCAACGAACACAACCCTGCCGGTTCTGCATCCAACAGAAACACACCAGAAACCAATTGTGTGGTTGTCATTATTGAAAATCATTCCATCACGATGAGGCACCTCTTCCTGCGCACGTAAACATCCAGCGGATATTTCGTCCCCCGGTTCAGACTATATTTTCACATCGATTAGCCGCCGGCTCCCGAAGTGGACTTCTTAATCAGAACCCGATCCGTTTTTACACCCGGCTCCATGGGGATGTGGTCGAAGCTCCCATGTTTCCATGAGGGAGCGCGTCCCGGTGTCGGGCGCCGTGTGACGTCGGGCGGAGCCGCTGATCCTCCTGATTGACTTCGGCGACGGCATGGAACTCCATTTCGGGGGGATTAATTGTCGTTTGGCATTCCAGGCAGAACTCGCAGGCTCCGAGGCGGCGAATATTCCAGGCTCGCTCGCCTCAAATCCCCCCTTTGAGGGAGGCGTTGACTTTAATTCAATTTGAAGAAGTGATAAATGGCCAAGACTGATGAAAGCTGGATAGAATTCACTTCATTGGCATGAATTACAGGTATTTGGAGAGCTGAAGACTGCGTTTATACGTCAGGTATTGATTTTTAATGGCATTTTGATGTGTGGAGTCCTTCAGGGCCGAGGTGGAAACACATCGCTTGTGTTAATATTAAAATTGGGTTTAAAGACGGGGGGGCAAATTGGTATCGCAGATCCTCGAAGCTTATCGGCGTACCTGTTGTGTGAACAATGTCCGGTCTCACGGGCTTTGGATAATAGAAGGTTTGATAATATGGCATCGATTTTCCCCTCTGTCCCTCCAACGGCTCGGTGAAACGTCGGAGCCGCCGTCCGACCGACTCGACCGGGATCGCTCTCTTTTGCACCTTTGCGGTCGTTGACATTTAAATGTCGCTTATTCATAAATTTGTTTTGTTCCTCTGAGTGATAACACGCACATACAAAAAAAAAAAAAAAGGAAGATCCGCTCCCCCCCTCTCCGGCGTCTCACTTTTTGACGGGACGGCGCTTTCCGCCGGGGATGCTGCAGATTACAGCCACCGGCGTCATCTCCAGACGCCGCTCGCATCGCAAAGCGCCGGCCCGTCACTTCTCGCAGGTCGAGCGGAGGCATAAAGCAATTTCCTTCTGTCTCGCTCGGCTCACGGTTGATTCGCTTTCGGTTCTGACGAGACGTTAATACGGGTAAATGAACAGAAGTTGCGCCGGGTCATTTTTTCGTTGTTTTTGTTTCAGTTTTAGGTTTTTTTTCGCATCGAAACGCCTTCGGTCGCAGACACATTTGCATCTTTGTATTGTGTCTCGTGCTTCTACCCAAAGGAAACTGTACAGTAAGATATGTAGTGTATGGTAAGATAACATAAGATAAGCAATATCATATTTATGTAGATGTATTTACGTACTAAGATACTTTATCTTAATCCGATCTCCGGTGGGAAATTCAGGAAACATAGTGTTGTTATAATCATGGGAATATTATCGTGGTCATTTTTACCTCACTATGATATCACAATGGAAATACAGGGTTTGTATGGTTGTAATGCTGTCCAGATATATAGTTCACATGCTAGGTAGTATTACAGTAATACTATGCAATAGTATTTTTGTTACGTAATTGTATTTATTGTTTGCATTTTGCAATTTAGTTTCAATGCAATTTTAAAATGTTAATGTAATACTATTACAATTACACGCTTACTCCGCTTCACTTCCAGTAATACTGACAGGTGCTGGAGTCCATTGGAAATAGGATTCTTTTAAATAAATGCAGCATTGTGATTCCGTATTTAAATGCGGAAATGCATTTTGATTAAATATAAGAGTGATATAATATCTACAAATGAACGCCAAAATCCTTATCGTTAAACATACAGCAGTGTTTTAATATTCTCTCGTTTTCTCCAAGGTGCATCCCAAAAAACAGAGAACCAATTCGGTAACACCAATAGTGCTATAATTCTGGAGCAAATCTGATGGTATTCGTATTAATTTAGTATGGGAGAAACAATTTTTTTCTCGACTCAGTTTTCAACTAAATCATCACGCTGCAGCTTTGCCCCGACTGGGTTGTGAAAAGCTTTATTCTGGTTTCATCATTCTGAAGCGCCGTTGCGGCGTGCTGTCCTGGCGTGCCGGCCCCTCTGACAGTCAACGCGGGTCAGAGTCGGCGAGGGGAGGTGAGCTGCAAAGTGAGGGTCGCACTCCTGAGGAGACAGACGGAGACGTCGCCCGCCGAATGGAGCTTTGAAAAAGGTGAACGGGCTCATTTTCTGGACATAAAAGCTCAGCGGGCGGGAGAGCAGTTTGCAGCCAGCGAGTCGCCTCTTCAGTTAATCCACTGAATGTTGTGCGACAACAAGTGGTGGGACAATTAACACAGAAGTTTTCCTGAGGTAAAGGTACAAAACCCCCGCCACAAAATCACCACTAAAAAATTCCCACGTCCCACGTAAACAGTCACTAAGTTACTCTTGTATGTACTTAAAAATTGAAAGTAAAAGTACTTGTCATACCCTGTGCCCTGAGATAACGGATCCTATAATACTGGATGAAGCACTCTGATTGGTTAGTTGATTTGTTCCTCTTACTTTGGCTTATGATAAATCTAAATAGAAATCCATATTTTAACTAAAGTTATAAGACTGTGTGAGAAACGTGGTCGAGTAAAAAGTATAAATGTTTTGCTTTCAAAATGTAGTGGAGCAAAAGTTGAAAGTCTCTGAAACGGAATATACTGGAGTAAGTGCAGAGATGAGAAAAATCCACTTAAATAGTCAATAACCTTTCCACTGCCGGAGAATATATGTTTGGGGTTTGTTGCGGAATGTTTCCGTCGCACTAATCATTTACATGCTCACATTGCTATTTTATTGGCTGTGGTCTTTAGACAGCGCGGTTATTTTGAGACGGCGGACGTTTTGAACTTTAACAAATCCTAAGCGGCATTCCAAAACTCTCCCCGACTGTTCCTCCGCCTGACCTCCCTCTCCCTAAATCCTCCGAGCTCTATTTAAGGGACGTTTCGGCCGGGGGGGGATTAGACGGAATAATCACTTTACCACAAAGGTAACTTTTAATGAGTTTCTCCTCCCGAAACATAATGGCCACATGAATCTGCCGCAAACATCTCGAGTGGTACATTAGCTCGGCAGGAAGAAATAATGGAGCGCAAATGTTTGGTGTGTATCTTTGAAATGGTTTAAAATGTCAGACAAAGCTGTTTGCCTGTTTCCAGGTCACACGGGGAGGCAGCGGCGGAGTGAGGCACGCAGTAGATAAAAAAAAATAATCTCCCCTTTACAGCGATTGTTCTGCTCTGCTCTGCAGGCTCATGCTCCGCACGCTGCACCCGGTTAACGGCCGTGAGACTTTTATAGACGCCGAGAAAACACGTTGTGATAGAGGCCTCGATGACGCTTTACAATTCCTCCGTTGTCCGAGACGCTCGGCGGGCGTGCGGCCGCTGATTAATCTGTCAGGGAAGCGAGGGGGCCGCGGCGGGGTATGTAGGGCGCTCTAACGTGCGCCGCTGGAAGGTTGCCGGCCTGCGACGTGCGCGCTAAATGGGGCAGGGCAAAGCAGGAGCTGTGTTTCAGCTCAGCAGACCGGCGGAGCAGATCGCTCCTGAGTGGGTTGCCAGCGTGGCCGTTATCCTGTAAAAACGCAGTTTAAAATCATATGAATAATTCCCAGAATGATCCCCCCCGCGGGCGAGGTTCAATAACTGCAATCACTCCTGCTGAAATACTGGGAATGAAACCGTTTTTATGTAGTTTCTTCTTCTGGTACACACCCTGTTGTGTATTAAAACCAGTACGATGAATTTAGATGTCTGAGCGCCACAAAAACACAAAGCCAAGCCATTCCGTTGGCAGGCGAGATGTGGTGTTTTTAAAATTTCAATGGACCTGGCTGCATCTGTTTGGGAGGAGAAACAAAGACGGCCTGATTTGGAAACGTTTCCGCGAGTGAAGTGAGATGGCGGAGTGTAATTCTGAAAGGCGGATCAGGAGGGACACCGGGATGCGGGGGAAAAAAGGGGGGGAAGAAGTTTGGCATGAAAGCACCCTCCATAGAAGAGGCATAATAAACTCTCCCATTTTTTCTCAGCCTTCCAGCCTCTGAAGGAGATTCATAAATATATAATGGCACGAGAGCAGAGCGGGCGAAAGAGAGGCAGGACAAGGACAATCCCTTCTCCCCAAAATCCAACAAAAGTAAAAAAAACATCCATACAGTGTACTGTATTCAAGAAGGAAGACGAGGAGAGTGTGACTGCGAGGCACAGTCAAGACGATCTTCTATTCTTATCTGGCTGCGGATTGAGTCATCCGCGGTGTCCCCGAGCGCCGTCCCACACGGGACTTGGAAAACCTTTCATTTTGCTCCCAGATTCGGCACAAGTCATTTCAGAATCAATTAGCGCTGCCGCCGGCAACGTCCCGAGAGCTGAAGGGATTAGCCGGTCACTTGCTCAGCCGCACTCAGCTCCGACACGCCGAAGCGACTTGGCGGTACAAGGAGGCGACACGAGGGGGGGGGGGGGACGCGGCAGATGGCGAACGGAGGCGCTCGCGTCGAAACCCGCGCCTTCCCTTCCTTGCGACGCCGCCCTCCTCAAAATCGGGCCGACAAAAGCGGGGTTTGCCGCGTGGCATCGGCTTCACCTACCCCCCTGCCCAATCAAATACAAGAACGGGACCCATTAACGCGCCGTGCATTTTAATATGATGACGAAACGGTGGTGGATGAAGGGGGGATTAGGGGATTACAGCGCTGTGACACTTGTCTCCAAGACAGACGGGGTCGGAAGTTCAGCGCGGCTCGGGAGAGGCGGAGCCGCTGCCGCAGCAGCAGCAGCGGTAGCAGCAGCAGCAGCAGCAGCAGCAGCAGCTTTCCAAAAAAACTAGGCTGTGATGCTGTGCCAGAGCGCCGGCCTGCCAGCGCCCGGAGCGCACACACACACACACACACACACACACACACACACACACACACACACACACACTGCTGCTGCCTGATAATGGAGCTGGACAGTGGACATGACGCTCCACACGCATGCTCCTTATTGCCCTGAGCGCACACACACACCCACCCCCACACACACACACACCCACACACACTCACTGGTCACACTATTTTACATCACAAACTCAGACCCATGCATACGTAGATATAAGATAAAGATAAAACAAGATAAACCTTTATTAGTTCCACAACGGAGAAATTCACATTAGATATGTTCAATAATTGACAGAAACCTCCACAAACACAGATACATACATGTACACTCACATAAACATGCACGGACAAACACATACAAACCTTCCGACAAAGATTTAAATGCGTCAAATCCCATTTATCCCTTGTACTACTCAGCACAATAATATACAATTTAACTTTTCCACTTTGTATTTGTCGATTCCAATTGAAAAGGCGGAGAGTGCCAATATGAATGAGAAAAATATAAAATGCAGCAAAATGTATTCACTTCTTTAAAAATGTGCCATCGTCACCAGGACCAGGAGATCATTTTGGGGCAGGTTTTCTCACCACATTGTTTTCCAAATTTTCCGACGGCAATAATCCAACACAAATCTTAAAAATGTGAGCTGTCATCAGGGGAAACGTGTCCAAAATGAGCCGTGTGGAAATTAGAATGTGTGAGCTGAATAGTAAACGGACCCAAACTCAGTAGGACGCCGGTGCGGTGCTCGACAGGTCATTAGGGAAGGAGACGGAAACACTTCTCCAGTGGTTTAATTTACACACTGTTTGTGGCCGTTGATCAAGGTCGTCTCCGTTTGTTCTCTGCGGCGTAGAGCAGCCGTCGTGCGATGGACACAGTTATTTTACTGGAAGAATGTTTTTTTCATTTTTCAATCTTAGTTGTTTGGCGTTTCCACCTCTGTTCCGGTTGTATAACTTCTGTCATTCCTGCAGCGTTTATCTCTGTCGTTGGTGTTACTGATTCTATGCTCTTCCATTCTTCACACTTATTTCATTTTAATGATACAATTCTTTCTTTATTATCTTTAATTGAGTGAAGTGGCTAAACAGCACTTATAATTACATATTCAAAAACGTCTTTTCTGCAATCAGTGGTCTTTTATTACATAATCACATGGATAATCGTGCGGAAGGACTTGGTTTTTTTTAGCGGCAATCAAAATGCGGGGACCAGTCTCATTTATCTTTATATGCTTCTGTTTTTAATTTCTTTTTAAAACTCATCACTTTACCCTTGAAGCACGGATGTATTTCGACTCCAGTGAGCACACAGGGATCACCGACCATTCAGGGTAATCTGTAAACAGCCGAAAATGCATCACGGTTACCATTTAAATTACAGGCTGTAAAACACAGTTTAATTTCTGTGTGACATAAAAGAGAATGTATGAAGTTGCTTAGTTTTGTGCAGTGATTCACTGCTAATAAGCAGTGATTGATTAGCCAAAGTAGGTCATTTTATCAATAGCACGTTTTCCAATATACTCATTAAGTATTTGTATTGATTACGTGAGCGATATAATCATTACAAAGTTAATAATAGAATTGGATATAACTAACAGGAAAGATGTGATATTTTGCATAGTAATGTTTGTGTAAAACAAAATATATACAGTATATTAATGCCAGTTTCGTAGCAAACCTTGGATTTTCATATATTTTACTGGTTTATTAGTAAAGGATAGGTCGGCTATTTTTTAACCCAGGCCTTGTGGCATCCCATTATTTATACCCATTCATTGTATGTCACAATAGTCCAGCATATTTTGTTGAACATGTTTTGAATAACCGTAACATCACATTTTGTTTAAAAATAAAATAAAAAAAAAATTGTAATTGCCGCAGTACATCCACAGCGTAATGTTTTCAACAGCAGGTTGCCAGTAGGAAGCAACACAACTTCCTTTTTCTAGTCTCTTAAATTGGAAGTGCAAAATAAAACCTTGAAACCTTAAAATTGCACGGTTTTGAGATCATACAAGAAATGTCTTTTTTGTAAATTTTTTTTTTTTTACAGCTTAAACATTTGCCCCGTTTGACTTAAATGACAGTAAAGCGTAAAGTAGTAAAGTAAAGCGTGCAACGGGGTTGTAAATGATGGAAACCAATATTCTAATTAGGCCTGGGATGAAAAATGCCCTTCCTATCTTAAAGGACAGGAATTTAAGGGTTACCGACTTGACACCCTATCACAAGAGAAGCCGGTACATCCCGGCTGTGCAGTGAAGATTGTATGAGCTGTATAGTTTTGCTTTTACCCACATTTGTAACAGTCGTGCAAGGGTAATTCTTTTGACTCGCTTTGAAATAGGAGCCATGTCTGTTTTTCACGGAGTCGGAGGCTGAAGACGGCGTTAGGCGATGACTCAGCGGTTTCATCTGAGAAAAATGGAGGATTTTAATGATCGTTTTAAAGGGAAGCGAAGACAGTTCAGCAGTTTTGTCCGCCCAAGGAGCGAACCTAAAAGAGCGTGCAGGGGCCTCGCCGCGCGGAATCGTTAGGGGTGCTTTTATACTATCAACATGGACGCCATCACCCCAATACCCATGGATTTTTCCATCTCAGCTCGTATTGACTGTTTTCCATTTGTAATGGATGTTTCCTGAGACCCAGCGGCGACTGACAGAATGGATGCATTCTGGGAAGCCAGCATGGGTCTGCACCAGTATGGCACCCCAGGGGGGAGCCACTTTACCAGCACACAATGGCAGCTGAGTAAAAATCCATCTGACACAATAACACCTGTGGCTTTCCGACCGTAAAGATCTGCTGCAGGTCCAGAGCGATGATATCCGCAAGTGATGAATATTATGTACTTGGCTGTGCAGCCTAAACCAAACCATCTGAAGATGAACTTAGATCTTCTCAAGTGCACGCGCATCTTTTACTTGCGTTAACTTTGTGACCTCGGTTTGAACGGCCCACTCTTGCCGACTTCATAATCTTGGCCCATAGTGTTTTCATATTCTCGACCTGCAGTTCCCAAACTTTTTCATGGAAAAGGCCCCTTGAACCCCCTTGGCAAAAAAAAAAAATTCTAAACTTAAAAATCTAAAATTATTTTGCTGTGAACCTCCTGCAGTTCCTACACCGAGGGGACGGCAGATTTCGGTTTGGTAACCCGTTTTCTACACTTTAATCTGGAGAAGTATTCGGTGGTACCAGTCAACAAACAATATTAATAAGTATAACTGTATACTTAAGTCAAACTATTTCAGTTTGTTCTTCTTATTATTATTTTTATTACTTTTGGCACAACCGTTTAGGCTGTCAAGCCTTCTTCCACACGTTTCTTCAAATCACAAAAAAATGAGTTTATTAATACTCATGTCATTAAAGGACATGAGTATTTTTCATACCAACAACAGTTTTATTTCCACATTGCCTCTGCTGTGGTTTACAGTTGTTCTCTATACCTATACGTTACAAACTGACCACTGGGTGGCGCTCTTTGAAAAAATGACTTGCTAAAGGGAATGTAGTGTTATTTCTTCTGATGGTGCTTTCAGGGTCATTGGTCTTTTACGCTGTTTTGTGCTTTTCCTAACGTACCCTGTTGACACAGACAGTGTGTCCATCCATGTAAATCTGCTTTAAATGAGAAATCCCTGACCTGTCAGTGGGTTTGTAAGAATGCCCCCCTTAGTAATACTGATGCAGTTCTGGCAGCTCGAGCACCTATTTGTCCGATAATTCATGGTCTCATGGCAAAGTGTGGGATCTGCCAAAATCAGGCGTAGTCTTAAGACCACCTAGACGCTAAATATTCAAGTGGGGACGTCTGTTCCTCGTAATTCTTCCCACCCACATTCTCCCTGGAAGTCCTGACAATCCTCTGGTCACTGGC
Organism: Zeus faber; assembly: GCF_960531495.2. Classification (NCBI taxonomy): domain Eukaryota; kingdom Metazoa; phylum Chordata; class Actinopteri; order Zeiformes; family Zeidae; genus Zeus; species Zeus faber. The sequence goes on along the minus strand of NC_137189.1, from coordinate 49,020,498 downwards.
CAGCTCCTCGAACTTCTGGGCTACCACTGTGCTCCTCATCTCTCATAGCACGGGGTGTCGGTACTGAATTAATGCAGTGCTCAGAGCAGTCAATTAGCCAACGGTAGTTGGAGCTAGTTACCGTCTTGCAGGGAGGCTGCTGCATTAATCACTCCCCGCCAACAACGGTCTTGACTTTCACCCCCCCCCCGCCCTCACTGGATGCCAGCAGCCTCGACTGGAGCGTGAAAATCCGATGGCTGCTCCGTTAATGCGATCCTTCACATATGCATCCATCACAGCCACTCAAACAGCCGTATTAAAACACTCACTGGGGGTCACACACGCTGTACACTACGGATATTGGGTTAGGGAGTGTTGTAAGGTTATTACGCCCGCGCCCCCTTTGGCGAAACCCTCGCCCCTGACAACACCCAGTGGATTCCTTTTCTCAGTGTCATCTCGTCTTCCGTTTCAACACTCAAGTCCATAATATACAGCAAGCTGCTTGTTATTCCTCCCTTCCGGAGACACTTTGGGTTAAGTAGCTGTTTGGGCTGGAGGTGAGTCTTAAACCCTTAAAAGAAGCAGCCACCTGCTAGCCGTTGTTACCCCCGGGCAGCCCTGAAGGGCCATTCAAACACCAAGCAGCCAATGAGAGCGTGCCTACATGCAGCGAGTCCAAACAATGTAACACGGGGATCAAGCTGGTAACATTAGAGCCGCAGTAAGTAAATGGTAAGTGGTACAGTATCTGATTATCTACCTGCTGCTCCTTCACACTGAGCCGCCACCGCCGCCTTAATCTACTTATATCCACGGGGAAAAGTCTTAAGCCGCGCAAGGAGAGCAAATTAAAGCCCTTCCCAGCATCCTCCGGTGCATGTGTGCGATCCCCCATCCGTCTCCGTGGTGACGGTTTCACCCTTGGACCTGCAAACACAACCCTGCCGACTCGAGGGCTCTTTTCCATTTCCTCGGGAGCACGGCGCTGCTGCCGGCATATTCCTGACCTTACCCGCTCCGTAGACATAAGCTGCTCTGGTAAATTTCATACTTTGCTGCCTCTGATTGATTGCATATGTCACGGTGAGAACAAGTGACTCCCGCACACCGTGACATATAGCACAGGTCCACCCAGACAAAACAAAGCTGTTTGTGTTTGTGTGGGTTAGCAAATATATCCCTGTGCGGGGAGAATCCGTTCATAGGCAGACTTAGGCTAAACAAGGAAACTTGTAAATGAAGTGCATAGCAAAGACAACTAGTTTGCATATTTGTTCCTGTAAAAAGACAACAGCAATTAGGGAGTGTCAAATTAATAAATTAATTTATTATTTATTATAATTTTAGAGTGATTATGCATTAAAATCCAGATTCAGGTGAATGATCAGCAGAGTAAGGCTGAATAAAAATAGTTCTCACTGTACTATAAAAACTGACATTAATGGTCAGAGCTTCTTTTATTATATCAGATCATGGAGGGAGCTCCAAATGGGTTATATTGAAATATATATTTCAAATCTGTATAACTACATTTTTATTAAAATATGTCAAGCAATTATCAATATGTCAGTCCAATTAATTTTAATAATTGATTAATGTGTCATTTATATTTCCATTATTTAACTAATCTATGTGAGTTATTTCGTTCTTAGGATGGTGTGTGTGTGTGTGTGTGTGTGTGTGTGTGTGTGTGTGTGTGTGTGTGTGTGTGTGTGTGTGTGTGTGTGTGTGTGTGTGTGTGTGTGTGTGTGTTTTCACGACACCGATCAGCAATAAAATTAAAACAACTGACAGGTGAAGTGGATAACATTGATCATCTAGTTCCAGTGACACCTATCAAGGGGTGGGATATATTATTATTATATTAGGCAGCAAGTGAACAGTGAGTTCTTGAAGAGGATGTGTTGGAAGCAGGAAAAATGGGCGTGGTCAGGATCTGAGCCACTTTGACAAGGAGCACATTGTGATGCTGGACGACTGGGTCAGAGCATCTCCACAAGCACAGGTCTTGTGGCTGTTCCCGCTCTGCAGTGGTTACTACCAAAAGTGTCCAAGGAAGGACGACCGCTGAACCGGTCGTCCTTAAAGGATCTGCAGCAGATCCTTAAAGGATCTGCTGCTAACATCTTGGTGCCAGATACCACAGGACACCTTCAGAGTCTGGTGGAGTCCATACCTCCACGGGTCACAGCTGTTTTGGTGGCACCAGGGTGAGCTACACGATATTAGGCAGGTGGTTTTAATGTTGTGGCTAATCGGTGTATATGTGTGTGGGTTTGTGTGGCTGTGTGCACCTCTACTAATGTCTATGCATGTGTGCGCTATGTGCATTTTATCTCAGTCAATGAAAGTTAATGGCCTGGTGAGCTATTATAAGGCTGGCTGCACACGTCCATCTAGAATTTTTCGGAGGTTTCCGTAATCTCTTGACTCAGAAAACAGATTGGTGTCCACGCAGATGAGGTTGAGGACGCGTCCGCGTCTCCCCCATCTGATCACTGCAGCTCAAGCCGCCATCAGCCACTTCAGAAGGCTCATATCAGCTAATGGAAGCGAGTTGCTGTTCCTGTCAATATGCTGTCGTACAGTCTGACAGGCTGCTGCATAACAGGGGAGTGGGCGGCTGTTCTCACTCGATAAGGATCCTGCGCTGGCAGGCGGCCGCGCCACCCAGCGTCACCTGAGATCCCAGCCGAGTCACCAGGGCTCCATAATATACCGCACGGTTGCCCTGGGCAACCAGATTGGGCATCATTGTCAACCACCTTGCGGTGCAGTCAGGTTGCCTTGTTGTCAGCCAGTGTGGGATAACTTGCCATCTGTGTAGAAATATATCACTATATTTATTACTTGATCTCACTCAATTATAAAGTTATTCAACTTTGGCATTTTGTCATTCTTTTTGTTCTGTAGCACTCCTTCGAAGCTGGGGACAATCTCTGCGTCTAAAAGGGTGTACTACATACTGCATGTACGTACTACATATTGTCCAGCGTACTTTAGCATGAGTAAAAAGAGCGATGTCCTCTCAGACATAGTCATGTATCCGCTCCACTTCCTTTCAGAACGTTAAGGAAGAGAAACTGCAGAGAAATCTTTAGCTCATACAATGCATTGTGGGATACGCTTGCTAGCATAGTGTTCGTTGTTTAAATACTATGATGAATGTTATCCTGGTGCTTTTCTCGTACTGTTTCAGTGTGCAATGGTTTCAGATGCTAACACTAATTTGGCGTACTAAATAGTTTGCCAGTCATCACAAACTCCTACAATCTGACACTAAAACAGAAGAAAAAAAGCTCATTTCTGCAAAGAGAAAGAGACCTAACAACAGAAAAGGTGCATAACAACAGCCTTTTTACTTTTGACCCTTTGTAGCAGGTCGTTATCTCAACATCAAAACCATTGCATCCCAAAATGGATCTGATGTCCAATCTCTCCAAACCCTCTAAAAACACCTCCCCACCTGCAGTGGATATACTGTCAAGTCATTGTCTCCGCCATCCATTTCCTTGTCCCTTAGCATTTTCTATCGTTCAACAGCGTTATCTCATCCAGACAAAATGGAGTCCAGACCACCGAGGACAACAATGCAAACAAAATCCAGCTCTCAGTGTCTCACACATTCCACTTCCATCTCATCTCACTGTGATGGCGCTCAGGTGTCAAATGCAGTCAGTCCATTTGATGCAATTTCAGAAGGCGGGCCTTTACCCCCCTTTTTTTTGTTTACATCCACAAACAAACAATCCAAAGTTGAAAGAAAACTGTCAAACTGCCGAATATTTATTCATAGTGCCAAGCCTTGACACTCTGCTTTTCGAGTGTGTAGCTCATCTGCCAGAACAAAAGAACGGATTCATTCCACCAGTTTCTCAATTGGCCACCAGTAAGGACTCCCAGACACATGAACCCCAGCATTGGAAAGTGAATATTAAGTGAAATAATTGGATTTGAATGCTAAGCTGCCTCCACCAGGGAGCCGACAAAAGGGCAGAGTAACAGAAGATCTCTGTATCTCCGACCCTCCTTGGGATTAGAAATAGTGTAAATTAATTGAATTCCAAATTATATGTGCGCTAATCGCTAATCTTGCTCGGGGCGGGATTGCATTCAAAGACAACAAAAACCGGAAAAATACAAATTGGAAAAAAACAAGACCCTCCCCAATAGTGAAGCGTGATTGAAGGGTATTGGTGGAGATTGTGGGGAGTGCGTCTGAAACGCCGATCTGATTAAGACGGAGCTCTTGGGGCAGTCTTGGGTAAGTGAGGAGCGGCGGTGGTGGGGGGTCTTTAATGCTGTGAGAGATTAGTGCAGAAATTGAAAGTGAAGATATTCTGGTGCGGCAGCGGGACTCACTTGCGTTGATGTAGAGCTGACAGGAGATTTCTACTCACAGGGAGGGAGACACATCGGGTGCAGCGGTTCTCAGCCCTGCGCTTAAAAGCCCGCTTCACGTCGAGCAGCGGTAATATGCTTACCATGGATCCTGTGGGTGAGTAAGTCAGTCAGTTAAAGTAAGTAAAACTTTATTTATATAACGCTGTCCGAGACATACGTATCATAAAGTGCTTCACGGGGAGCAATCAAAGTAAAAGCCGTGAAGTTAAAACAGAACAGAGGACATGAGGTTTGACCCCACTTCAGGGTTTGGCGGCTGGGATCTTCGCGCACTGAGTTTGAGCGTTCTCACCATATATAAAGCCGCTTTCCCACATGGAACGAAAGCCGTAAATCTACTGGCAATGTTCTGTATTGGTGTCATTTGAGAACAGGAGGCGGTTTGGATGTTCCATGAAAATTGTTCCATAAATCTCCCCACCTTCGACCTAGAATCATTTCTGGGAAAATCCCGGTACGGCTGCGAATGGAAGTGTGTGTGAATGGAAGCAGTAATATTGCCAGGACAAGCACGTAAAGTACAGATGGGGCAAAATCTGAATACCGGCAAAGCAGAAATTGGGGGTTTTTAAGGAAATTTATTTTGTACAAATATTTGAAAAATAATTTGTTTTCGGGAAGAAGAAAAAAAAAACATCAGTGAAAACAAGCGATTCCGACCCGAACCCTGGCGCTCGGCTTCAAAGACGAGAAACTGAAACACGTCCAGTCTTTAAGGAGACAGGTCTTTGTATTCTTAAATCGTATTATTTTTCTTCTTAAAAAAATACCAATCAGGCGGTGCAGGGACATCGGGCACATTGGGTCCAAACGATAGAAGTTTGAACGGCCGTGGTACCCTCGTGGAGCACTAGGTGGCCCACAGGTTTAAGATTGCCGCCTTTAACTAAATTCTCGTGTCAAAGGTAGGATTTAATTCGATTTAATTAGGTTTAATTAGGTTGAATTCCTGGTTTTGTGCAAACTTAATTGGCAAAATTTGTCTTTGCAGTGGCAAACAAAAAAAGACTCAAAGAAAAGGTGTTAAAACAAGAGTTATGTCAAGACAGTTTTTACAAGTTTTTTCAAAGCACTTGACAGACTGTCAGACAAAATACTGCCACACGATTGCGGCACTCAAAACATTCCGTAACTTCCAGGCATTACTTGACAGGCTTTGAAATGCGGCGCTAAGTGGATAATTTTATTGAAAGCGCACATTGTTGATGTAGTGCCAATTACACCTGCTGACCCCGCCAAGCCGAAATGTTCTTACACTTTAGTTGCCTTTAGGTCTATTGTTATTGGTGGTATATTTTGTTGAAAAGGGAAAGTTTGGTCCGTTTATGCCTAGATGGACATAATGGGAGTCATTTTAATTTAACTACATTTCACTATTATTAATGTGTTTCCATCATGTTTTCCAACTTTATTTTTTATTAAGTTTTAGAAATGAACATAAAAATAACAGTGAGTTACAATTATCTTGTACTATTTTGTCAATGTTTTTTCATCTGTTATCATATAACCTTGATATTGATAACCTTCAGTTGTCACGGTGCAAACCATACCGTATCCACTTTTTAAATTGTCCTTGTATTCTTATTACGTGTGTTACATGCTCCATGACATGACGATTGGATTATAACGAGCCGTTGTTCTTGAGTTGGGGGTCAGACTTCACATCATCTACTTGTAATGCCTCTTTCCACTCAGCGCTAATAGACAGAATTACGTCTCACGCTAAATGGGATCTCCCCCGTAAACAGAAAGTAAACTTTTCTTTGTGGGAACTCAGTCGCTCCTGAGCCTCACCTCAGGATGATGGAATCGGGTGAAGTTGCGCAGCACCTGTTTCCTCCTACGGCTCAATTCTCATTAATGTCAATTTCATAGCGCCGGCCCCGGGGCGACGCTCGCCCGGAATGTGTGTCAGGAATACCGTCACATATTCAATATGCTGCCAGACTTCAAGAGCCTCACCGGATAACTCTGTTTCTCGCAGTGTTTGGTGACTGATGTCGGGAACTCCTGCCCTCCTAAACTTCTGACCCCTCCGCGTGCGAAGAGATCAAGTCGACGCCGTTTCATTAACAGCGCATTATGAATGAATGGCTGAGGCATTTTGAACACGGAGAGGAGTGTCCAACGTAAGTGTGCAAATGGGGGAAAACAGTGAGACGGTTGCACACAACAGCAGTGAGACAGCGTCTCAGTCGACAAGGTCATTTAGCAGAGAGAGATGCCGAAAACATCGATTTCACTTCTGCTGCTGAGACACATGGATTTGTCATTGAGCTGCGGCGCTCACCGCTCCGCGGCGGGAAATATTTCCGCACGGGGGGCGGGGGTGGCGGCGGCTGGGAGGGTTTTCGGGTGGTGAGGTATGTGTTTGTGTGTGTCAGTATGTTAGTGCATGTGAGTGTGCAGGCTGGCCCTCAGACCCTCAGACGCCGCATTCTGCCACTTCTCCGGCTACACGTTGTTCTCTCTCTCTCTCTCGCTCTCTGTCTGTCTTTTTTTTTTTTTCTCTCATTTCAAATTTTGACAGCAAACCCCGCTGTGCTCGCCTACTCCGTTGCCATGGTCACAGGGAAGTTGTGCCTTTTATTTTTTTATATATATATTTTTATTTTTCCCCTGTTGCACTCCAGAGCCATTTATCCCGTTGGAGTGCAATGTGACAAACAGGGAAGATGTTTCCTTGTGTGTCGCGGCTCCGCGGGGGACGTGCTGTACTGATGGGAAGCTGCACTCCGAGCAGACAGCACCCCCCCCCCCACACACACACACACACACACACAAAAAAAAACACAAGATGCATCAACACCCATGAGGCTGCAGAGCCAAAACAGAGATCGCCGCATCGCCGCGGTAAATCACGCCGGAAACCTTCCTCGACGGGTCACGTGAGCAGCCGTTCTTCCCTTTTTTTCCCCCCACCGTTAAATCAGACATGGGTTCACGTGTATTCGCCTTTTTTTTATAGACGCCCCCGGAGCTGTTTACCGATGCCGTCGGCTTCCCCGCCCGTCGGTTCACGTAACAACGGAGCGTGAGTCATTTTCTGAAGAGAGCCGCCGCTGCAATCAAAGGGGGTAAAGGTTCGCATCAACATCCGACAATTTCCTCTGCTCCGACCGTCTGCCCCCGTCTCTCCCTGGAATGTGCCCGAGAAATGGTTCTTTTTTTTTCCCCCTGAATTGGTTAGACATACTTTTTACCTTCTGAAACCGCAGTATGAGTGATTTTTTCGCTGCTACCTGTACTGTGCTTTGACCTTCATAATGCTGCTTTCAGCATAGATTCAGGTTCGATTTAAAGGATGCAAAGGGGAGAAACTCATTCAAACAAGGGATGTTGCGTATTGTCGGTCTTTTCAGAGGTTTGGATTTCATCGGCAGGCTCTGAATGGAAGCAATCTGGGAAAGGTTGAATGGCACGTAACGGTTCCTAATTCACTGGCCGCTTTGAGTGATGGGGGTCTGGACTCTTAAACTGACACCAGAACGGCTGTGGAGGGTAATGAAATTGATATTTAAAGAAGGTAACTGGGTTCATGCCTATTTATAGAGAGCCGCTTCAGCATCAGCGTTGGATCAGGGCATTTCTGGGGGAGCGAGGCGCAGTGAGAGCCTCGGGTGTTGCAGGAGATATCAACAAATTACAACATAATGATCAAGAAGGGATTTCATTGGTCCACTCCACAAACCCTTGTTTGAGATTAGTGCAGAGATTGGAAAAAAAAAAATCGAAATGGCCAGAATTAAACAGGATTACCCAGTTTTTGGTTTAAAAAACCGTGAACAGTGTATTTTATAGCTACAGATTTTTTTCCTGACCACAAAAGAAAATATTTATTTTCTTCAGACAGCAGGTTTTTTTATTGAGATGAAATCTCATCTGCGCTCCTTTTGGTGTTTTTCCAAACACAGGCAGAGCCTGTATTTACCCTTTGTGTTACTGAAGAAAGGCGTAAATTGTGTAAAAAAAAGTGTGTAAATTCAACATCCTGAATTTAAAGTGTGTCTGCAGCAAGTCATTCTGTATCAAAAGATGTTAGGCAAACATCAGGATTTACTGCTTGTCTGCTTGAGTATTATTGGATACTTACTGTATTGTATGTATACAGAATTGCCACCTAATTACTAGCACACAAGGGATTTAATGTCATGGCCACTGTGTTATTTTCGATGTACAGTATATATACATGTGTTTATATATATACATAACAAAAATACAAACACAACATTTTTGTTTTGCTCCAATTTTGCATGAGTTGAAGTAAAAAATCCAGCATATTTTCTCGGCTCACAAAGAGCTTGTGTCTTTCAAATTTGGCCCTAACGAAGATGACATTTATTTTGTAAAATTTAGTTTAATGTGATTATTGGATAATCAATCTACTGGACAGGTGTAGCCTATCAAGACACGTATCAAGCAGCATGACCAGGTGTTCCTCATGAAGGGTACAATAATAGGCCTCTCTAAAATGTGCAGTTTGTTTTGCACGACGCCACAGACACACGAAAGTGTTTCGTGTCATTTGCTTGCTCGCAGCAGGAATTTCCTCTACAGCCGTTGCCGGAGTCATCAATGTCGATTTCGAGATTTCGGCAACTGGTCCAACCGGCCCCACAACCGCAGACCCCGGGACCTCGGCATACGGCTACTTCACCTGCGGGATTGTCTTAAAGCAGCCACACGTTTAGAATCTCTGTACAAACAGTCAGAAATCGACTTGGGGAAGGTCATTTGCGAGTTTGACATCCTTATGGGGGAATTGATCTGAATGCAGTTCGGTGTCATAACCGACATGAATGGGCAAGAATTCCCCTCCGACGGCCGCTGGCGCGCTGGAGAACGATCTTCTTAATAAATTAATACCCATGACCTGCACACTCACCAGACACCCCCTGAGCATGTTTGGGATGCTCTGGATCGGCGTGTTCCACTTCCCAACAATATCCGACAACTCCCCACAGCTGTAGCAGAGGAGTGGGACGGCATTCCACTGTCAACAACCTGATCATGTCCATGCGAAGGAGATCAAATGGTGCTCACACCAGATACTAATGTGGCAATTCTGTTCCACCACCCGCCCTGTTTTTTGGGTTATCTGTGACTAATACAAGAATATCTGTGTCCCTAAACCTATTCAAATCAAATGATGAGGGTCTAATGAAACTATTTTAGTTCTCTGATTTCCATTTATACCTTTTTTTTTAACATAAAATCCTTGAAATGGTAAAGTGATGCGTTTAAATTTTTGTTCAGTATCCTCCAACGCCAAACCACGCTGCCCTGACCGGATGCTTTCCGAAGAAGTACAGTGGTGATTCATTCAAATATCACAGAAGTACACGTTCACAGGTGATGACATATCTCATGTCATCAAAATAGAGTTTTGTGTCCCCGGCGGCGTGCATCGGATGCTTTGTTTTCGTAAATTGCACGGCGGTAGTGCTGGGTCTTAAACCTCTCATGAATGTGCTCGGTGTTGGAGGCTCTGGCATTTGCCAACAGGCTCTGCGTCAGACGGCAGTTTCCCTTCTCGCCTCGCTCATATTTCACATGTCAGTCAAACTCGGCAATGCGGAGCCGCAGCCAAACTCCACTCAGCCCTCTGGATGTCTACCAATGTGAAAAAGAGGCACTTAAAGTTCATTCATTTAAAGTTGCTGATTTTTGCAAATGCTTTCAACTTGTCGAAGGCTAAATCCTTTTTTTTTTTTTTTTTCCCCCCATCGTCAGTCCGCCAGTCATGCTGCGATGATGTCACTCAGAAGCGCTGATTGAGATGTGACAACCCGCTCGCTCTATCGCTGTTTCACTTGGCGAGAGGTTTTTAGTGATTCAGATTTTGTTCCGATGTGGAACGGCGGGGGCGGAGACGGAGGATGACTAACGCTCCGTTTGATATCTTCATCAGGAGCAGCTGGAGTGGTCGGCGTGCGATAGCGCCGTCTTGCTTAACTTCTAACGCGCTAAAGGGAAACTGACTCTGTGAGAGCGCGTGTGGCGCTTTGGTCGGGAGAGCGTCAGATCCTCACGGCACACGGATCCAGAGCCAGGGTGATATCCATAAGATTACAGATATGTGATATAGAAAGGGAGCACCCTGCAGGATGGATGGTTTTGAGGATGGTCAACAATGAACATATAATCTTGTCGGTTAAAGGCACATGAAATTGATATTTAAATTAATTTCAACCCATTTAAAACACAACATAATATTAACAGACAACACGTCTGTTGTGGAGCTCTCAGCCGCTCTGTCGAGTGTTTTCTCCGTGTCGACAAAGCCCGGTCTGTGTACTGGCTCAGTCCAACTCTCTGGAGGCTCAGTGTTCCTGTGGAAGAACCAAGATGGCCGACGCCTTGGCAGACGTCGCTGTTGTGAGATGGGCGAGAGAAAAGCGAAAAGCCCGACAGTGCCTGCAACAAAGAGGAAATTGTCAGACAAGGGGCTAAAACTGAACACCGCATTGGAGCGGGATTTACAGGACGGAGATCTCTCTGGGCAGCGGAGGACTCTAGTTGGATTCCAACTTGGCATTGTTGGTTTGTTTGGATCAGGTTACAATAGGCTAGCGCTCCGTCGACTGGTCTCTAACTTGAAACCATTAACACCTACGCACTGAAATATCCTTTTGTTTCACAGCAGTTGCAATTAGTTTTAATACAACAGGTCATGTACATGTTATTTTATTCACGTAGGTTCACCCAAAGTTCCAAATTTAGACCTGAATATAATGTCATTTTGCAAAAAAAAAGTGTTGTGGACATACATTTCCCTCACTTGCTCTAAAACAGTGGGAACGTTTATGTATGTGTAAAAGTTCTAAATAATACTTTAGCAATTTAAAGGTGAAAGACCGTAAGTATATTAAAAACCAAATTCGAGTTAGAGTCAAATCATTAAATAATATAAAAATGAAAGATTAATTTAAAGATAAAAGATGAAAAGAATATGGAAAAAGATTTAAAAAAAAAAGGTAAAGGATAGACGCACACCATCAAAGAGATAAATGTCAGTCCCTAAAAGGCTTTTAAGAGGTGATTTAAAACATGTCATCTGATGCTGTCTCATCTCCTCAGGCAGGCGGCTCCGAAGGGACGCTGGAGAACCAACGGTGACCTTCAGCCTCAGGGTTTGGAACGGGCAGAAAGGCCCGAACGCAGGATCTGAGGCACCGTCCCGGCTCGTACGGGGTTAGCAATGTCTGAACATCTCTGAAAAACAAGCACGGGGAAAAAATATTCTGCAAAAATAACGTCCAGCCAGTTTGCGGTCAAGTGTTTGTTTGTTACCATCTTGTTTTCCTGATGCACTTATTACATCACTTCCTGTGCACCTAGGATAAATACTATGTCCAAATTGGCACACGAGTGAGTATACAGCATGCCCAAATCAGCCCATCAAAAAGGTTTGTAGTGTAAAATCATCATCTTGTCACTTTCAATGTCAATAATATGATTTTGAAGTTGTGAGTGTGTACTTTCATGTTTTAAAAAGGCTTAAAACATTTTTGGGAGATGGGTGAAAAATACTATATGTGAAAATGTGAACATCCAAACTCAAGCCGATGAAGGTCTTTTATCTATATTTCTTCTTTTTGGTGCTGTAGATTTTGACCAAAACGACTACGCAGCAGAGACCATACACGGAGCAGATGTGCAGGTGTATCCTCTTCAACCAAAAAATGCGTTTTAATTTGACTTGGTCTTCGGCAAGAATGTCGTGGAAACGCGACCGTTAAATGGAGAGATCCTCAGTATTTATTAGTATTTTACTCTGCTCCTCCATCTCGGCCTCCCGGTGGATTCTTTACATTTTCTGGCCTGGTTTCCTCCTCGGCGTTCTGCGGTGATGAGGATTCCCAGAGGAAGCGTTTGGATCCAGACTCTGCAGCAGGGACCAGGTTCTGATCCCAGCGAAGAGCACACACGACCCCTCCAGGACCACCACCACAACATCTTCATTTGCTGCTAATTACAGCGTTTCCTGCTCGGCTACGTGCCTACACCAAGTTTTACACAATAGATTAGAAAGAAAGAAACAAAGAAAGAAAGATTGTATTAAATAAATAAAGGAAGAAAGAAAAAGAAAAGTACTGAGACCACCCGTCTAACATTTAAATGACAGACAGTACCAATATTATTGATAGATAAATAGATACTGTAGATAGATAGATACTGTAGATAGATAGATACTGTAGATACTGTAGATAGATAAATAGATACTGTATAGATACTGTAGATAGATACTGTAGATAGATAGATAAATAGATACTGTAGCTAGATACTGTAGATACTGTAGATAGATACTGTAGATACTGTAGATAGATACTGTAGATAGATAGATAAATAGATACTGTAGATACTGTAGATAGATAGATTATCAGATAGATACATAGTTTTAGGGACGTAGATACATTAGTTTCACAGGTCATGTACATGTTATTTTGTTCACATAGGTTCACCCAAAGTTTCCAAATTTAGACCTGAATATAATGTCATTTTGTGTCGTCGTGGACATACATTTCCCTCACTTGCTCTAAAACAGTTTATGTATGTGTAAAAGTTCTAAATAGTACTTTAGCAATTTAAGGGTGAAAGACCCTAAGTATATTAAAAACCAAATATTGAGTTAGAGTCAAATCACTAAATAATATCAAAAATTAAAGATGAATTTAAAGATAAAAGATGAAAAGCATATGGAGAAAAAAAAGGTAAAGGATAGACGCACACCATCAAAGAGATAAAAGTCAGTCCCTAAAAGGCTTTTAAGAGGTGATTTAAAACATGTCATCTGATGCTGTCTCATCTCCTCAGGCAGGCGGCTCCGAAGGGACGCTGGAGAACCAACGGTGACCTTCAGCCTCAGGGTTTGGAATGGGCAGAAAGGTAGATAGATGGATGGATAGATAGATATCTCCATGTTTTGGCGTTCTCCAGCTCTGTGCGTCACTTTGACCTGAACCCTCAAACTACATTTTATTTACCGTGTGAAGTTCCCGTTATCGAAAACTTTTTAATGAACTCATCTATCAAGTTGTTTGGCTCCGCGGCAGAGAAAGCAGATCCTGTTTGGTTTGGAGAGCCGCTCCGGGTTGTTGTAGGTAAGAAGCCAATGGTCCGGGTTCTGACGGACCACCCCCCCATCCTCGGCCCGGAGCCCCCCGGCCCCAGAGCCCCCTGTGCCCGGGCTCCGCTGCTTGATTCAACTTTAATTGAGGTAACACACGGCGCTATTGAATTCTGCCCCTTTCTCCTCCTGCCGCCGCGGTCCGACAGCCCCCTTCACTACCTTCTCCTGACCAAGCGCCGTGTTTAATGCTAATGACCCAGAAAATTATCTTCACGATAAATTAATAGACGTCTGCTCTATTTTTTAATCGCGGGGTCTAGGGTCAGTTTAGAATAAAGAGACGAGCTTCAAACCGCGGTTTTTCTCAGGGATCAACTTCTCAAACGTACTTCTTTTTTCTACTTCCATTCTTGCAGGCCGTTTCGGCGGACCCAGATCAGGTCTAATCTCAGACGAAATCTCACTTTTAATCCGGACTAACTGAAAGGCTCTTTCTCCGTCGTGGTTTAAAATCCTCTCAGTCTGGCTTTAAACAAATCTAATTTCCAGAAGGAAGATAAGAGTTGATCTGGGTCTGAGTGAAGGTTTGAATTAACCCTTTGGATGGATGGGCGTGGCCTCCAGGTGGACCAGGTTGGTCTGGACTGAGACGAGCAGCCAGACCAGACAGAAGGAGCTGAGCAGTCCTCCATCACCTCCAGGACGCCCTGGTCTGGAGCGAGTTCATCTGAAATGAAGCAGCGCCTCTGAAAGGCGTTTTTTAAAATTCTGGATTCATTTCAGTGGCATTAGTTTAGTCCTGATTTAGATTAAAGCCCCAAGCGTTTCATCTTGCTGAAGTTATAATATCCAGAGGATCTTTAAAGGGTGCGAACGGAACGAGGCTCTAATTTTTGCCAATAATTTCACTGGAAATAATTGACCTTGGGAGGCGCAGTGACGCCGCCATCCATCACGTCCGAGCGTCGCACGATCCCTGCCCTCCGAGGGGCCGCGCCCGTTAACTGACCTCGTCCTGCGACGTTTGACAGAGCACAAATAGTCCATGAAAGTCAACCGCTGTGTTTAAAAGTCATAAATAAGCGTCGGGGGCTGAGATGTTGTTTATTTACTCGTTTCTCTGCTGTAATTAATCTTCATTTTGGAAGAATTGGAAACTGCAAAAGACACCTTCAAACGGAGTTGGATCTTTTTGTTCAATCATGGAGATTTTGTTGGACTGGAGCTTAACTAGTGTCTCTCTGTCTGTCTGCCTGCCTGCCTGCCTGTCTGCCTGCCTGTCTGTCTGTCTGTCTGTCTGTCTGTCTCTATCTATCTGCCTGTCTGTCAGTCTGTCTGTCTATGTCTGTCTGTCTATCCGTCCATCCGTCCGTCTGTCTAAAATCAAATTATATCTAATAATTGCACTGTAGTTTTGTGTCACATTGACAGAATAATAATGACATTTTTATTTGCCATCGCATCATATTGCAATGAATAAAACCAATTTAAATATCTAATATTTACCCTGTAAGTGACCAAACTTTGATCAGATGACTACTTGACTAGTTCATAACAGTTGTAGAAAATCTAATCAAGTCCTGGATTTCCAGCGACACATTTAAAAAAAAAAAAAGAAAAACAAAGCAAACGCTTTTTCGGGGCAACACAGCAGCAGGAAACGCTGAAAGACCAAACGACGCCGTGCAGCTCTACCTCTAAACAACTCCACCAATTTCGGGGTCGAGGTCGTTCCCAAGGTGCTTGGCGCCCTGCGGCCTGGGGCCTGTTTTCCAGCACCGGGCCGGTGGCAGAGGGCGGGTTTGGAGTTACCTTGAACAATGGAGGCAGGGGGGGGGGTGACCCTGCTCCGGCCTGATCAAATACACGTGTTGGCCCAGCGGCTGCTCTGGGTTCACAGCCGCTGAGTGAGGAGGAGGATCCACGCTCGTCCCAAAAGACCAGCTCACTTTGCGGGTCGGGGCTGACTCTGGATCCAGACGAAGTGACAGAAAGAGGAGAACTCGTTTGGGAAAGATGTAAAGAAAAACAACCGAGTGGTGAAGGTATGTGCCGTTTGTCGACCAGTTTACCATGAAACAGGAAGTCTTTGATTCCAGTCACCTAATGCTGTCGAACCAACCAGTCAGGAGCGATCAATTCAAGGCATCAAGTCAGGACAGGTCTTGTGTCACATTTGCATGCGTTGACCGCTTTGCAAGACTCACCACAAAGTGTTTTTTGTTTTTTATAATGATAAATACCATTAAAAAAACAACTTTAAACCCTGAAATTACATCTCACGTTTGTTGTGGTGTGTCTTCATACACGTACCCCAAATATCTACATCTGCAATGGAAGTATTGGAGGTGTGCGTGTGCGCGTGTGTGTGTGTGCGCACACCCAGGTCATATAAGCTAATTTCCCTTCCCAGCTGACAGAAAACCAGTTATGGTCCATGAAATCGCAATTGGATCCGAATTTACCGAGTGTTTGCATTGGAAACAAAGTGCGGTGCAGTTTTTATGTTTTTCATTATTTTAGCCTGATTAGAGAAATAAATGAGCACTAAATCAAATATCAAGTACAACATCAAGGCAAAACACAAAGCATTGTTCCGTCTCTCGTTGGTTCGGCGTCTAATTGGACGTGATTAATCTTCGCGATCAGTGAACAAACAGCCGCTCCCGTCGTGGCATCGGTCCGCCGCCGTGTCTCACATGCGTCTATTCATCAGAATATCCGCTCGTTAGAGACGCTCCAGCCTCGTTCGTTCCTTCTTCTGACGTCCGGGGGTTTGACAACAGCGTTCGAGCTGATGAATGAACAATCTGCCGTAATGATGCGAGCCGGGAGGGGGGAACACAGCGTAAATATTAGTTTTTAATTTGATTTATTGCGTTTTTACCCTGAGCATATGCGAGGATTACAACGATCCGCACCTACTACGCGCAGGAGCACCTGGCGTGCGCGCGAGGACACACACACACACACACACACACACACACACTACACACACATGCATTTTCACTGATATTCTAGTTTTTGCCTTCTCTCACACAAAGGCGCACACACAAACACACAAACATATGCACACACACAAACACACAAACACGTGCACGCACACAAACACACAAACACGTGCACGCACACAAACACGTGCACGCACACAAAAACATGCCCACAGGCCCGTGTATGCACAATGGGAATCTAGGTGCACACACACACTACACACACATGCATTTGCACTGATATTCTAGTTTTTGCTTTCTCTCACACAAAGTTGCACACATAAACAAGCCACACCAGCCAGTAGACCCTAGTGGGTGTTTGCAAAAGGCAAAACATTTAAATGAACTATTATGGGCTGGAGGGGAAATAACTTATGACTAAATATTACCGTAAAAAATAAGCATAAACTGCACATTGTGATTCATTGGATTTTACTTCTTCATGGGTTTAAATTAAAAAAAAAAAAAATTACTTTGTCTATGATGAAATAAAGAATAGGGCTGAAACAGCTGAAACACCAGGAAAGACCTGAACTTGATCACAGTTCACAGTTTGATCACAGTAGGGAATCTTTGTTTCTAATTTTGTGAATGTTCATCCATAACGTTTACATTTACCACAACGAGCTACGCTGCTTTGGCTATTTCCCCCCGGCTGCCTTACACTTGTTGTGCATGTGGCCGACCCCGCCACCGACCATAGAAACACAAGCAATGTGCAAAAACATTGAATTGCTGTTTTGTATAATGTGACAGCTAAAATAAAGTATAAAATATTAGATTTTTCAACAATACAATTTGACAGATTACCACTTTAACCAATGAACTCTGCAAAGTGTCAACAAGCTGGTAAACAGAACCGGTGGCGTCAGACAAACAAAGTCAATGCCTGAACAAGTGAAGTATGTATGAGCCTGGTTTTAAAATGAATAATCCAAAATAGCATCTAAATTCGACGTAGAAATACAATTGTCCCAAGAGTATTTTTGGAATTCTCAAGTGAAAAATATAAATAGGTGAAAGGTATGACTTTGTCCCTTGACATTTTGCATATCAAATCAAAAGAAAGAAGTTCATTTCAAGATTCTTTACAATATATATCCATATATTTACTGATATTGATGATAAATGAAGCTTTTTTTAAAAAGAGAGACTGAATTCAAATACACCTGTTCTATACTTGTTCAAAATTGCATGTTTTGGATTTAAATACAGACATTCTTCAAAAACAAATAAAGACATAATCACTCACTTTGAATGTTATAACAGCTCTATTCGTTTTTGGTTAACCCTCTCATACAATTAGGAAAGTTTCACATACATAAGCAGGGCCGTTTCTAGCTTTTTGGTGGCCCTATGCAAAATTTTGTTAGGGGCCCCTTTTTTTTTTTTTAACTATTGTGGGGTGCAATTCCAAACCCTCTAAGGTGTTCGGGGGCATGCATCTAACATTTACATGCATCAATCTGCTGCACTTTGATAGGGAAAAGAGGCTGGATGCTGAAAAACTCTTAACCTCCCAAGCACCAAGCCCCTCTCTTGGGCTCCATGTGAGCTGAAGGGGTTGGAGTTTGGGGCGGAGGGGGGTGGCACATACAGGTGCCTTACACATTCAGGAAGCTGGGACACTAAGGAATCGTTTGAGATGCAGCTTGACACTGTATGGTGAGTCTTTTCTATCAATTACAGGGTAATAAACATGTTTTTATTTGTGGCTGATAAAAATGATGAATATTTTGAGTGTAAAGGTTTTGAACATCATATTGATGCCTAATGATGGCCACTCCCAGGCTCAACTATGTGTGGTTAGTTGCTGCACCAAGTTGTGCGTTGATACCATTAATTACACAGCTTTGGTACACTTTCTATCCATTTTTGACAACTTGGGAATGGGGGGGAAAGGGTCAAAAATCCCCCCCCAAAGACCACCTGAAGACCTCATGCCCTTGAAAACACTTTTGAAAACTTAACGTTGTGATGCAGTATCAAAAACTTTTGAAAATTGGAGATTTGTGCGCTTTTGACGATTGGACGACAAGCACTGTTTTCTGAAAATGGCTCAGAAAAACCCACCCTACCCCTCGATGTACCTGGACTTCCCATACATTTTCTGAATGGTCTAGATTCTGGAGTGTCATCGGGCTGTGATTATCCTACAGGTCACCGAAGGTCATTTTATACAGTAAGGTCGAGTTTTTAAAAAATGCCGTCCTCACATGGAAAAAGTTACTTTGAGGCCAAATGACGTCACACATGAATGCATTTGGACTCTTTGGATTCACAAGTCTCAGCTTTGTAGTCATACTCAGTTTCTACAAGTCCATGACTGTTTAGGTACCACAGTGTGCAGAAACGGGGGGAAGGAAAAGAAGGTGAAAGTATCGTCTTTTCACTGCACGGCTGTAAAGGTGAGATATCTTGATGTGGGAGGTCAAGGGACCCGTTTGAAAGTGGTCAACGGCCATTTACTTTTGTCAGAAAAGATGGCCGACTTTGGAGCTGTTTTACACCCGCTTCCCAGCTAGCTAGCATGGCATGCTACGCAGCGAGGGTTCGCCTGGAAGTCTAGTTTCCGCTCAAACCCGAAGCTCAACGGAAGCTTAAAATCTGAGCTTGTCAAACGCAGATTGCGCCATGGCAGCTTGGGGGCCCCCTGGTGGCTTCGGAGGCCCTATGCAACCGCACAGTCACCATTTAGGAGGAAACGACCCTGTACATAAGGCACAAATACGTTTTAGTTGAATTTATTTTTTCTTTTTATTTTATAATTGACAAAACAACCAGAGAGGTTCATGCACATTCGTGAGGACTTATTTGTTCTTAAATGTTTTTTGTTTGTTTGTTTGTTTTTTGTGTCATTTTAGTATTTTTTATTTTTTTTTTGTATGTGCATCGTATCTTTGACGTTTACGATGTGTGTTATTTATCTGCCAATGAGGTGGGAATGTTTGTAACATTCTAAAAAATGTCAAATAAAAAATGAAAATAAAACAAGCGTTGGACGGCCGCCGCGCCATTGGGACACGCCCGCACGCACGCAGTTTGGCTCCTGGGCCTTGTGCTGTGATGGCAGCGTTTTGGGGCCCCTGCAGCAGCCGGGTGGAGCTCCTGCTCCTTCCGTTCCACACTGTCATGCTGCCTCCGCATCATCTGCCTCTGCCATGTTCTCTACGTCCATCTCCCAGGAAGGAGGGAAGAAGAAGGGATGAAGGAGGGATGAAGGTGTGCTGCAAGCGAAGCCATCTCTCCTCCACTCTTCCTCATGTTCTCTCTCTCCATTCCCCCCTCCTTCTCTCACTGTCGTTTTCACTCCCCCCCTCCCTCTCTCCCTCCCTTTCTTTCTTCCTCCCACCCTTTTACTCCCTCCCTATCTATCCCCCACATTCTCTCACTCTTCTTCGCGCCCTGTCTTTCCCTCCCTCCCTATCTCTGCCTCCCTCCGTATCTCTCCCCTACTCCTTCTCTTCCCCCTCTCCCTCTCTCCCTTTCCCCCTCTCACAATCTCTCTCCCTCTTCCCCCTCCTTCTCTTGCTTGTGTTTTTGCTCTTCCTCCCCCTCTCTCTCTTTCCCCCTATCGCCCCCACCTTATTTCTCCCTCCCTCCCTCCTCCCTCTCTTCCTCCCTTCCCCACATTCTCTCATTCTTCTTCCCACCCTATCTCTGCCTCCCTCCCTTTTCCCCTCTCTCCTTCTCTCCCTCCCTCCCTCCTTCTCCCTCCCTTCCTCTTCCCAGCCTATCTCTCACTCCCTCCTTATCTCTCCCTCCGTCCCCCCTCCCACACTCCCCCTCTCCTTTTGATTGAAGGCCACTACAAAGCAGCGAATGCGGCTGGAACAAGCTGAATATTAATGTTTTAAAAAGGGCATCGACAACTTTTGATGTGCGGCCCTTTATGCAAATGGGGCAGAACATACGGATCCCTGAAGAGGCTTCATTCTTTCAACTCATCTCTTTCTTCTTCTTCTTTCGTTTTAAATCCAGATGAACTCTGCACACTCCCCGCGAGACGCCCTGAACCATAAAAGAGAAGAGTCAAATTGTTTTGCTTTTAACATATGTGTGTGTGTGTGCGTGTGTGTGTGTGGGGGGGGGGGGTGGGGGTGGGGGTGTGGGTGGTGCGAACACGCCTCCATTATGTTTTCCTGTGTGGTCGAACAATCCCCAAAACAACTCAGAATCAGAAACGCTGTCAGTTCGCAGATTGGGTTCGAGTCCCGGTTCAAACCAGACTGTTCTTGAGGATTAAGGCTGAGGATGTTGTATCAACACAATGGAATGTTTTAACAGTTAGTGTGTGTGTGTGTGTGTGTGTGTGTGTGTGTGTGTGTGTGTGTGTGTGTGTGTGTGTGTGTGTGTGTGTGTGTGTGTGTGTGTGTGTGTGTGTGTGTGTTCGTGCAAACACGACATATGAATTGCATAGCTATATACGGAGTTCTTACCAGGTCCTTGAGATGCTTAAAGTGCTTGAATTTCATCCTCAGAAATGTAGTGGAATACCTTGAAAATAGCCCAGTTTCTAATGAAAAGAGCTTGAAAAGCCATTGAAAAAAACGCAATCGTTGAAAATATGTGATATTGCCCCTGGTTTTGTTTTTCAAATTGGAAAAAAGAAAACCCTTTTTTGACATAAATGATGCAGGGAGATATAGATATATATATACACAATATATTATTATTATAATATATATTATAAAGATTATATTGTGTTTTAAATATCACATTGAAAATGTATTATATTTGTTTTGTGTCTTTGAAAATGAAAAAATTGTTATTTAAAAAGTACTTGAAAGTCCTTGAATCTCATTTTGTAATGCCAGAATGAACCCTATATTTACAGTATATGGGTGTGTTTTCATGGGTGTATGTAGTGTGTTGAGGCGTGTGTTGAAATGTGTAAGTTTGTGCATGTTTCTATGTGTGTGTGTGTGTGCATTTGTGTAGGTGTGTGCATGTACAGCATGTGCAAGGCTATGTCTGTCTTTGTGGATTAGTGTAGGTGTGTGTGTGTATGTATGTGCACGTTTTTCGGGCATTTGTGTGCGCGTGTATGATTTATAATCCCGTCAAGTTTCTGGCACCGACTTTGACCTCTTTTGAACCATAAATACCGATGAGATCATGGATCACAACAGTGTACATTGACAGCATGGAAAACCAGTGCGGAATTAAAACAAAGGCAGAAAAACCCAAACTATGACCTGCCGACAGCCTCTAATTTAGCCACCGCCGTTCCTCCCAGTCGGTCCCGAAAAGCGGCGGTGTGATTTTGGAATAAGCTGGCGTGTTCGGGAGAAACGTCGGAGCTCATCGACCACCCGATCCCCTCTGCGACGTGAGACCCAGGCTATGAAAAATGGAGATTGGAGCTGGTGGACGGGCGGAGATAATGGCTCTAATGTGAATCAGGTGTAGCTCCAGACATTAGTTTAGCCGCCGCCGCTTCTGGGTTCAGTGCCTTCCACTTAGACGACACGGCCAAGGGTCTATTCACAGATATTTTAACTGCTTAACTTTCCTCTCGCCATCGGAGGCCCGCTCATGCATAAACATGAACCTGAGAGCGTTGCCACATTTTACCCATTGTTATGGGGAAACAAAAACTGGATCTGCGGCCTGACCCCTGCCGTGTCCCGGAGTTATTCCGCACGTCCAAATGTCAAATATTGCAAATGTGTACGATGTGGAGTCGCTGGGCCAAATGTACTTTCTCTTTCCCATGGGCGGTTAGAGCAGAGTTGGAGCAGTCCACCAACAAAAAAAAAAAAAGCAAGAAGTAACCTCCGACACACCCGTATTGAATTTTTGGAGGATAAATGGATTCAGATAAGTGAATAAGTGCAGAAATCCGCTTGTGTGAATAAGCTATCGGACAACCAAGCGGAGACAGAAACCCAAGACGGTACGGACATTTCAAAACAATCCAGCGGATTTCACGGTGGCTAAAATTAAGAATTTAACATCCATTTGTTTTGGACATGCTGTGTGTTCTCTGCGGTGTTTTATTATTAGAGCCGATGCAGGAAAAAAAACGCACTCTAAAGAGATGAAATAGAAATACCAGTGAAGTGTAGGGGGTAACTACAGGTCAAAAAGCTGAGAATGGAGATTAATTAGAGGCTGTGAATCCCAGCATTCTGTTGCTGAGATTTTGTTCTTTTAATGTTTTCTGAAAGATTGTTGACTGAATTAGGAACCCGTCATTAGAAACAAGTATGAGTTCCCTTTTTATTATTTATTTCTGTATTTATTTGTTTGTTTGGTCATTATTGGTTATTTCTTTATTCATTTCTTTAGTTGCAATTGTTTTCATTATGTACTTTTTTCTTATCAGTTATTATTGTTGTATATATATATTTTTTTTTTGTTCATTGTTTTTATATATATTAATGCTTTTTACATTTTATTATTCTACTTATTTCAGACTTACCCCATGCTCTGCTGCCACAGCCCTGGATGGATGCCGTGGTTGTGGGTTCTTATTTGGGCAGAGGCTTTGGGTGGCCGCTGAGGAGGTTTCCCTGGGAAAGGACATGGTCTGACCGGGGAAGGAGCCAGTGGCGCGGCGACGGAGCGGAGCGTATGGAAGGGCCAATTCCCACTGGAGCCCCTCAAATTCCCCGTGGCTGAAGGTAACGGCGCCTGTTTCAGTCGGAAGATTACAAGCTGTGGGAGGCCGACCCAAGGAGCCAGAGATTGATATGGAATTAAAACAAGTATGCACTACAAAAAGAAAATCAGTCCAAGTAAAATACCTTGGAGAATTGGAAAATAAATCCTGGGATAACGCTAAATTTTCATCCAAAATGGGTGTGGAATTCTTACTTAATTTCTAGAAGAACACAAATAAAGGCTTATAGTTTTATAATAAAAACAACATCTGTGTTGTTTCTCATGCATTTAATTATGCATTGTATTCTTGTAATGAGGAAAGATGTTTTGACATTTCTTTGGGGGTGGAGAACATAATTCATTTGAAATGTATGTGGACTTCTTCCACATATTCAAACTTTATTAATGATTTCATTATATTTATCAATATCCAACGTCCATTCCATAAGAGCAGGTACCGTGATCTTCTCTCATAAAGTCATTTATCGGCGACTGAAAATAATTGTACCGCTATAAAGAGCCGTGTTGCCGTGGCTACCGTCACGTGTTGTTCCCCGGTGGACAGTTCAGGGGTTCAGGGCGTTTGGGCTGTTCGCTCCATCCTGTCAGACCGTGACAGGGCGGAGTCCCTGCCGCACGGACATTTCAATCCCCTCAGCTCCCTGCAGCAGACGGACAGCTCCCCCGTCCACGTGGCCGCATGTGTATGAAGCAGTGACCTGACGGAGGAATTCTCTCCAGGCTACCGCCCCCCCCCCCCCCCCCCCGTTTCCATCTTAACAGGCTCGATTTCGAAGGCTTTGTTTTTGGACTCGGATTCAGAGTCGGTCAAACCAAAAACCTGTGGTCTGAGCATTTTCTGAATGTATGCATGGGAAAGCACCGGAGGGAATTCTTTGCCATCGGGTAAAATTAGTAAAAAGTCCGTACCACCTTAATTCACCCATAAACGTGAGTGTCATTTCTTTCTATAGGTTGTGGATGTGGAGAATTCGCGCTGCGTGGCCGGTGAGGTTATCCTGTTTCACTGCAGGAAACAAACTGAGAGTATTAAAGATATTTATCCTGCAGAATAAAGAGAAAGATGCAGACGCACTTCAAAGCAGTGATGCTGTCCATTCTGCCCCTGCTCCTGGTGAAAAGGGCTTTATACCGTGAGGGGTTGTGTGCCGTGGGTTGGGTGTCATTCACAAGACTATGCCCCCCACTCACATATCACCTGGTGTTCCTCTCATACAATGATTTAACAGTCAAACTCCGGCCACAGATACAATCTCACTGTGCTAGGAAACAAACCACAAAGCTCTGTCAAGCCCCCTGGGGTTATCCTTATCTCCACACTAGGTTGAGTGAAGAAGGAATGTGGCCTGGTCTTTACAATACGCTTTTATCTTAAAGAACAGTGTCTTCAATGTGAGCTCTGAGTGAGTTGTTAGAAAGATACAAAAAAAAAACTGTTGTCTCATATAAAATATATTAAACATTTCCCTCCCTTCGTTTTCCCTCCATCCCTGCTCTGATCCAGATGATTCCAATGATCAGTTGACGCTAATTATAACCAATCCACGAGGTTGACTCCAAATCCCGGGGTGGAGTCTTTGCTCTCCGAACCCAGATTTCCCACCCCTGCCATTTTGGACGCCTACTGGTGTTAAATGTAAACACGCATTCCTTCCCATGTTTGCTGCTTGGTGTCCTGCATATTTTATCACCGTTGACTGGCTGGAAAGCAAGAGGTTGAGAAAGGGAAAACCTCCACTCCGGGGTTTGGAGTCATTGGTGCGGATTCGCGTCCCAGTGGCGCAACTAATGAGTGGAGTCATCTGGGTCAGTGCAGGGCTGGAGCGAACACACGGAAGCAGGACCGTACGAACCTGGGACTATCCAGCTCTGTTGTGAAGTTAGAACACTTCGCCTTTTTACTGTTGTTGCAGCTTTCGTTTGAACAACTGGTTCCCTGAGATCTCGGCTTTTCAGTTGTGTGCATGATGTCAAAAGGTGCAATACCAGGTCTTTCACCCGCTGCACCCGCTGGATCTGCAGACCGAGCTTGTTTCTGCTCCGCTGTGATACCTCCCAGCAACCCGGTTTGTTGGACTCGGCCTTGCCAAAAAGAGACCTGTGGACTCCTGCCAATAAGTCAGACTGGCCGGACCACTGGAGAGTGAAGCACAACTTCTCCCTTATCTTTTATTTAAAGCGCCCCCGTCTCGTCTCCTTTCCTCGCCGCTCTTTCTTCTCTGCAAACTCCAACTCCGTGAGCCGTCGACTCCTCCCCGGATGCCGGAACCTACGGAGGGCGCGTGCTGCCACCCGCCGACCACGCCTCGCTTCGTAGCGTGCACGGGCGTGGTGTCCAACCGGGGAATGTTCCAGGAGTGAAAAAGCAACGCCGGTTTTTAAAATTGACGACAGCCAAAGAAATCTGTAAAATCCTGTAAATAATTGGGAAAAATCGACAAATTGCGGCTATAAATTGTTTATTTTTATGTTTTTTGGATGGCTTTTTTAGGTATCTAGGTCAAACAATCCCAAAATAAAAAACTCAAAATTAATTACAAACGAATTTCTTCCAGAAAATAAATGCGAGGTCATAATTAACCCTCCACTCGTTGGGGCGGTTTGGAACAAATACAAAGAGGAAGGAGCTAGAGGAAAGTCCAGTGCAAAGGAACTCGTCGCTGAAGCGTATTATGGATATTTTGGATATTTTGGATATTTTTTAGATATCTCTAACAGGTCAGATCTCTTTGAAGAGCGTGTTCCCGGTCGTGCGTGGGGGTGGAAGTGGGCGCCGGCGGACGGACGGACGGACGCTGGTGCTTCAAGGTGAAGTGTTGGCAGAGCAGCGTCGGCGGTCGCTGCTCTGCAACCTCTCCGACTTTTGGCAGCGGCGAACATCCATAAGCACTCCAGCTGCTGCTAATGCACTTTCTCCCCCGTCTCTGTCTCTCTCTCTCGCTCTCTCTCTCTCTCTCTTTTTCACTCCCTCGCTCTCGAACACTCTCTGCTCGGCTTACACCACCACCGCTCCCTGACTTGGCAGATATTCCATACTGATTAGAATATACCGCCAGCTACAGTAAATAGATGTAGTCCAGTTCACAAACTTTTTTATGGCAAAGCCCCGTCGACAGGCTAATCTCTGGCTCCAGAAAAATTAAATGAATAAATAAATTTTAAAAATATATATATACAGTATATAAAGTATATACACTTTATCTGCCTATAAATATCTGCCATGTTGTTTCTATGGAGTGCAAAATTTGACCAGAACAGTTTCGCTTAAACTTTACTCATTCGAAAAATATATATCTCTTATGCATTCAATTATTTTATTTTAATTTAAAATGACATACTATCACTCTCATTAGAAATAAGTGAGAGTGATTTATTATTATTATTTATTAAAAAGTAATTTCGCTCCGGACCCTTTTCACCTCATTCATGGATCCCTGGAGGGGCTGCAGAACACGGTTTGGGAACCCCAGTCACGGCATTAAGGGCTATGTGACGTTAAAAGTGAATCCCTTCGTCGCCCTGATGTCTCGAGATAAAAACACAAGTTTAAATTAAGGAGAAAAGAAGATGAATTTAACTTCCCTCGACTCTCATTTCTCCTTTTATTTTTTATAAATTTTGTATATATTGTCTTCATTTACTTATGTATATACAGTATATAACTAACTAACTAAATATATATATATAAACTCTAATTAAACAATATTCTATATAGTCTGTTTTCGGGGTAAAATAAAAAAGGACAACACGCAAATATTGTGATGTTACAGGCGATGCAATGCTGTTATGTTGGAATAAACTAAAATAAAGTAAAAACATTTTATCTACTTTGTGACTCTGAAAGGCCAGGGTCTTTTTATATTCTCATAACAAAATGTGCACATTTTGGAAGAACAGCCTCATTCTCAGGCTTACTTTTCGTGTGTTGATGCTGCAGCTGATTGGCAGTTTGACCCGCTTTATGAAACAACAACCTCCACCCACGTGCAGCTGCCAGCCATTGCAGAGAACCTCTGACACCACCTGCCTCCTGCCTCCCACCTCCGCCTCCAGGAGTCAGGGAGAGGGATGAGAAAACAAACCGCCCAGATGAACATCTCCCAACCTCATGTCTGGATTAATTTCGCCGCGAGGAAACAAACCTACAAACTCCGCCCATTTCCCATTCCCTGGGATTGTATTAACCTGTATTTTAAATTCATTTCTCCCGGAAAACTCACCATTTCCCCCAAACCGGAGAAGTGACGTCGCTATGTACGATTGATTAATGTAGTAGCACGCTTTACACCACCTTCGCCATGCAACCTGGCAACACGAAACCAATCCGCATCTCTTATTAGCGCTGACTGGGAGAACGTCACGGCCTTGTTCCATAGGAAAGGGTCCTGTCGTCAAAAAGGTGAGTGCAAAGAAAGTTAATTGGGTTTCATCTGATTTCTTTAGTACTCATTGCATTCCTTCACCTTTACTAAAGGAGTCAAATATGTCAACGAAAATGACGGACCACCCGAGTGGCGTTTTCGGGGACCGAGACACAGTTGGTGGGGTTGAAAACACCAGTTTATTGTCGAGACTGGGCTAGTGAGAACAAGCCCGGAGCAGATGGACACATGTCATGACAAGGGCTCCTCTCCTGAGTGTGTGTGGGGATCGGGGTTTTACCTGTTGCTCATTGATTATTCCAATGTGCAACAGGTGAACAGCCACACTGATCCTGGGCCCCAATTACCTAGACCCAGGACAGGTGTGGCTGCTCAAACCACACCATCCCCACACCACAGACGGTATGACAGTGCCTTCCATTTAGACAGAGATTGGGTGGCAGAATGTCCCAAACGAGCTTCCGTAGGGTGCTTATATCTCGTAACCAGGACCGGATGAGGGTACATTGTTGCGGCTTGAAACACCTTTCTAATGCAATTAAGATTAATATGAACAAACGTAATCTGCTCCTTGTCCAGAAAGGATCTTCAACGGGAGATTATCAATAACAAAAAAAAAGATCACCAATAATAATTATAATATCTTTGACTCGCATCGCTTGACTTTTTCATTACAGTTCAGAAAAGGAAGTCTCACGATACTTATTCGCGGTGGAAATATGAGCTATTTTGGGGTTCTCTCCCCCACAGCTTTGAAGATGGGAATGAGACTGTGGAGCTGAGGATCCTGAACAGCGGTTTATCAAACACTTGTTTTCCAAGTAATCCTTCAAATCCAAATGTTTGGAGTGCCGTCAGTTAATTCTCAGCAGCCGCGTGTCATGCATCCGTTAGAATAATGATCGGTGGACGTTCGTAGATTCCAGCCGTAAGCAGTGAAACAGTGATGAACTAAACAAACAATGAGGAAGATGAGAGACAGTATTAGACGATTAAAGAGTAAACAGCAGATTATGGACACCTTGAGATACTTAAAAACTCGGCCACATCTAGACAATAATATTATTAATTGCTTTTTGTACATAATTACATTAAGATGACTTGAGGACTTCAGATCTATATATGTATGCATATCCCTAATTCCACTAGAGCTAGGCTAGTTGATCCCATTTGGGCCATGCATTGGGCTAACACAGTTAGCATGAAATGCTAGAAGGTGTATTTTAGATTCAGGTTACTTTATATGTACTAGTAGGTAGACTTGGTTTGCAGTAGATGATAGCCATCCGTCTTAATACATATTTTCCAATTACAAACAGCAGCCAAACATGATAAAAAGCGTTCAAGGCTCCAATAATCACTAAACCACTAAGATAGAATCAAATTAAGGTTTCTCCGCCTCCAAAATCAGCCCCGGCAACAGAGGCCCTGTTTTGAACACCAACTCCACCCAAACGTTAACATAAAGAGTTGAGATAGAGCTTTAGCAGATAAAACTGTGAGTGTAGTTGAAGGTAGGGGTCCGGGGGGGTCGTCCCCCAGGAAGTTTTGAGCGTCAGACACGTCAGGCATTCTGGTGAATTGTTATGTAGCTGTTTGTGCCTTTTCTGCATCCGTTTATGGTGGAAATGTCTTTATTTCTGAAATGGAAAGCTTCTTGTGTGTTTTTTATTCGGGGGGACCAGTGCAGGTGTTCTTAATATTGAGGGGGACGTATCCCGGGTATCCCCCCGAAATCTACGCCAAGGCAAGTAGGAAGCGCTACGGTCCCCGGCTATACGAGTCGACGCTATTTAGACCATTTCTGTTTGTCTATGTGTCGGTCTCATTCAGTGTTGTTTGATCGTTTAAAACGAGCAACCAATGCGCGGCTGCCTGCACGGCACAAATCCTGCGCGACAGATCCGTGTCCCAGCGATCACGTCGTCTTGGAACCTGGGACGAGCGGGCACCGGGGGCAGGTCGGCTTCCTGCTGTCAATGATCAACAGCTGGAATGTTTAGAAGAGTTGTCACGGCGGCCGTCGGCTCATCGAGCCCTCGTCGCTATTTGAAGGTCATGGAGGTCGTCCACGATGCGCCCTGCGTCCAACTCCTTCACCGGGTCATTTTCAGCTGATAACATGAGGGATCCGCTCGGTCCGTCCTGTCCCGTTGTGCTCCTCAGGTCCTTCTTAGCTGGTTTTACTTTGGACAACCAGCTCTCGGCGGTCGCGACGGTCGGAGTCAGAAACTGTTGACAAGTGACGATGAAGTGATGGTGACGGATTCTTTTGGCAGTTGTTGAGGTCGAAGGCAGCATGCATTACCCAGCATGCATTTGGAGGTGATTCACTCGTACATCTGCAGGTTGTAACGTCAACAGTGAGCGTGCAAATAAAACAACTACTCATGCAACACAGTTCAAATGAATTAATTAAATTTTTTTATTTTGAGTCGTGACTCATTGTTATAAATTTACTACCAACCGTGACCCGAATTCCTACGTGACTTAGGTGGTAAACTATATACAGTTGATTGCACTGATTGAAGGGACGGTAATGCTTTAACGGTGACATCGTATCAGACCTCAAACCGATTATTATGTTAAAACATGTTATGGCCCCGCCCGGCGTGCCAAGTCTACTCAGGCTGGGGATCCGGCGGCCCATAGTAGGGCGGCCCTTCTGGCATTTGCCCAATTGCCAGATGGCCAATCCGTCACTGGTGATGGCTGCTGGAACAAAGCTGTTTTTACACCGCTTTGTTCTTCACCTTGGGACTATAAACCTCCGTCGAGGAGGAAGAAGCCGAAATTCACTGTGCAAAGGACGGGAGTCGCCATTTAAAATGGAGCGGGTTATCCACCGCAGCTGTGCGGTGTACAGGGACGCCACCATTTAACAATTTGATTCAGAGAGTTTCTGTTCTTTAAAGATATTTTTCCAAACCATGACACAGAAGAAAAAGATAACGGATTCAATGAAATCGGAATAAGTTCCTGGGGGGTTTGTCAATGTGGAAGTAGTAACGCTTCCTCAAACAGAACAAGCGCCGGTGCCGCTTTTTCATCACGTGCCCGCTCAGCGCCCTTACCATTTCCGAACTCAACAGTCTTTGAAACGTTTTACTTCAAATTGAGGCGAGAGCGACCGGTCTCAAATCATTAAGAGTTCTGGTGCAACTGGATTGCCACAGCATCTTCCGGAGCTTAGGGAACATGCTGTGCCTGTCAAGACTTATTCAGAATGTAGTGGAATACAGGACTCAGCTCCTTTTGCACAAGATTTAATGAAATGACCACAGATGTTGACAGGTCCATGACCCTTATTTACTTTACAGAGAGGAAGGACTTTGCCACATCCTTTTGCTCCTATAATTTAACAGGAGCTACACTAGTTGATCCCATCTGGGGCCACACAGTTAGCATGAGATGCAGGAAGGTGTATTTTGACACAGTAGAAGGGCAGATGCAGAGCTGGAGTAGCTATTTAAAGTTATGAATAATTCATCAAACAGTCACGTTAGCGGTACCGCCATCACTTTTTCACCGGCGAGTTTCAAAATGCATAAAACATTTATTGTTTATTATAACGCAATTGTGTGCGAGTGGTATCTTTCTGCCACATGATTTGACTTTCACTTTAGTTTAATGATCTGTTGCTGTGCCATTCAAACGGCCCGGCGCTGGGTGTTGACTTAACCCCGCCGCCACGAAACCGGAGGGAAAGGGCGGAGCCGCGGCTCAGGTTCGTAAAACATTACGAGCGCGATGACGTCGGGCAGCAACAAAACCATGAAGCATCTGGTCTGCAGGGCGTGTCTGCAGCTCAGCCCAACAGCTCCACCGTCCCACACGCACGCACACACACACACACACACACACACACACACACACACACACACACATATACATATACACACACATACATACACACACACACACACACACACATATACATACACACACATACACACACATATACATATACACACACATACATACACACACACACACACACACATATACATACACACACACACACACATATACATATACACACACATACATACACACACACACACACACACACACATATACATACACACACATACACACACATATACATATACACACACATACATACACACACACACACACACACATATACATACACACACACACACACACACATATACATATACACACACATACATACACACACACACACACACATATACATACACACACACACACATATACATACACACACACACACACACACACACATATACATACACATACACACACATACATACATACACACACACACACATATACATACACACACACACACATATACATACACACACACACACACACACATATACATGCACACACACACACACACACATATACATACACATACACACACATACATACATACACACACAGACACATGCACACACACACATATACATACATACACACTTACACACACACACACACACATACATACACACACAGACACATGCACACACACACACACATACACACACAGACACATGCACACACACACACATACATACACAGACACATGCACACACACACACACATACACACACATACATACACACACAGACACATGCACACACACACACATACACACACACATACATGCACACACAGACACACGCACACACATACACACTTACATACACACACTCACACATACACACACGCACAGACACAGACAGACACACACACACACTGGGATGGCACAGCACTGACAGGTGATGAAACAGCATCAAAACGTGGACGTGTTTACGCTTGATAAGTGTTTATAAAACATTCAGTGGTTTGACTGACGTAAATAAAACAATCAGGCTAAAACTACCTGAAACAGGAACGGCAGAAGCTACAGACACAGTTGAGGTGTCGTGAGAACCGGTACGTCACAAACATCTCGTGGTTTGAGATCCGTCCAAATCGATTGTTATACGGAGCAGAAATTTTGGAAAAACCGACAGAATTTGACCCAAAGTGGCCGGACGGTTGTGCATCAGCGACACGCTAACGTTCGAAAACTAAAATGAAAGAGATGAGATGAATAACTTTATGACCTCATCATATTATTTACTATAAATGTACAGGATGTGATTCAGATGCACATTGGCACCGTGTCCAGTGTGCGGTGCAGACTCTGTCACTCTGTAGTGTTTAGAGATTACAAACTATACGTTTACCTGTATATTTATGTACTTTCTTACCTGGTAGATGTCTGTGGATCTGTTCCATTGATGTTTCATCTCCGTGGTCTCCATTAGTTTGCCGGATTCATGAAAAAAACACAAAAAATAATCAATAGTCCACAAAGACCCGTGACCCGACGAGTCGAATCCACTGAAATGTGCGACTGAGTGATGCGTTCAAGATCCAGGAAGGAAAAATAGAAGCTGTCAAATGGTGATTACTCACAGAAATAACTCAATATTTTTGGTATTTCATGGAAACGTAACTTGTTGAAAATCCAAGGGAAAAGGTCACCACTAAAGTTACGTAAGTTCCACTGCTTTCGTAAATCTCTTAAATATGTTATTTGTCTCGCCTGTGGTGATTCTCCCCTCTTGGAGTAGTGATCGTGAGGTAAGTTAAGTTAAGTTTCATTGAGGAGAATTTAAATGTATATTTAATACAACACAGACAATTAAATGTATTTGTAATTATAGAACCCAGAATCATGATTGTGGCGCCGCCCCTTGTGGGCGCCTGCACGAGCACCCGTGTCGGTTACGCACATTTTAGTATATTTGTGTTTTTAGAGCTGACAGAGCTTATTGAGCATGATCCCCGGTGTCATGCCATTTCACTGCGTGTATGTAGACCGTATGTACTGTATACTGTATGTGACAAACAATCCTTTGAACTTGAACTTGAACTTCAAACATGTGACACAAACAGCCAATCGTACAGCAGGAGCGCCGGTGCTTCCTCCGCTGTCTCCCCGGCCACGGCGCTGTCCGGTGGAGCAGCCCGCAGCGAGGATATGGGCCCCCCGGAGCTGACGCAGCGGGTCTTCCTAAAACACCGGTTTGAACTCTAACTCGCCCTCCTCCCCACCTGAGCCGGGCGCGGACCCCATCCCTGCGATAGGAGAGCAATGAAAGAAAGAATCGGCGGGAGGAAAGAGTCCCTCGGTCCCTCCAAACGTCCCTGCATTTAATCTGAGAGCGCCGATTCAGGAACCTCCGAAAAACTGTAATACTTACCTTACATGACTAAACTGGCTTACATGACTAACTTGTTATTATTATCAGAATCCCTCTCGCTATTATGATAATGTTGTTACTATAACTGGTATCACTACAATACTACTATCACTACGCACTATGGAACTGTATATTTATGTAACGTGTACTTTGCCTTAATGTACCGACAAGTTTACATAATCAATAAAAAATAAAAATGTAATATATTGAATGAAGCTGCAAACATTATTATTTTTTTTTTAATCAAAAACAATGAAAAAAAATATCTTCCATAGTTCAAAGTGTACCTGTAGATATATTCAGGGTTCTTACCAGGTCCTTGGGGTGCTTGAAGTGCTCGAATTTCCTGCTCAGAAATGAAAGCACTGGAGTACCTAGAAAATAAACCACTTTTGTGCGGTTTGAAAAGTCCTTGAGAAAAAACAGCGACAGTTGTAAATCTTTTGTTGTTCCCTGGTTTTGTTTTTCCAGAATCATGATGCAGAGAAATGTCAATTTAATCCAGCGCAGTTGGAATTACACTCTTAGTATAGTAGATGAATAATATAAATAAAAACTAAATATATATTACTACAAGCTAATGTAATCTAAAATAATAGATGTACAGTATAGGCATACTGATACAAACTAAATTCATACTAATACATACTAATATATAAAACAATAGATATATAGATATACAAATATTAACTAAATATATACTAATACATACAAATATAATATCAGATAATAGCTGTCTAGACATACTAATATAAACAAATATACTAATACATACTAACACATACTTATATAATATAAAATTATTGAAATATAGACATACTGATATAAACTAAATAAATACTCATACATACTAATATAATGTAAAATAATGTGTATTAGTAGTAAAAGATGTATTGGTATATATGTTGTTTGTATTAGTATGTCTATATATCTATTATTTTATATGATATTAGCATATATTAATGTGTATTTAGTTTATATCAATATATATATATATATCATTTTATTTTTTATTAGTATTTCTTTATATCTATTATTTTATATTAGTATGTATTTAGTTGATATTAGTATATCTATACATACTACACACTAAAAAAAACGAATACACTATGAAAAAATAGATATATAGACATAATAATATAAACTAAATATATACTAATACATACTAATAAAAAATTATATTATATTAAATAATAGCTATAAAGACATACTAATATAAACTAAATATATACTTATACATGCTCATATAATATAAAATAATATATATAGACATACTAATATAAACAATATATATTCTAATTCCTCCTTTTATAATATAAAATAATAGATATATAGATGTACTAATATAAACTAAATATATTCTAATTCCTACTTTTATAATATAAAATAATAGATATATAGAGGTACTAATATAAACTAAATATATTCTAATCCATGCTAATATGATGTAAAATAATAGATATATAGACATACTAATATAAACTAAATATATTCTAATTCCTACTTATATAATATAAAATAATAGATATATAGATGTACTAATATAAACTAAATATATTCTAATTCCTACTTATATAATATAAAATAATAGATATATAGATGTACTAATATAAACTAAATATATTCTAATTCCTACTTATATAATATAAAATAATAGATATATAGATGTACTAATATAAACTAAATATATTCTAATTCCTACTTATATAATATAAAATAATAGATATATAGATGTACTAATATAAACTAAATATATTCTAATTCCTACTTATATAATATAAAATAATAGATATATAGATGTACTAATATAAACTAAATATATTCTAATTCCTACTTATATAATATAAAATAATAGATATATAGATGTACTAATATAAACTAAATATATTCTAATTCCTACTTATATAATATAAAATAATAGATATATAGATGTACTAATATAAACAATAAACAATGACACCTAGATTATATTTTATTGAAAGAAGATCACACTGAAAATAGATTGTATTTGGTTTTCCTGAAGTCCTTGACAATGAAAACAGTAATGCTTAAAAGGTACTTGAAAGCCCTTGTTTTTCACTTTATAATGTCAGAATGAACCCTATGACTGTATATTGCTCTTCATTTGAATTAAATTTAACTTGTTCTGTCAACTTCTGCTGCCGTAACGCCTGAATCCCCCCAGTCATCTGATCTGATCTCATCTGATCTGATCTGATCTGATCTGATCTCATCTGATCTGATCTCATCTGATCTCATCTGATCTGATCTCATCTGATCTGATCTCATCTGATCTCATCTCATCTCATCTGATCTCATCTCATCTGATCTGATTTGATCTCATCTCATCTCATCTCATCTCATCTCATCTCATCTCATCTCATCTCATCTGATGTTCTATCTTTCGATCCTTCAGACGTGTTTTTCACTACATGATGGTGTGAACTGCACGGTGGCTCTAAGGTGGAGCCTGCGGCAGACGCTCCCACTGGGTGAACTACGCTGGAAAACATTTTGAAAAAAAAACAAAACAAAGAAGCCAGAGAAGCCTCCCACTTGTTGTCTTGTTCATGTAAATAACGTCCATTTTAAATGTGCTGCTTATGAGAGAAACACCAACACAAAGCGTAGAGCATGTACACTCCACCCACACACACACACGCACGCACACACACACACACACACACACACGCACACATACACACACACACACACACACACACAATACGCCATCTATATGTATTCAAATGCACAAAGTCTAGAAAGGAAATGTCTTATAACTTACATAATTCAGTTGACCTTTGAACCCGTTGGGCCGCACTATAGGGTGGTTATTGTGCACAGCATTGGTCTGGGTTTTTTTTTTTTTCTTTGCTTCAAAAATTCATCCGGATAAAGTTTTCTCATTGAAAGTGAAGTGTCCTTTTCTTTACCTTTTTCATTGAGGTGATTTACATTTAGACCTATTTTTTGGCTGCATGATGTAACAATAAAACATCTCCATCTGTTGTCTGGGCTGCAGGCTGTTGTGGCTGATGGCTTGTAGCCTACTGCCATCTAGCGGCCACTACTCAGCACCACAGCCTACGCGACACAATTTGCCCTGACTGCTGTAACATTCTGAATGTCAGTTGAAATAGGAAAGTATCACAAAAATGTTTTGGAAATTTTGAAAAGTATCACAGGGGTAATAAGCGTTTGGAAATACGATTATTTAATTATTTATTTAATAATCATTGACTTTGGAAATTCCGAAGTTTATTGTAAAAAAAAAAAGGTTTTTCATTATTGTGAACATATTTATAATAATAATAATAATAATAATAATAATAATAAATATAGCTGCAGGCAGCAATACACAGGGTGAAGTTTAGTCATGTTAGGTATGTATTACAGTTTTCCGACGTTCCGTAAAACACATTGTTTTATATCGGCTCCAATTCCAGATTTCCCAATTCTTCAATCTCAAATGTAAGACCAGTTGAACATATTTGAATCAAACGTGGTTTGTTTGTGTGTGTGTGTGTGTTTTTTTTGTTTGTTTTTGCAAAACAGTGCAGATTGGTAATTTCGGAGGAATCACGACGACACATGTCAGATAATCGTTTTATTGAAAAGTTGGCCAAAACGTATGGAGAAAATAAAAAAAGGAAAGAAATCCCAGTATTTATAAAGATCACACGGTGTCATATGTAAAATCTTTGTTGTACGAAAAAAGGCAGCCTTCAGAAATTCAAGGAGACATCTCCAACTGAAACAAAGTTGTCAAATAAAACAATATTTTTAAAGATCGCCTGACGAAGGCCATCTCCAGGAAGGTGTGTTCATGACGACAGCCTGACGTTTGTTATGTTTTCATTACCAAAACAAGGCCATCTTCAGAAAGGTAAATAAATCAGTTATTCACCTTCATTTTCTGTTTGTACGACTTTGGTTCATATCAGTCGTCATTTTGTTGTTGGTGTAGATGACACGGGAGTCACTGGAGGAAATATCTGTCATGAGGTGGGTAATAGTTTATGGCACCAGGTAAAACTGCATGACACACATTGTAATAGTTACTGTAACATCCAGGTTCGGTTGCACTGCATCATTTGTCATTTCCAGAGTTCCAGAGATGTTGCAGTTGTATTTATTCCTGTCGTGTTTTGTATTTAAGTCGGTTACCGGTGCTGCGTTGGCTCATGTGTTCATCCAGTCACCGTGCATTGACGTCACTGAATGTTCCTCTCGTGTCGTTCAGTGTAAATATCCACGAAGAAAGAACAATTAAACAATTACGATCGGTCCTGGATGACGCGATGCCGACACAAAAGCAAAGGGACGTTTCCTCCAAAGGTTCGTAGAACTTCCCGCGGTGAGAAAAACGCCTCCTGTGAGCGATTATAGTTTTGGAGGTTTCGTGAAACGCAGCACGAGTTGCAGTTTTCTGAGTTTCCCTTACGAAACAAGTCGCACCAACGTTCCTTCACCTCCAGTAAATCTACAACAGCTTTTTCACTCATTTCTGCCCCAAATGTACATCGATATTGATCGACCTCCGACAAAACAATGTCTGAAACTTCCTGGTTCCAACGAGACCTCAACCATGTCTCTGTTTACTGTGGTTGTCGTGTTCCAGACACTTTTAGCCCAAAAAATGCCAAGAAGATTAATAATTATAAAAATCTGAGCAAAAACCATATGGATCCAGTCCTGCAGGCTGACCCCTAATAATAATAATAATAATAATAATGATAATAATAATGATAATAATAATAATAATAATAATAATAATGATAATAATAATGATAATAATAATAATAACAATAATAACAATAATAATAATAATAATAATAACAATAATATGATAATAATAATGATAATAACAATAATAATGATAATAATAATAATAATAACAATAATAACAATAATAATAATAATAATAACAATAATATGATAATAATAATGATAATAACAATAATAACAATAATAATAACAATAATATGATAATAATAATGATAATAATAATGATAATAACAATAATAACAATAATAATAATAATAATAATAATAATAATAATAATAACAATAATAATAATGATAATAATGATAATAATGATAATAATAATGATAATAATAATAATAATAATAATAATAATAATAATAATAATAATAATAATAATCATCATCATCATTATTATTATTATTATTATTATTATTATTATCATTATTATTATTATAATAGTTATGGTTATTTTAAGGAAGTTTTTAATATCAATAGTTACTTTTAATTGTTGATGAATTTCATTTATTTCATATTTTCATTTGAAGTAACTTTGTCTTTAAACAGCTGATTTGTTGGTTCTCTCTTGCTGACTTAAAATACGTTTTCTATACAAAGGTGAGCATGGTGATGTAGCAGTCAGCAAGCGAATAATAAAATACAATTTTAATAATATAAAGTATAATTATTTAAAGTTTTTACCGTCATTTGCAGTTTTCTATTATTACGCGTTTTTTATATCGTATTATTATATCGTTTTATATCGAATTTTGTACTTCCGACTTACCGTACTACGTCACTCTATGTTGACGTGTGTTTAGTTAGCATCGCTAGCTTGCTGCTAGCTCTGTAGCTGAGCACTTCAGGACTAAATTCGCTCTGAATGTCTGAATAAAACATTCACGAACGGAGTTTTCGGTCAAATATTTATATACACACGTTGTTTTTCAGCCATGGCAGAAGCGTGGGAAGAGATTCGGCGTCTGGCGGCTGATTTCCAGAGAGCCCAGTTTACAGACACAGTTCAGAGGTAAAGTTAATACTGTTCACACTGATCTGGAGGAACAGATGCACTGTTACGTAGTTTAATATATACACGTATATATATTTACTCAGGTTGCTGAAGTGATCCAGGCTGGAAATGCACTTTTATGAGCTAATAAATATGAGCCTGACAAGGTTTAATATGTTTATATATATATACAGAAACTATAGCTGTCATATAGTTTATCTGGAGATAGACATCGACCAAACTCTACAACTGTCACGTAGTTTTAGATAAATATACAGATACAGTCTATATATGAATATAGAGACCATCTCATGTATTAAGTGGATCAGTTCTCCATGTGTGCAGTTAGATGTTCTCATTAAAAAAACAAAGTGTGTTCAACACTGTCAAATATAATCATTTTCCCACTGAAATAAATAGAAAACTGTGATTCTTTGATGATATGATATACTTTCACTTTTGTGAAGGGTGGCGGGTTGGGGCCCAAAGGAAATGCCTGCCCTGTTGGTAGGTCCCTGCTTAGTGCAACAGCTGTCGTTGGAACCACCCGCGAAACCTGAAAACGCTGAACTCTTTGCCCAGGCTGTCGGAGAGGAACTGCATTGAGATCATCACCAAGCTGGTGCAGGAGAAGAGGCTGGACGTGGTGCACACCCTGGACGGGAAGGAGTACATCACCCCGGCTCAGATCAGCGCAGAGATCCGGGAAGAGCTCTGCGTGCACGGAGGTTGGATGCTGCCAAGTTTATCTATTTATTTTAAGTCTTTTATTGTATAATGTCATTTTACATACATAGATAGATAAATGGATGGATGGATGGATACAGTGTTAGATGGGATGGTTGGATAGGTAGGTGGATAGATGGATGGATTGATACACTGTCAGATGGGTGGTTAGATAGGTAGTTAGATACTTTTTTGATCCCCAGAGGTAAATTTCAATCCTTGAAAATATGAAAATAAACATTAAAGCTCAGGATTAGGTTATCGACCTAAATGTGAATCTCAAAACAGCGTCAGGGGCCTTAAAAGATTGAGGACGTGACCCCTGCTTCACACGATGGCAACATATTGTAATACTTTAAAGATCTCATTCCCGGGCGTCGCGTCACTCCGTTTTAAACGTAATTAGCAGGTATTACACAGGCACTCTGTGGGAACATCTGGATTCATCGATGTGATCGGATGAGGCAAGTTTTCAAACAGCGGGTGAAATAAAACTCATGTTCTTCATTTACAGGAAGAATCAACATTGTGGATCTGCAGCAGGTTCGTATTAAAATGTTATTTTTTTTACTTAATGTTATTTCCTTCTACTGAGTTCCTTAACTTTAAGCATCCAGATGTTTTTCCAATCACAAACAACCTTTTAATAACCAATACAACCTGCCCCTCTCCAAATGTACTGTTGTGTGTGGTTCTGCTTTCAGATTCTGAATGTAGATTTGAACCACGTGGAGGTCAGAGCCAGTGAGATAGCGAGAAGCGACCGAGGGGTCCAGCTCACGCTCGGGCAGCTCATCGATGTGTACGTATGAGAAGAAAGTCTG
Source organism: Zeus faber (assembly GCF_960531495.2). Taxonomy (NCBI): domain Eukaryota; kingdom Metazoa; phylum Chordata; class Actinopteri; order Zeiformes; family Zeidae; genus Zeus; species Zeus faber. Next base: position 48,979,460 of record NC_137189.1, on the reverse strand, counting down.
TGGTTCCTTCAGCGTCCAACCTGACGTCACATTACTGACATCCTTACATAGTGTGTATAGTCCTATACTCTAAAAAGCACATCAATTAAAAAAAAAAAAAAAAGGTAAGGACAACTTTGCAATAAAAAATAGCCGCCGCTCGACTCGCATCTCCAGCGCTTCCTCTGCCCTCGTGCAATGTGTAGTGTAGCTTGCCAGGCGTGCGTCACGCGCCTCACATATTCGATGATGATGTCACAAAGCGCCCCCCTCCTCCACCGACCCGGTGCCTTTGCTCGTCTGCTGCACAGAGATGAGCGGCTCGCTGTTCCACTCGTTGTGTATTATTATTACACGTGTCGCATGTGCAAATTTTCACGAAATTTAAAATGCTCATCCGCCAGCGATGCCTCTGCCAGGTGTCAAGTAGATCAAATCGAACGGTTGTCGATATGGAAGGACACACAGACAGAGATTCCTTCCTTTATAGTTAGCTCTTTCAGTCATTATGTTTATTGTACATTACCAGCTCATCTAAAGGTTCATCTTTCTGTTATTACATATTGTAACCTTTTCCCACTTTTGAGTCCTTTTTTCCCCGTTCTTTTTTTTTTGGTTATATTTGTTGTTTATCGTTAGGTGTATATTGCCGTATTTCTGTTATGTACAGTATGTTTTATTGTATATTTTCACATCCTTTCATACTACCATTGCCACATTGCCATTTTGTTCTTAAATTTTTATTCCATTGCATTATTATTATTATTATTATTATTATTATTATTATTATTATTATTATTCAAGGTCCAGCCGCTGGGCTGGAACGATATTGTTTTTGCTAATTTTTTTTGTTATTGTAATTGGCATTTTTAGGGGAAAAGTGTTTAAAAAAAAACCCAGCAACCACAGTACCCACAGACATGGTTGATTGATCTCCAAACAAAGCTTCAGAAGCGCTACGTGTGATGCTCGGGGTCTTGTGTTCTGAAAAAAAAAAATAAAAGAAAGAAAAAGCAATTGTGGAGCCGTTCCAGTGTAGATCCGATCGTTTGGACAATCTGTCGGTAATGGATGTAGAATCTGAATCGGTCTCCCCGCGTGTCCCGGATGGACTCGATTTCCTCAGGTATGTTCACCAGGGAGCACGTTGTCATCCTATTGGTCAACGTCAATGAACGTGTCGGAGGAGTTGGCAGAGTGGGCAGGAAAATACAAAATCATCTGACATGCTAGACCTTTGTCTGGGTGATCACTGATTATGTCACACTAAACAGGGTAAAGACGCCCGTTCGTTGCTTCCGAAGTTTTTGAATATTCAGGTCAGATGCTGGAAATTGTCGGCCACGACTAAAATCAGGGCAAAATTCCGCTGAATTTGTGTAGTCTGATCCCAGCATACGGAAACTCAGAAAACTGTAATCTGTACCGCACACGACTAAACTGGACCCTGTGCATTGCTGCCTGCAGCTATTATTATTATTATTATTATTATTATTTTTATTTTTTTCCCTATTTTTATGATGAAGATGCTGCAACCTTTCTCCGGGGATGAAAGTGTCCGTCTGACTTTTCATAACTACAGTGTAATAATAACAATAGCAAATCCTGAAATGTAACATTGTATGTAACACCGACCTGTTCCTCTCAACTCCTTATGAGGGATCCTAAAAAGAAAACTGTAAATCAAGTCGACCGGTTGTTAAAAATGTTGATATTTTTCCTTTTACTGCAGGAAGTACTTGAACCGTCTGGCTGAAGAGGTAAACGACAAACTGCAAGAAGCCGGTCTGGTCACCATCTCCGAGCTGTGCAAGAGCTACGACCTTCCGGGGGATTTCCTGACCGAAGTGAGTCGGACCACAGACCCTCTGGTCCTGATCTGGACACGTACATACTGTGTTTATATAATACTTTCTAATATTCTGCTCTAATGCATCTCTAAGAATAAGAAAAAAATGCTGAAAAACAATATTTTATGTTTCGAGAATCAATTTGGGTTTCAAAAATAGAAATTAGCACACTGAATAATGGAAGGCACTCCAGGACCAAGCAAATATATTACACGGGTGCTTGGCTGAGAGGAGCAGGTGCAAAACATAATGAAATCTAAATTATAAAGTCAAATAACACGAGGCACTGGAGTGTTGGAGCTGCACACTTTGAAAGAAGCTGTGTCTTCCATCTGCAGAGAGATGAGCAGCTGAGTCCACTTCAAACCAGTGCAATTACTCCCTTTCACAAACACCAACTTCACAGCTAATTTGACAAAAGCTTCAAAATAAGTCTTTCACGAGACTATGAACAAGTATATAAATATTCCCGCAGCACTTGTGTCATGAATCAGGTCTAATGGATTGAATCCTCCGTGCTGATGAGGAGTTCTCTGGCATCTGGCGGGATGTCACACTCCCCAATTCCCATTGTTATTAATAATAAAAATGTTAATAGTTATTATAATACCAATTGAATACAAAAACAGGAACTTCAGCTGTAGTAGCTGGCGATGACAGTTATGACATCATCAACTGATCTAAAGTATTTCAACTGACCACATTCATTTTGTAAAACTCTGATCATTCATAACCATGTTTTCATCCAAATTTGAGGACAGTTGCAGCCGATATTTGAAATGTTGTAATAAATTAAACGTTGTGTGAATTTCGGTGCCTTTCCATTAGTTGGGTGGAACATGAAAGTGTCTTCCTGGATTTTGACGTTCAACCTTAATAAACGTCTCCTCTGCCGTGGCTGGAGCAGCGTCGTCTCCTGCTGCGGTGACGGCAGAACATCAGACAAACTGTGGATCACAGCTATTTGTGACATTTAAATTGATATGATTTATCATCGACTTACATTTTGTGATCGTGACAGCGCCTGTAGCCCAGCTGTGTTGTTTAGCTCCATCACATGATGATGATCCTGCTTATTATCATAATAAGAATAATAATTGTTCCTTCTCTCCAGGAGCTGCTGAAGCGTCTGGGAACCTTGATCCAGGGTGAGATGGACCAGTACAACAGAGGCGTCATCTACACCGCCGCCTTCATGGCCCGACACAAGGCCTGTCTGAGAGGCCTCTTCAGCGCCGTCACCAGGTCCTGGAGGAGTCACTTCTTATTATCCTGCTGTGGTTCCCACACAGTTACATTCTATTTGTGGGGGGGGGGGGGCAGAGTGACTGAGAGAGTATGCCCGTTACGCACGGTGCTTTTTAGTTGTTCGTTCAAAAAGGAAATTGAGTAAAATAATATAGGTGGCTTCTACAATATCTCTTATACATGGAAAATGAGGGAGGGGCACAGAGAGGACCCAGAATCTACTTGCGTCTTTTTTCGGGGGCATGAATAGATCTGGGGCTATTTTTTTAATTCTACAAATTAATTATTCAGAGAGAGAGAGAGAGAGAGAGAGAGAGAGAGAGAGAGAGAGAGAGAGAGAGAGAGAGAGAGAGAGAGAGAGAGAGAGAGAGAGAGAGAGAGAGAGAGAGAGAGAGAGAGAGAGAGAGAGAGAGAGAGAGAGAGAGAGAGAGACTCTACAATGGAATACGATTTTACCCGTTTTTCCCGCCATCTTGCTCTCCCGGTGCTAAACTGTTGGATGTCTTCATTTAGGCCGACGCCCGTCAGCAGCGTCATCGCAGCGTTTGGATTACAGGAACATCTACTCTACTGTAAGCAGCACCTGGTGTGGTTCGTTTGGTGAAGCAGAGCTGCGTGTGGATAAGATGAGATGTTAGATCTCACATGTGGAACTATGGCTGACACAATGGAGCTCGCTGGTGTCAACTGATGAGGCTGAAGGAGGGAGCAGGACGCTCTCAGAGAGAGTTCACCGGCCCCACAGCAGCTGTGAAAGAGCCCAAATTAAATATGACATTTTATTTTATAAAAAGTCATATTTCAAGCCACCGTTCTATCAGTTAAACTCATCACTGTTTGCTGTTTATCATTCACAGCAATAATAATAACACAATTGTCCTTAAATTCAAATCCACTCAGTCTCTTCCACATTGAGCTTTGTTGTTGTTCTCTGTCGTCCATGTTGTTATTTAAATATCCTGAATCGTTCCCGTGTCATGTTCCTTGGGCTGGTGTGTGTGTGTGTGTGTGTGTGTGTGTGTTCGTGTGTGTGTGTGTGTGTGTGTGTGTGTGTGTGTGTGTGTGTGTGTGTGTGTGTGTGTGTGTGTGTGTGTGTGTGTTTTTTCGGCAGCCATGCTGGAGCAGCTGGTGAACGCCGGGCGTCTCCGAGGCGCCGTGGTCGGTGGCCGCCAGGACAAAGCCGTGTACGTCCCGGACATCTACTCCAAAACGCAGAACTCCTGGGTGGACTCGTTCCTGCAGCAGAACGGGTATCTAGGTACTTCCCGTTCCTGTACGTTCAGAGGGAGCTCTGCGCCGTCGGGGTCCAGTTTGACCTGAGGAGAAATGTGACATCAGAAGACATTCAGATAAACATAAGCCTAAGTGACGTTTATTCAACATTGGGATTAGGACGTTAATCAATTTGAAAAATGTCCGTTTGAATAAGTTGGATAAAAAGTCAATGTCGCAGCAAGATGAATAATACAGTTTCCCACCGAGTCAGATTGTATTTGGGGTGGGGGCTGGGGCGGGGGAGAGAGGGACTCGACACGGTTTATGGGTCAGATCAGCCTCCGTCACGTCGATATATTCGTTGTGACCTGCGGCAGCTTCTGCATCCCACCGCCGTTCCAAGATGGATTCCTCCCGCCTTCGGTGTGTGGAATTGCGCGCTGAGGGTCTTGTCCTTCTCCTGCTCCCGTGCAGAGTTCGACGCCCTGCTGCGCCTGGGCATCCCTGACCCGGCCTCCTACATCAGGAAGCGCTACAGGTCCAGCAAGCTGCTGTTCCTCCGAGCCGCCTGCGTGGGCCACGCCCTGGTTGACCAGGTGGAGGCTTCGGTGGAGGAGGCCGTCAGCTCCGCCACCTGGGTGGACCTACAGGTGCTGACACTGAGCTGGGTTTAAAAAGTTGATTTATTGGAGTAACCTGTATCCTAAACATTTCAGGTGATGATTTTTAAGGAAGGCTTGTTGTGGAGGTTTCAAAAGAACCTCATCTCAGATTCTCTAACTTTATTTGACGTTGTCATATTGGCCGAAGAGGAACAATTGGACCTGGTTTGCAGGAACTAGGGCTGCTATTTATATTTGCCTTGCTGGACCTTCTGTGTCCTAAATTTACCTCCATGAGGTTGAAGCTGCTCTAGATGTCAAAGTCTGAGAATGAGATGGAAAAAAAAAATCTAAATTCATTTTAGGTTTTCCATGCGTCCTGGGAAAAACCTCTTTACATCAGTTTTCCAGTCACTGGATAAAGATCGTAATAAAATGATTACAAATAACTGGGTGTATTTTAGAGTAATTTTTCCGTAACCGCTTGCGTGTGTTTCAGCCGCTGCTGCCCAGCTCTCTCTCCATGGAGGACGTGGGCATGCTGATCCATCAGGCTATGAGGAGCACCAACGTGCACACCGCTGCCCGGCTGCTGGGCGACACCGTGGTGGTCAGCGAGAAGTTCATCAGCGGCTGTTTGGTGCTGTTCGAGGAAGCCATGCAGCGCAAAGCGGAGAAGGTGAGGACACGCCCAGTGAATACTTCATATACACGTGTCTCTGTGGTACCTTAGCGATCATTATATTTAGTTACTCTCATGTCAACATTCTTTATACAATGAAATAACGATAATGCTGAAATGTGAGCCAAGGTTTGTATATGAGGAACCCGAGTGGTAGTTTGAGGCACTACAAAACAAAACTTTACTCCTGACACAAGTTCTGCCTAAACCCTAAAAGAACAAAAGAAAACAAACAAAAGACATTTGCTATCCCTAACCTTCTAACCTCACAAAAACATGGGAAAAACATTATCCAAACAAAATGGCGACTCACCCCTCCTGCTTCGTGCTTAATATCTAAAGAGAGTTTACAAAATGTACGGCAAGAATAAGTAGGTATCAACCCAACCTAGCAATAGATACTAATAGTTATCTGATATTAATACTAATAAAAGCTCACAGATCAATTCACACAAAGACTTTGTAATGTTTGGAGGCCGAGGAGGAACAAAGGTCTGCGGTCAACCTTCATTCCCCTGGGACTGGAAAACCAGGAAGTTATACAGGGGCTGGCCTCTGCTGTAGCCAATCGGCAGCTGCCACGTCACTGGAGGTCAACCACTCCTCCACTCGCACCGGCACCTTTCAGTTTTCACAAAGATCTTCACAGGAAAGAGAGCTCTAACTCTCCAACAAAGACAAATTAACTAAACATTGAAAACGGGACAATGAAATTGCGGCCGGGGCCGTCACAGCGCTGGTGTCTGTTGACGGAGGCGATTGGTCCTGATGGCTGGGTGCTTGGAAAAGGAGGCACACAGGAAGTTGGGCCAGAGCAGCTCGGTGGGCACCACGGTGAACCTGAACCTTCCTGGTGAACCTGAAACATTGCTTGTCGCTGTTTGCCGCCGTGGTGGTTTCGGCATTGCCTGGCTCCAGACCTTTCAGGCCGCCCACTCCACCAGGCTGACTGATTCTTCTGGTCTGGCATCATGGCGTGAAACAGCGGTTTCTCGGTTGAAAAATGAGCAGTCGAATGAGCGCCGCGGGGGCACCCTTGTCAAGCTGCACGCCGCCCGGAACCAAGGAGGAGTTAAAACAACAACGGCAACGGACAAGATGGACGCTGGTGTCGAGGCCGATCTAAACCTATTCAAAGTGTTGTTGGAAGGAAATGACAACAATGCGCCATATTATCACATTGTTGTCAAGTAATCGCCGTTGAATTCTCTAACATGAGATCACATTCCCTGCGTTTGGTGATACTACATTGTTCCTTGCGCTGTCGGCTTCACCTAGTCCAAATCAAAGCGTGTCTTTGTGTTTTTGGGGGACGTGGTCGTGTCGTCTCAGGAGGTGAAGAACAACCCGGTGTTCCTGATAACAGAAGAGGATCTGAAGCAGGCATCGGTGCTGGCTGACAACACGGCTCCGTCCAGGCGGGAGAAGAAGGAGGCGGAGCGCAAGAAGAAGGCCTCAGGTCGGTGGAACTCAGATAGACAAATAATCTAATCTAACTGCGAAAACGTGAGAATATTGTGTTGGTTGAAGCCACTAAAAACTCAAAAACCTCAGTATTTTTTACCCTGACCCTTATTTTTCCATCATCAAGAGTCAAACCGGGTGATTGGTGTCGTAGTCTTTGAAGCTCCTCGCTGAAAACCGGATCAGTTTAAAAAATTGTTTTGCCAATCACTCAGTTTGACTCCCGATGATCCAAAATTATATAAAAAATGCCAGTTTTGTTTTAACAAGGATAAATTTTAGGGTTCATTCAAACGCTTTAGAGATTTAAACATGCAAAATTTTTTATTTTGTATTTTCAAGCTTAAAATTTGCTTAAATTTTGAATAAATGCCTGGAAAATACCGGAATATATGTTTCTATAATGCTTACAATCAAGAAAACAATGAAAGAATGAAACTCCAGAAGTGCTTTCCTTCTTTAAAGGTCAACTTATTAAAAATACTTGAAAAAGGGTCCAGGTAAAATCTTTGAATGAACTCTGTAGTGGACAACTGATGTGAGTTTTTCAATGACTGATGCAGAGATTTAGAGAGCAAGCGGCCGGTGGCTGATGTATAATGCTGATATCATGCTTTTTTTGCATCTGATAAAATTTAATACAATTTAATAATTAGTACAACAATTTAATAATAATAATAAAAACTGAGATACAAAATTGACCGACCGATTAATCTGTCAACCGCTATAACGCTGAATATAAATACAGAAAGCACCGTCAAAGTGCTTGAATGTCACGTGATCCCCCTGTACGACTTTCAGGAGGAGGAGGAGGAGGGTGTTAACTCTAATCTGCTTTTTTTTGGCTCCGCCCCAGAGGGCAGCGGCAGCGTGAAAGGGGGTGGAGGAGGAAACGCCAGAGAGATCCGGATTCGCAAAACCAAGAAGAAGGGAAGAAGAGACGACGACAGCGACGACGAGGCCGCGCCTCCTCAGCAGAGTGGGTTTAACAGCGACTCTATATCGGTTCTATACATTACAGGAGAAATGTCTCCCCAAAACAATGAGGACACAGCAAATCAACTTTTGGGTTAATAGAGTTATAAGATAAGTTAAAGATTTTATCAAAAAAGCTTGGCACAGCAAGTCATTGAATGGAACTAGATTCCACCATGACCATATTTGAAGTTATTATTTTAAGCTGTTTTTTTGTTGTCATTATTTTTATGTAAATGAGGTCATTAGGTGGAGTTATCAATGGGTGGGGCTTTTATTTTGAAAAAAGTATATTGTGGGTTGTTGTTTTATTTTAACTTTTATTTTGAAGCCCTCGTCACCATGCGCAGGATCGTTTGGCAGAGAACAGACTGGTTCACATGTAACCAGTGACCAGAGTTATGGTGAAACCAGTATGAATTCCAAAATAAAAGTCCTTGTCCTGATCTGTTGTTATTATTTTTGCTTTGGTACATTTATTGGTGGGAAAACGAGTATAAGTGTTAAAATATTGGCAGGACCTCACCGGACGTTTGTTGTACTCTGAGCAGACCGCAGCAGACAGAGTGAGGTGCCCTTCATGGCTGTGGAGGAGATCGTGGGCGTCCTGGAGCAGAGAGTGAGCGACTGCCCAGAGGAAGTGCTGTCTGAGCTGGCAGAGCAGCTGGTCAGGTGAGGAGGGGCCGACATCGAGAAAAATGAAATATCACAATATTTTTAATTGTGATATCATTTTTTTGTAATTCCTCTATCGGTATTTTTATAATTGCTCTATCTGTATTTTTTATAAAAGCCCTATCTGTGTTTTTATAATAGCTCTATGGTTAATGTGATGGCGTTTTGGGGAGGCCATCAGTGCTTTCGTCAGATGTTTTCACACAAGAGGAAGGATCATTAGTTATGTGTGTTTTGAGGCTTCACATCGGAATAATCCTCCTTCAAGACAACGTTACGTTCCAGACCATGTCTTTGGAGTTCGGAACGTCGCCTCTGAGTCCTTTAAGTTAGTTTCATATCTTAGGATTTTAAGCGTTGTAATTTGTTTCTATAACTTAAAGGTGCAGTAACTTATCTGAAGGTCTTCATGTTGTCAAAGGAATTGTGTTAAATATCGCAGATTTACTATTCAGCCTTCTGCTTCATCTCCATTAAAGCCGGGCAGTGTCCTGTCTCCCATAATAATAAAGCCGCCTCTGTTGCCAGGCAACGTTCCATTCTCCGCTAGTTAAATATTGTAACCAACTTGGAAGTTTATTTTTTAAATTTAGGCTCATAGAGGTTTTTATGTCACAGCTTTATAGAAGTTATTCAAGTTGTAGCGTTGAAGTAAAAACTTTACGGATTTAACCTTAAACTGGAAGGACCCCCGGGCTCTACAGGTGGCTCTGATTCAACCATTTAAAACCTTTTATACGACAAACAACTTCCAAGAACCTATTTTCAGTGAAACTATGTAAAAACTCCAAGATCTACAGCAACAGCAAAAATATAACGTGCCTTTCATTATGGAAATGAAAACCAGTGGAGACCTGTCTGTGTTTCCCCAAAATCTGTCTCCAAGACGTAAACAAAAAACCCTTTTTGACGATCTGTTCCGGTCGTGACCCTGACGTCTGCGCCCTCAGGCCTCTGACCAAGTCGTACCAGGAGGTGGTGCGGGCGGTGTTCCTGTCCTCCAGCAGCTCTCCGTCCGGCGCCAACAAGAAGAGGAGCATCAAGGACCTGCAGGAGGAGATCAGCAACCTCTACAACAACATTCGCTTCTTTGAGAAAGGAACCAAGTTGTTCTCAGGTGAAGCTGCTCTTCTCTGCTGGTGCGGCTGCTTCAGCCACCACAGCGAATGAAAAGCACATCAACATTCACCGAGTTGTTCAAAATCACAGCATCTCATCTTGTTCTAAATATCTGACGGGTCTCATATAGTTTTACATGAGTGAAGTGATAAAACTATTTGTAACCAATCAATTTTGGTGATGTCATGTGTCAAACATGTTAGTATGTGCTGTTGACGTCCCAAAATTATGTTTTAAATTCCGATTTGTATTTTCTGAACGGACTGAAATCGCTGGGATTAATGAAATGAATACAACAAAAATACTTTATTGATCAGTTATGAAAATAGTTCTTTGACATGAGGTTTTGTATGGGTGATTTTTTCCTGTTTTAGGGGTTCCTAAACAACAAAAACAATAAAATACATATAAAAAAAAAGTAAAAAATTGCGGGGCCCCCCCCTCTGCAATTCCTCTGGTGACGCCAAGGGGGCGGTGCGTCCCGTTTTGTGGCCCTGGCCCAGCTCCTCCACCTTGGGGCTGAACTCCGTCCTCTCTCTCAGATGAAACCCAGGTGCACATCTCCAGACACATCCTGAAGACCGTGTGCACGGACGTCACCAACATCCTGGTCAACTTCCTGGCGGCCGACCTGATGATGTCCACGGAGAACCCCACCTCCATCAGCGGAGAGGTGGGCACGCTGTTCTTTTGGGGGGGGGGGGTTTCCCAGCCGCGCCCCATTTTATTTGTATCGAGTGACGGCTCCAGTTGTCTTCACCCGAATCAAAGCGAATTCGCCTCCGGATCAATTAAGTTGCGTTTGTCTTCAGATTTGAGTTCAGTTCGTTGGTCGTGTGATTTGGACGTGTTGAGGGTCTCGACGTCAGACGTTTACTGCGTCACGACAACACCGCTTCTCCACGTTTTGGAAACTTGTTCCGTTGCCGCTGACTTCCTGCACATTATACAAATGGAAGCATTTTGGGCGTCGGGGTGTGGACTGCCTAACCTTTTGGAAACGCCAAGCTGGACCGAAGCGTGTTTTTGGATGTGGCCTGTATCTCCCTGTCGGCCAGAAATATTAATAAAATTGATTGTCGTGATTATTGGCGTAAGCGTATCCATACGGCGTCGTCTCCCACCCACAAGACTTACTGCATTTCAACAACTTTCGACAAATTGAAAGAGGGGGAAGGTGCGGCGGGGGTGTGAGCGGTCGTGACAGGCGGTCCAGGCCTTTGCACCGCCTGTGTGCAGGTGTCAAAGCCGCCACGTTGGCTCCGCGGCTCTTCACGGCGTAAACAGGAAGTGTTTAACGTGGATATCCAGTGCGTTTGCTCTTGTATCATTATTTTGTCGTTTTCATCCATAAAAAGTCACCGCCAGTCCCCGCGGACCCACGTGGCTTCCACGTGGTCGACTGTGACTCGATTGTGTGAAAGTACTTCTGGGAGGGAGGGGGGAGGTGTTTTAAGATCCTGGTCCCGCTCTTCATCTCGGGTGGAGGCAGCGTCGCCTCTTCATCCTAAAAGACCCGAAAAAAAACACTGAAGGTGTCTGGGTTTGTGTCGGAGGAGGAGCCGTACTTAAAACACCGTTGATCCGCCCCCGCAGGTCAGAGTCAAGATTTTGGGGAAGCTACCGGAGGAAACCAAAGGACCGTTAATGAAGCTGCACAACTGCCTGAACGGAAAGGTGAGACCTCTGTGCGGGAGGGTGAGACGGGCGCTGTCGTCCCAGCGCCTCGTTAGGGGAAAACTCCTTGTTTTCTGTTTTTCTGTTTTTCTGTTTTCTTTTTTTTTCACAGAACGTCGAAGATTTTCTGAGCAACATTGAAAGCGCAGCCGAGGTTTGTGGATTCCTGCTGAAGAAATGTGACAAGAAGAAGGAAAGGTGAGGAGCACCGAGCGAGCAGAGAGAACCATCTCATCGCGAATATGAGTTGATCTGTTTACAGCTACAGCACATTTTGGGATCTCATAGAAAGTGTTCCGTGTCACTTCCTGGAACAAGATCTGTTTTTTTTTTTGTTTTGTTTTTGTTTTTTTACCGAAACTTTTTCTGTTGATTTCGGTGTTGATTTCAATTTTAAATATTCCGAAGCCGCTGACTCGGGATTTCTCCAAACCGGTGTTTTCCTGCTGCTTTCATTTGTTTATCCTCGGTTGCCGTGGTGATGGTACTTCATGACGTTGAACTACCTGCTCCACCCGACCCCCGCCTCTCCAGACAGGCCCTGTTCGTCCACCGCAACGCTTTGATGGAGCAGCTGAAGGAGACGGAGGACCCGGCGCTGGTGCTCCACCTGACCAGCGTGCTGCTGCTCCAGGCCTCCACCCACTGCATGCTGCTGGCGCCGGGGCGCTGCGTGCCGCAGGTCATCGGCACCCTGACGGGACGCATCCACCAGGTACCGCCCTGCGCCACGGCTCCGACTGTGATGGAACCATGACCTCTGACCTGATCGCCGTTATTCAACCACGTCAAATAGTTTGACTCCACCCTCAAGGTTCCATCCAAATTGAAGGTGAATTTATTAGAAGTTACAGATGTGACTATGGTCCTGTCAGTGCAGTAATCACAATGATGCCGCCCCCTGGTGTAACCACCACGTGCCCGGCTACGTCCGGCCTCCAACCACGGGAGTGACGGGGTGTGACCGGGTCCCTGGCGCTCAGCCAGGAACTGACAGAACCAAAGTAACATCTGTAACCTCCACCCTGGTGCACGGTCCCGATGCCAAGCGGCTCGGACCCGTTACTGAGCGGCAACCACCGGAGGGGGCTGGTTGGAGCGTCGTGGAGGAGGCCTGCTCCACCTGTCAGGGATGGGGGCTGGGCCGGCGACGCCTGACACTTTATGTGTGTTTCTCATGTTTTACCCATGGAGCACCTGGCTGAACGCTTACCGCTGAGGAACGTACCACTCTGCTGCAGCTCGTCTCTGCCTTCTGGCCGGTGTCCAGGGTTTTGTTTATTGTCGACTCTCCCCCCGTGCTGATGTAAGAGACTAGAAACGGAAAGCTGCATCGCTTCCTGCTGTGGACAACGTTCACTGAGACGTAGCTTTAAATGAAATGCCATGTTACAGTTGTTGAAAAGTTTTCCAAAATAGTTTTAAAGTTTTACAAGAACCTGTTCCTTTTTACAAGTGAGGGCCACAAAACATTCAACTCGGGTGATGTTTTTTAAACGTTCCTCCAAATCCATCGTGTTCCTGAGCCGGTTTGAGTGGGAGGAGCCTCCCTGCCGAGGCCCCTGGTCCTGTCAGCCAATGAGCTTTGAGCTTGACCCCGAGTTCCGCTGCATTTAGTCTTTAAATTCATTATTTTATTAAAGACTAAATTCAATCAACAGGAATGATTCCTTTCAGCTGATTGCGTTCCGTTACCATGGTGCCTACCGAGCCGTGAGCACACTGTACCGCTGCATCCCTAATTCACACATATAAGATATATTTATCATTCCCCTTGTTTATAATTCCTCATTGAAATGTTCTCCTTGTGCGTTGTGTTGCTTCTATCTGTTCCAGTTTTACCCTTTTATGTTGTTGTTTTTTTACCCAATCACACTGGATCCATGACGTTGAACGTGACGCACCAGGGAAAATAAATAAAGAGAGAGAGAGAAATTAAAGCAAGGCCTCTCCTGGCGATGGGAAGGCGTCAATCGGCTATTTTTAGCGCGTTTGCCTGCGTTAAAAAAAAAAAAAAAAAACAGGTAAACGCAGATACCACAGGACACCTTCAGAGTCCATGCCTCCCCAGGTCACAGCTGTTTCGGTGGCACCAGGGGGAGCTGCACAGTGTTGGTGTTGTTAGTGCTGGTTTTAATGTTGTGGCCGGTGGCTGTGTCACTGCAGTGACGTCACCAGGGCAGCAAAGCTGAACGTCTCCGTTTCACCGCATCCCTGAACCGCGCAGCTCGCAAAAAAGAACCGACCGAGCTCTTCTTATCCCAGTGCGTGCGTCAGCCGTTCCATCAGGGACACAAATGTATGTGCGCAAGCCCTAAAGATAGCGGGTTCCCTTTAAGGCTCACACGATTGCCCCATTGGATTCCATGGCGGCGCGGTGAGAAGCTGCAGCAGAAGCCGTACGTACGTACGTTTTTCCCAACGGTAAAGCGCGCGCCGGGGTCCCGCCGCGAAAATCAACGTTTGACCGACAGGGCCGTCCTCCGGAGCGATGCCCGGAGCTTTAACCTCCTTCCCTCGGCCGCAGGAGCAGCACCAGCTGCTGAGCCTCTACCAGGGCCTGGTCGTGAAGCAGCTGGTGGCTCAGGGGAGGAAGCAGGAGGACGACGGTGGCGAGGACGACGGGGACCGGGAGGCCGACGCCGTGCGCGGCGAGCTGCTGTCCCTGATGCCCCGAGTCAAGGAGCTGGTGCAGAGGAAAGCGGCGGCGGCGGAGGAGTGAAGCGCCCCGGCAGCCGTCAGCTGTGTTTCCCGTCTGTCTGTCTGTCTGTCTGTGTGTGTGTGTGTGTGTGTCATCGTCGCCCAAATCCCTGATATTTAACGGATCTAATGGTGTCTCCGCAATGAGCGTGGGAGCCCTCGATGAGGCGCTCGTTTCCATCATTAAAGTCTCTCCGCTCTTTTTTTTTTTGCAAAGCTTCACACTTGTGTTTGTGTTGTTTCTGTTTTTTTTTTTTTTCTCCGATCGACCGTGCGTTTCCGGTTTCCATGGCGACATTTAAAGTGGTAAACACGACGGTTGGATTTCCTTTTGGGGCGTCTTTGTTTTTACCCTCGTCTTCGCTCTGCGATGGTTCGGAGCATTTCCTCTATAAAGTTTTTACCTCCTGCTTTGTTTCTCTTGGTCACTCTTCTGTTCTTTTTGACATTGTTGAAGGGAAAGAAAACGGTGGCTGTGAGGGAGTGAGGTCGTGCCGTCCGAAACGTACCGTAGCCAGAAAGAAACCTTTGGCCTGAAGGGAGCCAGCGCACGTTACCGGGGTGCGCTGCGGGGGTCAGAGCCAGACAGACCCACGGTAGACGCCCGGTAACGTGGGATGATGACGTCTGTGGAATCGGGATTCTCGATGCGACGCGCATCGGCCGAGTACGCGGCCCGTGACGGATTATTCACGATGAGCATTATGGTCTATCGTCAACTTGTTCTGCCTTTCCCACGGGATCCCAGGGACCCAGGACATCTGAATCACTCCGTTTGGATCACGCAGAACAGCGTCAGTTTCCGTGCGTAAAGCATCTCCACGTCCTTCCCGCTGTCAGTCATAATGATGACAGTAATAATAATAATCATAATAATCATCATCATAATAATCATAATAATAATAATAATAATA
>NC_137189.1:48791860-48959360 GCF_960531495.2 Zeus faber | reverse complement strand
CCTTCTCTCCTTCCTTCCTTCCTTCCTTCCTTCCTTCCTTCTCTCCTTCTTTCCTTCCTTCCTTCCTTCCTTCCTTCTCTCCTTCCTTCCTTCCCTGTGTGTTCAGAAGGAAACGCTCCACGTGTTGTCGCCGCTTGTGACTCCGTCCGGGAGCAACGAGGCCCCAGAGCCGCTGAGACAAAAAGACAGAACATGAACCCGGCATCATAAGATGATAATGAACAAAACTAATAAGTCTGTTCAAGTGAGAATCTGTGACATTTATTTTCATTTAAAAAAATCCTAAAAAATTTGCTGCCACTTTATGGTTATAAATAATAAGCACATCGCAATAATTCATTTTTATAATTTATAACACTCATAACAATTATCAACCCTGTGCACGGTGTCACATGTTGTTTATCTTTATACATCTGTCAATTTTAATTGTAATTAAAAAAAAGTTTTTTTATTCCATTTAATTGTATTATAGTTTGAATTCTACTTTTATTTTTTTTTTGAATATTAAGTTTTTTCTTTTCTGTTTTTAATGCTGCTGGTCTGCAGTGCACGGCACCAGACCTCACCAGGACAGATGAACTGATTCTAAAAAAAGAAACAGCCACAACACCACCACCACCACCACCACCACGTGCTCCTCCTCATGCCCCCGCCCTCTAGGGTGGCGGGGTCCACCACCTTTCCTTGTAAGAATTTGGCGATGACAAAAGGAAGAAGCTGTGAATGACCCGCCGCAGCGTGGGTGTAGTTGTGGTCGGTGAACTGTCGACATGGAGGAACATTCACAAAATAAAGAACAGAACAAACATCCTCCACCGCCTCCACCTCCTCCACCGACCCAACAACAAAAAACAAAGGAAAACAAACAAACGATGCATCAGAACGAGTCAAACTTTGGAGGAAAGGAAGCGACGTCTCAGGGCCGGATGGAGGATGTTGCCGACGGAGAAGCTCCATCCGGGACACCTGACGGATCTCCACCCCCACCTCCAAAAACACAAACACCTGAGAAGTCCAGAGCCCCCCCCACGCAGGTTCCTGTTGCCGGGTAAAATCCTGAGCCGCTGTGTTCAAGGCCTCTCCAGCTCG
The DNA here is from genome assembly GCF_960531495.2 of Zeus faber. NCBI lineage: Eukaryota > Metazoa > Chordata > Actinopteri > Zeiformes > Zeidae > Zeus > Zeus faber. The sequence continues at coordinate 48,958,271 of NC_137189.1, read as the reverse complement.
GGTCGTGGCGTCGAGTCGCTGCAGGATGAATAACGAGTCCCACGGAGGAAGCTCGTTAGGAACACCACCCTCTACGTCCTGCTAGGGCCGAGGAGGCCGACGGCGCACGGCGGCTCCTCCGTGCCGCATTTAGGATGCATCTGAGGGCCCTGGAGGTCCCCGGGGGGCGGGGGCGGGGACATATCGGCACTTCCCCCCCAAAACCCGACTCCGTCCTCCACCCGCCGGCGGCGCCGCCTGCGTGACCTTCCCGTCCCGCCGAGCGGCTTCTCCGGCTCCTCTTTCAAGTCGTCCGCCGGCGGGTGGAGATTAGGGTCTGTTTGACGGAGCTTTAAAGCTGCAATTAAGAAGGTGTCTGGCTCCCAAAGGTCTGTTTGGAATCAAACATCTCCAACGCCGGCGACATGTGGGGGGGACACGCTCCGCCCGGCAGCCCAAAATAGAGGCGGTTCAACGAAGGCGTGAAACAGATGTAATCACCTCACAGTCACGGCTGATGTGGGGTCTACGCCCAAAAGATCCTCAATATGGAAACAGACATTTTGGGAGGCGGGGGCTCCAGCAGGGTCCAATTAAATCCCAATCCCATTCCGCCTTGCGACGCCGGTTTCAACGCGGAACGCGATCGTGAACAAGCCGCTGATGTGGAGGAGCTGACGGTGTTTTTGTTTTTCTTTAAAGGGCGTCGCCTCGATTCGGCGTCGTGACGGAGCAACGAGAAAAACGGACTCAACCAAACGAGAAACGTCTCCGTGGGTCAGTTCTTCACACAGTAAAATAAAGGGAAACGGATGAAAAAGGAAATGTGCGCCGACGATGACATCATGGGTAGCGGTGCTGATGTGTCCTTGAGCAAGACACTTCTACGTCCCCCCAACTACATCGCTCACTGCCCCTAGCTACGTCACTTATGAGGACGGTGCAATGACAATAGGTTGAAACTAAAACACAGACATCCACTCGCTCTCCTTCCTTATTTCTATTTCACGTGATAAAGGTGAGATGCATTTTGTTTGCGTTGAACAGTATCTGCAGCTTCCTCTTGTTCCTCCGTTAAAATGTTTTGTTCATCCGTAACGTTTTCAGCTGCAGCTTCGATCTAATTCACAACGGACAAAGAAAGAAAGTGAAGAAATAAAACATCGGCAAGAAAAAGTTGCACGACAGCGGAGGCATCGTGGACTTCACGTCACGTGGCTCTTCGATATTACAGTGTTGGTACATTCCAGCAGGGAGACCACGGGCAGGTTGTGGTTGTCGTTGTCGTCGTCGTCGCTCTTCCTGCCAAGCTCATTCCTCCAGCTCCAGACGTGACATTTAAATTTCTTTTTAAAGGAATCCACCAACGGGGATCGACCTCAAACGTTGTTTTTCATCAACTTTTGTCCAAATTAACGTCGACATTCAGGTTCTAACTTTTCGGCTTAAATTTCGAAGACTTCTCCAACCTCCTCCGCCGACATCACGGCCCAAAAAAAATAATAATAATAATGATAATAATAATAATAAAAAAATATATAATAATAATAATTGTAATACCCTGACACAAAATATCTCTCGCTAGTGAAAGTACATTATTATAGAAGTACTCACTTTTAAATGTACCTACAATTTTAAAGTAAAAGTATATGTCATATCCGGTGTCCTGGGTCTAGAACACGAGGTGCAACTGCACCCGCAGATGGAGCGCTCATGCAGATCCTGATACAGTTAATAACAGGCACGCAAATGAACAAATATAGAAACAACAACAACAAACAACAAACACCAGCGTTGGGTTTTAGACGTTATCCCCAACGTTCTATCACCGTAATACCTGGCGTAGACGTTGCCGCCAAAAAAAAAAAAAGTGTTTTCCATAATACCCGACCCGATGGAAAGGCTGCTGGTTGAGCAAGTGTCTTGCTCAAGGACACTACAGCATGCTAGCAGGAGGAGCCTGGGATCGAACCAGCAACCTTTGGATTACTAGACCACCAGCTCTACCTCCTGAGCTACCACCCCCGGGAACCCGGCGACGCGGAGGGAAGATCTGGAGGAGGAGGAGGCACCTGAGAGCCAGTGGGAGGCTTCACCCAGGCAGAACAGAGGAGGTGACAGGAAGCCCCGAGTCCCACGGCGGTGACTCACGTACGAGGGATAATTCATGCAAAGCTTAGAAAGAGTCACGGGGAGCTGCACGGCTCTTGACATGCAGGGTGATGAGGCGAGCAGCCTCACGCCCAATCTATTACCGGGCGCCGTCGCACCAAGGTCTCAGATCCCAGCTCGGCCCTGCTTCTTGTTGTGTTGACATAACAGAAAGCAGGTGGGGGAGGGGGGCGGAGCAGCTATCTCAAGGGGGCAGCTATCTTGTGAAATTCTCTGATGACACCGCCCTATTTGTCTCTTCCTAGGGGCTCGGAGTCAGAACAAGGCGGTGCCCCGCCCGCCTTCGTTAAACAGGGCGATGGTAACCTCCTCCACCCTAAAGGCCGCGGAATTTCTCGTTGATTTCGGGCAGAATAGTGACAACAGTGCACGGCGACGCAAATGCGTTTTTAGGAATGCACCAACCGACTCCGACGTGAACACTGAGTCGGTTGGTGCATTGCAACTGCTGCCTCGCAGCAAGAAGGTCCTGGGTTCGATTCCCGCTCGGCACCGCGCTCTGGAGGGTTATCCCCCGACGAGGGGCCTTTCAGGTTGGCGTTTGCATGTTCTCCCCGTGCTCACGCTGGTTTCCTCCAACAGGAAAAAAGACCCGAAAGCGCATTCTCACCTGAGACCAATGAGAAGGGATTCTCCTTGTCAGGTGTGGACAGACAACCGGCTTCACTTTTTCTCGTGCCTCTGATGCAATTTGATGTCATTTCTACCGACCGTTCATTCAAAGAAAGTTCCTTTCCCGTTTATTTTTTCGCTTCAACACTTCGTGAACGCCGCGTTCCCTCCGGGAGGAACAGGAAGCCCCGGAAGCGAAAGGAATCGTCCGGCCAATCCGACCGCGCTCTGTCCGGCGAATTCACCGTCCCTGCGCTGCCAGGCTGCTTTAATGCCGACACTTGTTTTTTTAATGATCGCTGTGTTCTTCTCACCCCGGTTATTACACAAACTATAACGAACGTTTTGTTTTCTGCTGCTGCCGCGTCGCTCCGTTTCCCGTTCACATACGGCGACCACGCCCGCGTGGACCCGGCGCGCTGCACATTCATTGACCTTCTGAGGATCAATAAAGTTTTCTGAATCTGAATCCGTCACCTCGGCTCTTTAACGGTTTGTACAGAAAGCCTCCTTTTGGGATCGGACGGAACCTTTGTATTATTAATTATTATTATTATTATTATTATTTTGTGCTTTGTGCTTTTTTCAAGGTCTTATCATTGCGGCGAAACCCACTGCAGGAGGAGATGTTTTTAAAGAAAAATTGCTTGATAAAACAAAAATATTTCATTGTGTTTTAAATGCGTGAGGGGAAGGCGTTGAATTAAAAACCTGCTGAAAAACACGTTGTCTCTGCGTCTGGCTCCACACAACCAAACAGAGCTGAGAGCAGACATTCTATTCCATCGAGTCGGGTTTTTAAAGTGTTAAGATGTAAAAGTTGAACCGCGGCTAAAAAGTCTCCCAACACTAAGATCTGACGCTGAAAAGTTAAGGATCAAACGAAAATACTTCTTCAGACAGTGTTAACAAGGTAAGAAATGTATTTTATTTTTTTATTACATTCACCAGAGGTACAGTACACTGAAATTGCACATTTTCACCAGATATAGCAGCATTCTGACTGGCAAAGAGACTAATCAAGAGGCACATACCAAAAAATACATTTAAATAGAAATACACAGGTTTCACTCTACTCGTTTTCTTTTTTTTTTTTAAAGGTTTTATCAGTAATATGAGCAACTCCTTTTGGCGACCGATGGGAATCAAACCGACTCCTCGGCGGCCGCCCCGGTCTGAAGCCAGACGGCTCGGCGCTGATTGAAGTAACGGTGGAGTGTCGGGTGTCCATTACCGCCTCCTTCAAACGCTTCAAAACGCTCCTTCAAATCACTCTGCGGCGTGAAAATCCCCCGGACACAACGTCCAGAGAAACAACGTGTTCCGACTCCACAAAGCTTCATGTACATGCCGTCGGGAAACAAACGATGTGGAGCGGCGCCGCGTCGGTGCCGTGCCCCCAGTCGTGGTTTGTCCAAACTGGGCCATGACCGCGGAGGGGGGGGGGTCGCTCCGCCCGCCCGGAACGGCGTTTAAAGGGCAGACCGTGCAGGACTCCACACCTCCGCCCGGCTCCGTCTGCCTCCGCGAGACGCTTAGAGGCCGAAGCGTACGCCGAGCCGGCAGTGCCGCACTGCCTCCGCCTCCACCCTGCATCCACCTGTCGGGCTCTCCTCTTTCCTTGCAGCGAGGGGATTCCCGCTCATTTAGTGCATCCGGTTTCATGTTCACCGCGCTGGGAGGGACGAGCCCAGACGCCAAACTCAAACGACGCAAAAATAAATAAAGATCATCTTTAGAGCAAATCTTAGAGTTGTCTTTTGCAGCAGCGTTTGGGAAACTTCTGTGTTGCTATTGTCGGGGCCGGAGACGAAACCAAAGTAGGCCTTCTTTTTATAGACACGGTGAAACGCGGTGGTGTGCTGCGTTGGCGGTGCAGGATGCAGGTAAGACGGCACTCGTTCTGAAAACCAGACAGAACCTGAGCTTGGCTTTGCGCCGCGTTCTTCAGAGACAGTGGAGTCCGTTCAAAAAGGAAAACCACGGTATTTCGTCAACCTAAATCTTTTTTACATGGTTGGCCGTCAACACCACTGATTTGCAGCAGATATTTCAAATGGACTCGGTGATGAGGAAGCTCAGCCGGCCGCCGCGCGAAGGGACGATCGCGCTCCGTGAAGAACGTGGTCACGAATACCCTGCAGGGAGGGATTCAGCTGGAGCGGTTCCCTCAGTACTCGGTCCATTTAAAAAGACGACCAGAGTACCGGGACACCAAGGTTTTCCTCGTCGTAAACATAGTCCAAGAGCGGGGGCAGAAACGTCGCACAGTTGACCCTCAAACCACAGAGCGGTGCTCCCCGCAAACGTAGACGGCGCTGGGCTGGATGCGGCGCTTGGTGTTGCCCGGCAGCTGAGGAAGAAACTTGAAGTACTTGGGCATCAGGTCGACGCAGGCGTCGCGGAACTTCTTGATCCGCCAGTAGTAGACGAGCGGGTTGAGCGCCGACTTGAGGTAGCACAACCACAGCAGCCACGTGCTGATCTGGAAAAAGTTCTCCTTGTGGTAGAAGCCGCTGCTGAAGGCCGTCAGCAGGCTGTAGGCGGTGAAGGGCGCCCAGCACACCGTGAAGACCGAGAAGAGGATGAGGATGGTGGTGAAGGCACGGGTCTTGAAGCTCATGTCGATGTTCATCTGGAAGGGGCGCTGCAGGCTCATCAGGCCCAGCTTGCTGGCCTGGCTCAGGCAGATGCTGTCCGTGTGGCTGTGGATGCGCACGGCGTTGTGCCGGATGGTGTTGAGGATCCCCATGAAGGTGTAGAGCATGACCAGGAAGGGGATGAAGAAGAACACCAGCATCAGGATCAGCACGTAGGCGTGGTAGCCCGGCTCGCCGCTGTAGCCGAACACGCACTGCGGCGCCCTGGGAGGGCTCTGCAGGGCGGGGTGGCCCACGGCCAGCGGGAAGGAGAAGACGAAGGACAGCCCCCACGTCACCCCCACCAGCGCCTTGGCGCGGCGGGGGCTCAGCTTGTCCTGCTTCTGCACGATGATGAGGAAGCGGTCGATGCTGATGATGAGCAGGACGGCCGAGCCCTCGATGACGAACAGCCAGAACAGCATGGCCCACACCCGGCAGAAGGCGTCGCCGAAGATCCAGTGCGTGGTAACCATGGTGACCAGCGCGAAGGGCATGTTCAGCACCGCCAGCAGCAGGTCAGCGAAGGCCAGGCTGGCCAGCAGGATGTTGATGGCGGAGCGCATGGCGGAGCGCTGGTACACCATCAGGCACACCACCACGTTGCCCAGCAGCGCCGCCAGCAGGACGGCGACGAGGGCCGCGGAGAAGAAGACCCGGAGCGGGAGACCCACGCCCGCTCCGCCCTCCGGCGCCCCGGGGGACGACGTCGCCGCCTCCGCCGGCAAGCGGGTGCCGAGGGCGGAGGCGTTCGCCATGGAGACGTTCTCCCGGGGGTGCGTCTCGGAGAGGTTCAGCAGCCCCCCCGCGGCGAGGCAGCAGAGGCCGGCGTAGAACTCCCCCGCCTCAGCGAGGGGAACAACAGCGGAGCGAGCCATTCCTCCCCGGGCATCGTCTCCGGTGCCGCCGCGCTAAACACTGAGCCGCCGCCGCCGCGCGCGGGGACGGCGAGCCGACGCCCGGCACTTCCCAGGCCGCGATTCCCTGCGGGAGGAGACAGCGGTTAGGCAATGGAAAAGAAGACGAGCGGCACATGTTTTTAATCCAGTTACTAGGCAATATCTCCACATCCAACAGATACCGAACGCGCCGTTTCCTTCCCTTCGCCGTCTTGTTAAACCGCCGCACAATATCACGGGGGTGGGATTTCAAAACAAGTTCAAGTGATTAGGACGACGCTCGCCCCTTCAAACCACCGACGAGAGCGTTAAAACACCGCGTACCACGGCCGCCATTGTCGGGAGGGAAAGCCACGTACGAGCTCCTTCCGAAAATCGCTCCGACGCGCTCCTTCCGAGTTGCGCGGAACCCTGACACTCGGCTCGACGGCGGTTTGGGCACAAAGAGAGAAGAAGAAACAATGAGATGATGTCTGAGGGGGAGAGCGCCGTTTAAGGAATAATTAAAAAAAAAAAAAGATCAAAAATCTTCCAAGGTGTTTGCACTTGACTGTTTGAGGACGACAGCTGCGTCCAGAAAACGCCAAAACAATGATTTCTGTTTCATGGCAGATGATTTTAATTGGCGACGCAGCGCAGAATATTCATCCGAAAGGAGGTGAGATAAGTGCTGGAACAGCATTTAAACAACAATCCCCGCCGCTCTCTCCCCACAATGTGATAACACGGCATATTGAAGCGGGCCACGGCCGGGGACAAGTCAACACGCAATAAAAATAAAAAGCGTATCTCTTGTATAAACAAGAGGCAGCGTGATGTCGACCGGACGGGGATCGTTTACAAAAGGCTCCGGGGCAAACGTCAAACAACCGCGCGTTGACGCAAGCGGCCCGGGGCGTTTTCAGACGTGCCCCGCGTCACTATTTTTAGACGCCCGGCGTGGGCGTGAGGGTTTTAACTTCAAGCAATTACGGGGGGGAGGATTACCAACGCGAGGCGAGGCGGGCGGCCGCGGTTCCCCTCCCTCCGCGGGCAGATATTCAACACGCGGCTCGGAAGATCACTCGGAACACCCGAGCGTCGCCAAGACGCCGGAGGGCGAGCGGAGCGGCTCCAAGTGGGTGAACAAAGAGTCGCGAAGAACCGCGCTTTATTCATATGGAGATGACAGGCCTCGCCGCCACAATGGGGAGCCGGTGAATGGGAGAGAAAGATGAGTAAAACTCCCTTTTGTTCGGCCCGCTTCCTGCCTGGCTTTTGGGTAAACACACCACATTTGGAGCGTTTTTTGTTTTTTTTTCTCACCCCAGGCGACGCGGGGGGCAGCGCGCCGCCGAGCGGGACGCGGCAACACGTCGGCTGCCACCGCTTTCAGGCAGAGTGACCTCGGGATACCGGAGACGCGGAGCGAGGACGCGGAGGTTTCGGCGGCGAGAGCGGAGGGAAGCGTGTGAAGTCAGCACCACCCGGGGCGGGAGGCTGCAGGGGTGGACTGCGCAGAGGGTTTTGTCTGCGTTCTCCACCCCTCCACCCTCCAGGAAACTGTTGGGAGTGTGTGCGTGTGTGTTTCAGCGGACGTTTTCCTTCTTGAATCCTCGGTTTGAGACGCATTGGAGTCAACCCGCTCCAGTTCCCTTGCGTTTCAGATCAAGCCGCCCCTAGATTGTGGGGAGGAATTGGACATTTTATCGTGACACATTTCGAGGCCGAAGAAGACGCCCGCGCCGGGATGAGAAGGCACCTGTGCGTTGAAAAGGGAACGTTAAAAATCACCTGGTAATCAGAGAATCACGCCGGCGTCCTGTGTTCATGTCAATCGGCAAAGTGTCTAGTAATGCAGCATGTATACCAGGTCAGCGTGGACAGAAAGACCACCCTGAAAGAAGCTCCTCATTCCACAACAACATCCTTCTAAAGTTCTTGACTCTACACGACGTGGAAAGTGCGAATCGGGAAATTGGGGAAAATTCAATTTTCCCCTGGGTTTCAAATGCTTTTGCCCCCCCCCCCCAAAAAACAAACAATCAACCCTGGACTGACCCGAACCCCACGGAGGGGGTACTGGTGATCACACGCACGGGACACCGGGGCTTCATTCCACCCGACGTTTAATGTTCGCAGCGCACACTCCATCGGGATCTTAAACTGGTGCGTTTGCGAGCAGCGCCCGCGGCATCTCCCACGACTGAAAATACATTTACATGCAAAAAAAAACAACAACAACCCGTCTCTGCTCCGCCCCTGGTCGCCTCGGGCGGTTTGGGGAATGGCCCCGGTGGAGCGTGGACGCCCGTGGCCGACGGAGGAGCGGACGCGGGCGCCGTCCAGATGCGGACGTTGTTTACACTGTTCGCCGAGCCTCGTTACCTTCACTCTCCCGCGGTGGACGCCCGGCGGCAGGGACCCGCTCCGGGCTTCCCCCGCCCCCGCTTCTCCCTTCGACGGACCTGCTCCCGGGGGTCGGGACGTTCCGTCGGTGCTGGTCTTCCCCCCTTGTCGTTGTTTTAAGGTGTTTTATGCTCTGGTTCGTTGTTTTGTTGGTTCGTTGTTTTGTTGTTTTTTGGGGTTTTTTTTACCGGGCAGCGCTGCGCCTGCGCCTCCCACACACCGAGCGGCGGAGCCCGCAGATGGTTGTCTCACGCCGGGGGGCGGAGGGAAAAAAAACCCCAAAAAAAGATAAAAAACGAAAAAGGAGCGAAACAGAACAAAAACGCGAATGAATAATTATAACGTTCTTGTCGCTGCCGCGGGTCGTGGCGCCTCCTCCCGCGCCGACGTGTGCGGCGGCTCCGCGCTGTTGCGGCACAAGGAGGAGGGCGGGGGCTTCCAGGGCTCCGCCCACTCGGCGCGCCTCGGCCAATGGGAAGCGAGGAGCCGCGGGAGTGGGCGGGGCCTGGCCGACAGGAAGCGGGGAAAGGATTTAAGATCAAAGTAAAAGGATATTATTCATAATTATGATCCTATTGTTTATTGGTTGATCAGCTGCGTTTTAGTTGTTTCTTTACAATAAAGATAAATAAAATAAAGGTCAAGTTAAAAAACAACATTTCATTTGTAGTCTCCAAGCAAGCATATTCATTTTAACACGTTGAAATGTAATAGAGAAATATCTGAAAATAATGATTATACTCAGTATTGTGACTTATTTCTGAAGTAATACACCCCTATGTATTTTTGTTTTTACTTAATTCTAAGTATGGAATAAGTGTGCCAACCACAGGACGACTTCCAACCGCCACTAACCCATTTCTAATCAAAAGATAATTTCATTCATTTTCCATAAACGTTACACACATGATTGTGTATTTATTCATATACATTACATTTCATTGATCAGACGCTTTTATCCAAAGCCACTTACAATTGTTCAAACACTGACGGACGCAGCCATCAGGAGCAATGAGGGGTTAAGTGTCTTGCTCAAGGACACTACAGCATGTTAGCAGGAGGAGCCTGGGATCCAACCAGCAACCTTTATATTACTAGACCACCAGCTCTACCGCCTAAGTCAACGTGTTTTTTCCCCTCAGTCTTTCTAGGACAAATGCTCAGTTATTGTTTCTTCCACGTGTGAATGCGAATGAACCAAAACAAGGAGCTTATAAATAACCGTCTTCCCCGGTTCCTTCAGTGCGTGCGCCACCTCAGGAGGCGGTGAATTCACTCTTTATCTTCATTATCATCTGAGCGTTGACTTCACAACGTGTCCCATTAAAACGTGAGTGAACAGAGCAGGACAAGGGAGGCCAAACACAAAGCCAACGTGTTGTACATGTGTGCGTTTATGCAGCGTTTCAGGCGTAGAGCATCAGATAAATACAGTCACACGGTTACATGAGATCCACTTCAACCTTGACCTGAGATCCATTCAAATCAGAGACGTCTCTAAAGCCAGAAAACTCGATCATCGGGATTTGAAAACAACGTCAAGTTTTTACAATAAGAGCATTAATTATTTTCTCTGCCCTTTCCTTCTTTTTTTAAACATGTCAAATGAAAAATGTTTTGCTGTTATCGAGCCATTACGGAGGCATGTGTGCAGCTTTATTCAAATGATAATTCAAACTGGGAAATGAAATTTAAAACGCAACTGTGGAATTGTATTTTGATTTCCCAATTTTGAATTTACATTTCAATAAAGTTACATTCATGTTTCCAAAAAGCCAATAGACGCGACGTTTTAATTTGAATGATTAAAAAAAAAAAAAAAGGTGAACAGGAAGTCAAACGCGTCACTTCTCACACAAACTGCAGCTGGGAGTGAAACTGTCTGGCAGCCGCCGACACCCAAACCACCGGCGTCGAATGAAGTGGAACGGAAAACACAAGTCCACAGAAATAAATCAAAGTATTCTCCGCATCCCCATTCGACCAAGGAGTTCAGTCGGACTCGCCGTCTTCTCCGTTTCAAGACGGCGTCCCCCCCGGGCAGCGACTTCACGGGGAGCCTTTAATCTGCTTCGCGCGCTCCGTCTGGGGCGGTATGATCTTCACGTCGAAGGGCGTGAAGAACTCCAGGATTGCCTTGGTGTCCTTCGGGTTGAGCGAGTACTCCTGCGTCAGTTTCTCCGGCGTCCACGTCGCGGGCTGGCTCTTGTGGCTGTTCAGGGCTCTGAGCGCCTCCACCAGCGACAGCTTCCCTCGGGGCACGTCCACGGCGCCCGGACCATAAAGATCCCCGGGCAAACTGAACTTGAGCGGCCGGCGCTGCTGTTCCTCGTGCGCGGCGGCGGCTGGCTTTGGTGCCTGTTAAGGGATGAGAACGAGAGGAGGGAATAAAAAAAATAAAAAAAAACCTCATAATATAAATACAATAATGGTTAAAAAACAGGCCAGAAAGTAAAGAGGGAAGCTGATGATCATTTTGGACGGCTCAGCTGCCACTTTGTGCTGTTGAGTGATTTGTGGTAAACCTACAGAAAACGTAGCACGTGATGGATCCAACGACTTCACTGTGCGATGGTAAATAACTGACACACAGGTACAAACTGTCTGAACCTTACAGCCATAGAACCAACAAGTCACTTTTTAAAAGTCAGTAGTACTTATATTTTAGTTACTATTTGCTTTTCCAACAGTTACTTGTAACTATTTCCATTTTAACAGTCAAAATGTATAAGGTACTAGTACTTATTAATTAGATACCAGTTACTACTGCAATGTTACTCGTAACAATTTCGACCATTTTGTCATTGAATCCTACGGGACTGTGTTTCAGATATAAAAGATTTGCCTCTGACTAGTATCTATTCCCATTGTCACTAGAATCCATTCCCATTGTCACTAGTTCCTATTCCCATTATTACCAGTATCTATTCCCATTGTCACTAGTATCTGTTCCCATTGTCACTAGTATCTATTCCCTTTGTTACAAGAGAATAGATATCTCCTGAATTTTTTCTAGTCACTATGCGTTGAGTACTACTAGTACTTATTCATAAGTGACCAGTGCATTTTCCTGTTTTTCCTCGTAACATTTTATTCTCACTCATTACATTTTATATTTAACTATAATGAAGATGTTTTGTTCAATAATCTCTCAAGACGGGTACAAATGACATCGTTACTGGTAAAATGACATCAGTTATTGACAGCTGAATGACCTTGGATTATCTCAAGGTCCTGCACAAACACCTTGAGATAGTTGATGATCCAAACCAAAATCCCAGACGACATCCAGTCTCACACCACATGGATATCCAGTCTCACACCACATGGTTACCCAGTCTCACACCACATGGATATCCAGTCTCACACCACATGGTTACCCAGTCTCACACCACATGGATACCCAGTCTCACACCACATGGATACCCAGTCTCACACCACATGGATACCCAGTCTCACACCACATGGATACCCAGTCTCACACCACATGGATACCCAGTCTCACACCACATGGATACCCAGTCTCACACCACATGGATACCCAGTCTCACACCACATGATAAGACACTTAACCTCCTAACTGCTGCCTGGGTGTCGCTATGTGGCAGCTCACTGCTCCTAGATACGTCAGTTACTAGGATGTGAAATGCAGAGAAATGCATTTCAATGCCTCAGTAACTGTACTCTGTGCAAAAGACAATAAATGGAATTTAATGTAATCTCACATCACACCACATGATATCTAGTCTCACACCACATGGATATATTTCCCAGCGCCACCGTCCAGTCACACACAGCTCCGGTTCGATCCCTCAGTGTCTCCGTCTACATCGATGACCCAAAAACTGAAATTGATTATAATCTTTATTTGGTTTTTCATTCAATGCTTCAGCTTGTTTGCTTTTCACTGCTGTTCACGTTTCCATTTGAATGCTCGACTCGTTCATTGACTTCTATTAAAATACATGTATTAGAGCTGCATGTTGTGTATGGAAAATAGATGATTATTATTATTGTTGTTATTATGATCATCATCATCTTCATCTTTATTGCTAATAAGACAGATATTATTATGATGCTATCATATTATTATTACTACTACTATCATTAGTGTGAGAGAGGGTTGTATTATGGTCTGTTTCGAGCACGTTGAGCTGACCTCTGAGGGAGCGGGGTCCTCCGACTTCACATACACGGACTTGAGCAGCGACAGCAGGGGGTCGTTCTTCCCGTGGATGGACTCGGCGACGTCCGAGGCTGAAACACATGTAAGAAGGAAGGAGGGTTTGAGGCGGGAGGCGGGAAGGCTCTGACCCCGGCACGGCGTCCTACCACACGCATCCCCATCGTCGCCGTCGCCACCATGACAAACCCTCGGGTCCTCACCTTCGGGGCCGGGGGCCGGGTGCCTGGGGGCCGGGTGCCTGGGGGCCGCCCGGGGCTTGTCCCTGGAGAGCTCCAGGTGAGCTCTGCTTTCCAGGTTGAAGTTGCGGAGCATCCGCGCCACGCGCGCCCCCATGACCGACGCTGTGGCGGAGCCGCGTGAACAATAAAGGTTTGTTCGGTTTGGCTACGGCGAGCGAGGAGGTCCAAACGGCGGGTTCGGGCCGGGCCCGCGAACGGCCCGGACAGCGACGCCTCGTGGTCGGAAAGGTAACGCCACGGACGTGTCGGAAGAGTCAGGATTGTGTCTTCGTCACGATAGTAGCTTTAAAAACGCAGTCCTCAAGGAATATGAGCACATAGTTACACATGTACAGGAATAAAAAGAAACGAAAGACATGTTGTTTATGATTAACATAACTCACGAGCTATTTATTTCAGCTGGTGCGTCAGCCCGGTGTCGGTGACGTCACATTTGAGCGACTTTGTCAGCCGGTCAGCACTTCGGGGCTTCGAGACTAATGGACCTCCAACAGCTTTGCATCGGATTTTTAAAGTTCGACAACAACATGCACGACAGAAGACAGCGCCCGTTCAATATCGCCGGTGTCAGAATATCTGCAAAGTGAATAGAGACTCAGAGGAAGCCGAGGGAAAACAGACGTTTTCTCCATTGACTTGAACGGGACTGCAGATATTTGTACCCTTTTCCGGTGGGAACGCCCGTTCCGGAAGTAGCTTTAAGAAAACTATAAATTAAATTAAATTAAATTAAATTAAATGATAAATAAAATGCACACCCTCGAAAAAATGTATTTATATATTTGAGTTATATGCTACTGTAAGTGTAGTAATACAAGTGTACTGTATGAATATATGCAATAGAATATAATGATGTCTCTCCTGGCCCAGCAGGTGGCAGCATCTCACCTCCTTCCTCGTGGAGGTCAACGTGTCACGTCGTTCATTGTTGTGGAACAGTTTCCACTGGTTGCTCCAGGATCCAAATGGTTGTTATGCATAAAGTGTCACTGGGATGAAGAGAAACAGGTTATGGAGTCCAACAGGGGTTGTCTATGTAAGGCCAGAGGATGCAGTTGGAAATACAGTTTGCTCTGCTTGACACATCTGGAAAGGATTATCTGCACAATTAGGGCAGAACCACAGCAGCGTTCCTGCACCCAAAGTCAAGTTAGTCATGTTCATCCTGCTTCCTGATGAGAATCCACTTTAAATTGCTCTTTGAACAAGAAATCGGAGGCAAACGAGGTATAATACCAGTATTTAGATGTCTAAAAAAAAAAAGCATAATTTCCTTTGAAATGGAAAATATAATTGTCTAAATGTTCCAACTCCACAAGTACCTTTTCAATAAGGACCATTTGCACAGAATGAAACGCAAACGCCGTGTTGTTATCGCCGCAGACTGCCGTGAAAATGCGTTTACTCAAAGTGCAGAATGACCTTTAAGTGCTTCTTTTTTCACATCCATTGGACGGTTGAGAGTTCAGATATTTAAGATATAATCATTAATTATGGCAACGTGTATTGAGTAACACCCGGCGTGTTATTATTTCGTAATCACTATCGTTTCATTTAAAGCTCAGCGGCACGCGGCCCCAGAGCCGGGGTGTTTCGTTCCCAGATCAACTCCGTTTGCTGCCAAACCGGGGTCATTATCTGGAATAATACCGCTTTCTTGCCAACGGCGCAAATGACTCAGCTAAATGTTTTCAGCCTCCAGAAGTTGGGCCTGTGCTGCAGTGCTGCGGTCGCCGTGAGCGGAGGCCCTTCCTGTCGCGGGTGCCACTGCGAGGACGGCATTCCGGGCAGGCAAACCGGCGTTTCAAACGAAATATTATGGGCTTATGTGGTGAATTATTTGAAAATGTTTCTCGGGGCAAAATAAAGTTCTTCCACATGCGTGACTAGTTAGTAACACAAAGATGCAGGAAAAAACAACAACAAAAACATTCTACGCACACCCGTGCTGCAGAGGGACGGACGCGTCCTCAAATGTTCAAACAAAGAGGTTCACACCCGCCCTATGAAAATACAATTCAAATGTATTGAACTAAGTGAAGTTTTAATTATGCATCAGGAAAATACAATGTTTGCCTGACGAAGGACCGCTGACAGCCGGCTACAGCGGCTTTACACCAAACCCGGAAACACCTTCTCCAGTGGGATGATGCCCCCTAGTGGCCGTCGGATGAACGGGTGAACTAGGTTTTGCTGCTTTTCCTGTCGCATCTGCACAACACTCTCTCCTCTTGCAGCTTTCTTTTCTCTGTTTTCCAAAAACTCGCCTTAGCGACTTTCACTGAATCAAAGGGACTAAAAACAGCCTTTAAATGGTGTTTGAAAAGAGCGGCAATTTATTATTATTATTTTTAATCTTACATCATTTTATATGCAAAATTCATTCATAAAATATCATAATTTATTGGTGAATATGGCAGCATCCAACTTAAATTATACAATTAAAGATTAATTCATAAATAATATGTATAAATTCATCTTTAATTTTATAATTCATGTATTATTACAACTCATATATTATATGAAACGTATGTAACTTGCAGTTTTAATTAGTTTCAACATCATTGCAGAAATCCGATCAGCGTGTTGAATCTGATTCTCCATAGGAATGAATGGGCTTTCTGTTTGTTGTTGTTGTTTGTCGGATTCAGTGTAAAGCCGGCTTAAGAAAATAAAGGTGTGGATGTGAAGGCGATGAGATTACTGAGCAGAGCTTCACCACGGAGCTTCGCGTTTGTCATCTGGAGAAAAGCGCCGCTTCCAAAAAAATCACTGCAAGAGAAAACAACGACAACAGCAGTCCACCGCTGAGCATGTGGTCATTTTAATAACAAATTGTAAAAAACAACATCACAAAAAAATATATAATGCTTTTTGTTCCCTCATATATACACTAATAGTACGTATTTCTAAGACGGACGTCGAAACGCCACATCTCAAGTACAGACGGATGAAACTGCATTTTAGTGGCTAACCTTGAGATCTTTGACAGGAGACACAGAAAGTACACAGAAAATCATTTCCACAGCTCCACAGAAGCTTTTTATGTCAAGAGATGGTCTGGTGTAACCATGGCACCTTATCAATTCCTATTTGGAATCACCTGCTTTCTTTTCTCTCTCTCTCTCTCTCTCTCTCTCTCTCTCTCTCTCTCTCTCTCTCTCTCTCTCTCTCTCTCTCTCTCTCTCTCTCTCTCTCTCTCTCTCTCTCTCTCTCTCTCTCTCTCTCTCTCTCTCTCTCTCTCTCTCTCTCTCTCTCTCTCTCTGGACCCTCATTAGGTAGAAATGGCTCAGACTGAGGTGCAGGATGCATTATCCATCCCCCCTGAAACCCCCCCCCCCCCCAAAAAACAAAGACAAAGACGGACGGCCCTGGTCAGCACTGCGTGTGGGAGCAGGAGGAGTAGAGGTACAGTAGGATGAAGCTGTCGATGAGCAGGATGGCGTAGAAGCAGCGCTGGGCGTGCAGGCTCCGCCCCTTCTGGAAGCGCGTGAGCAGCACGGCGAGCAGCAGGAAGAAGGTGGCGGTGTTCAGGACGAGGAACAGCCTGATGTAGGAGCCCACGCCCGCCGGCCCCACGCTGCCGGCCGTGGCCACCATGTGGACCTCTTTGAACTTGCGTCCCTTCACGAAGGCCCCCTTCCTGTTCCTGCGGCTGTCGGCGTAGTCCACGAAGGCCCGGGAGTCCCCGCCCCCCACCTCCTCGGCGCTGTCCTCGTACGCCCGCTTCGTGGTGCGCTGCCGCTCCTTCTTCTCGCTCACCTCGATCTGTGCAAAAATGTCGGGCAGGCTCTCGGAGAGCTTCTCCCCGAGGTTCACCTTCTTGCCGCCCTTGCCCCTGCCCTGCTTCTTGGACATGGCGAACATCTTCTCCACCACCTCCTTGGTCTTCTTCTTGTCCGAGAACTGCAGGAGGCGCTCGGCCGTCTTGCTGAAGGTGGCGCTGCTGAGCACCCGGCCCAGGATGTGCCTCTCCATCTGCTGGAAGACGGGCTTGGCGTGCTGGAGGTTGTCCTCCACCACGTTGACGTACTCCTCCACCTCCTCCGGGGAGCCGTCCGTCACGGCGTCCGCCTTCTCGAACACCACCTTGCGCCGGTCGGCCAGCACCATGGCGAACAGCGGCTTGCTGGTGGCCTCCCCGGTCAGCAGGTAGACGGTGTAGCTGTGCTCCTTGGTGGCCAGGTAGATGTCCACCCGCTCGGCGTCGCCGCGCAGACTGAAGCTCTGCACGTCCACGCCGGGGCCGAAGAAGATGTAGGCCACCCGGGTGTGAGGGTACCTTAGTGGCGTCGTTACATTCACAAAGTTTGATCCGTTGTACGGGTACCCCCGCGGGTAACTCCAGTACCCGAGCACCCCGCGGTCGCTGGAGCCCGTGTCGTCCATCCAAAACATCTTGTACGCGTCGTTGCCGTGCGCCACCGCCGCTCCGTGCACGCCGTCCACCTTGGCCGCCTGGAACGGCAGCTCGGTGTTGTGGAAGAAGGCGCTCATGGCCCTGGTGGGGCTGCCCGAGTCCAGGTGGACGTGGTCCACCAGCAGCAGCAGCTGGGGGTGCAGGAGCAGGAGGTTCCTCTGGAAGCTGCGGACCTTCAGGTCGGGGCTGTAGGCGGAGCGCCCCTCCCCGCGGATGAACACCATCCCCTGCCTCTCCATGGCCGCCTCCACCTGCCCCTGGGCGTCGGCGGCGGGGCCGGCCTTGTACTTGAGCCACTTGGAGTCGCAAGCCTCGGTGACCTGCCCCGCCCAGGGCTTGAAGCAGCTCCCCGAGGCCGCCGGCCCAAACAGCACGGCGTTGTTCAGGAAGGTGTACTTGGGGCCGTACAGCGCCTCGGTGATGAAGGGGACCCCGTTGGGGGCGAAGGTGAAGGTGTTCTGGTCGGGGTGCTCATGCCCCGCGTTGAAGTTCCTCCACCCCTTGATCCAGTCCTTGTACTTGTTCCTGTGGACGATGTCGAAGATGGCGCGGCCGCCCAGCTTCCCCGACTTGAAGGACAGGAAGGAGCGGTTGGCGGCCACCGGCAGGGCGCTGCCGTAGGTGACCACGCCCCAGTCCTCGAAGTGGTGCAGCCGCGGCGTGCCGAAGTCCGGGGGAGGCTTGGGGCTCAGGCCCGGGTCGTACCTGACGGATACAGTAACAGGAGTCGTCAGAATACACTCATATGGAAATGAAGCCTCTTGATAATAACCCTATAAACCAGTGGTTCTCAATCTGGGGTCCGGGGACACCCTGGGGTCCTTCAAGAGGTTCCAGGGGGACCAAAATGATTGATAGTTATTTACGTCATTTCATTTACAAGAAGTTAGCGCCGTTGGAGGATAATAAGTGTTTTGACAGTTTTTTCTCCCAAACTGTAGAACTTCTCAGACTGGATCCCAGAGGCTAAATCTTATCAAACGGAGTCAGTGGCCTACGTCACGGTTCTAAATGATCCAAAATGATTGCAATACACAATTAGAGACTCAGTAGAGCCCAGTCAGCACAATTCATGTATTAATAACAAATAATAAAGAAAATGGAATAACTAACTAAAAAAAAACAAAGAAACAAATAAATAAAGAGAATAGAATAAAATAAAACACCGTCTGGATGGTAATTGCAGTAATTGTGTGATGGCACAACAATACCTTCCTTTACAACGTGGGAAAACCTGAAAACCCCGGCAGGCGGTGTCTTTCTGTGATGTTTTAGCCACAGACAGACAGATAAGCAGGGAGGGAGACGGACGGACAACCAGACAGACAGTCGGACACAACACACAGCCCAAGCGGCGTCAGCCCTAAGCGACGCGTCTCCACCCACCAGATGAACTCGGTGTGCAGCGTGCACCAGCGCTGGCCCTTCCCCGCCTGTCCCGGCCCCTCCGTCACCCTGTTCCGGTGGATGAGCTCGGCGAGCCAGTTCCCGCTGCCGTTCCGCAGCACGTAGCGGTCCAGGAACACCAGCTGGCTCTCCGGCCCGTAGAACCAGTTGTAGTTGGAGTCTGCGATGGCCACCGTCCTCTGGAAGCCTGCGGAGGTGGAGGAGGTGGAGGGTTCAGATATCTCAGTGGAGTGTTAGACAGTTTAAACACCTGCACCGGAGTTCCGGTTCATTCAGGCTTGTTGGAGAAGGAACCGGGGATTTATTTCATAGGCTTCTGGGAAAAAAAGTTAACGGCTGACATGTTCTACCGAGTTTGAACAGTGAGACACCCCAAATGTACGGAAACATTACTTGAAAGTCCAGAGTCCAGTGCACTATCAGAACAAACTGTTTGAGCAGATTCCCCCCAGTTCGGAGCACACCCTGCTCCCATTCCCTTCATTCCAACTATCTTTCCAAAATGTTTTTTTGGCAGATTGGAAACTCAGATCGGGGTCTGGGGACCATACGCACCGTAAAGTAAATATTTGGACAAGAATGAAAACAACATTTCCCAGCCGTAGACCAAACTGGCAACCCCCAATCAGAACCTGCAGGGGGGAGAGAGACGCTCGTCCTCGCGTAAACAGCGTCTGTTTGCGCGGAACAAACACGAACCCGAGAGGGAAGTATTTTGGGATCGGAGGATTTACTGTGTCCTCATCATCAGGCGCGGAGATACTGTCTCCTGGTAATAACGTGATCTTGTGATGTGTGAGCCCCTGTCGCCGATCAGTCATGTAGTACTGCAAGATTCCCCATCACAGGACAGAGAGTTGTGTAGTGTGAACGGTGCAACGATCTGACCACTCTGAAAGTCCCGTAGTGCGAACATGGCATCAAGTAAAAGTATATACAGTATGTACTTGCTGTTAAATGTACCTAAAGTATTAACAGTAGGGGTACTTGCCATCTCCAGTTCCCTGATATAAGAGTCTGTAATACTTCATCAAGTTCTCCTGCAGCAGATGGTTTTCATGTTGATCCTGATTACAGCAGTCATTTCTTATCTCACGTTAACTTGTATCTCGTCCTCGGCGACACTGGTTTTTGCTGCTGGAACGCCTGAATTTCCCTCCAGGGATTAATGGGAAAAGTATTATTTTATCCTATTTTATCTAATCTAATCTAGTCTTATCCTATGTCATCCAGTCTTATTTTACAATCTACAGAAAGATGTACAGGTGGAGACATCAGTAATTCTCAAGGATACAAAGCTAGTGAACCATTGAGTAGCGTGATAGATCCAGTCCCTGATTTTTTTCTTTACTTTGGCTTATTTTTGATATGAATATAAAACCTGAAAAATAAAATCAAATAAAGTAATGTAACTGTAGAAATGTAGTCAAATAAAAGTACCGATACTTGGCACATTTTTACTTCATATTTAACTTCCACTTTTAAGCTTTAAGTTAAATACACATATGTATATACGTGTGTGCATATCAATATATATACATATATGTATATATATGTGTGTATATATATATATATATATATATATATATATATACACACACACACTGTATATGTGTGTGTTTTGTCATGTATGTCATTGCTGCTGCAATTCTTGAATTTCCCTTTGCGGATTAATAAAGTATTTTTATCTCATCTTATCAGTACTTGTACTTAGTTACTTTCCAGGAGGCTTCCTTGAGGATAATCCCGTCTTGTCTCGGTGTCTCGGCACAGAAAGGCGTCTCTGTGCGTCCCTGTGCGTCAGACTCTTCTGGTCGTCGTAATTAGACGCTCGCTCCACAAAGCACAAAGTGTCGGCAGGAAGCTGTGAAACGTCCAGACCTGCTGGGGGCTGGAGCAGGGTGGAGGACGGTGAGGAGCCTCACCTCCCCTCCCGCTGCCCCCTCCATGACCTTCAGGCCGGCCTCCCAGGGCTTCCAGGAGCCCCGCTGGTCCCGGCCCAGCTTGGAAAGTCATCCAGGAGGGTAATAAGCGCACGCATGCCTGCCCCATCTCAGCACCACCGAGTGCTCCACCCCCAATTTGCTGCGACCACCGTCCAATTTGCTCAGCTTCTTTGCCGAGGGGTCTCGGCCAGGCGTCGGCCGTTCACTGCAAAGTAAATATTTGTTCACACACTGTTGACAAGACCCATTTTCGGGGATGCCCTAAATATAACCGCGTCAACGAAAAAAAACAAAAAGGTTTTTTACTTTCTCATTGAGAAATTACCCGGATTTTGTCTGAGCAGGTTGGTCCCAGAGAGACCTGAGACCTGGACCAGAAAGCAGCAGATTCACCGACCACACAACATCAAATCAACACAAGTCAGAGCGCTACGGAATCAAACTACGTTTACACCTCGACACGCAGAGGAACGTCGAAGTGGAAATCCAGGAGGGAGAACAATTACAACCTCCTGCTTCCTCCACCAGAGCTTTAACCCCAAAGAGGCAAACTGCTGTCGTTTTAGGAGCTTTTGGAGCTCGTTCCGGAGAAGTTTAAATTTTTTCTTTGGCTATATTCGTACCACAAGGACTTCTCTCCAAATGCAGCTTTTTGAGTGTCGACCCTGGAAATGATTTGACATTTAAAGGAAATGGCTCCATAGGAATTGGCAGCAGGCGCTGACCTAAAGCGAAGGCCACATTACGTGAACGGCAATGAAACGATGAAGCAGAGCAGCGCATGTTCAACCGCTGACATTTGCAGATTTTCAGTCTCTTCTGTGCAGACACATAACAACCGCTGACTCTGCCACAAACCAAAAGACGGACAACAGACAGATGCAGTTTTGTGGTGCTCCAGTACCCGTGAGAATGCATTTTCAATCCTGAGTGCTCCCTCACTCGCACGGGCAAAATACCTCGCAATATTTTGACACCGTACAAACATGGCTGCCGTACAGTTCGCCACCGGGGTTGTTTGTGCAGCGAACTTGCAGCGCTGACGTTCCACACTGATCGTCGCCCTCATGAGTCTGACGCTGTTCGTTGCCGATGCATTTTCCACGGACGGTAATTTCGATCTGCTCCACAGCGGAGTAGCAGCAGGAAACGGAGCAAATTAAATACATCTAAATACATCTAGAATAAAAACACACTTTATTTGCTCTGTTTGGAGGAAATGTCGCTGCGATCGCCGTAAACCCGATATCTGAATATATTCAAGCTTATGTGTTTTCTCAGAAGGAACATTCAAAGTGAATATTCCTTCCTGTGCCCTAAGGCGCACAATCTGATTGGCTGCTGAAAATAGCCGTTGCGATAGCCTCCAAGCCTCAAATAGCAGATTTGAGGCTTTGACCTGCACACACCAAAGGGTTTTGGAAAGACTGGCACCGATTAAATCGAACATGTTTGATTGAATCGTGACCTGGCCGATTGGGATCGTATAGACGACACGTCGATGACAGCCACGATTCTACAGTGCGACTACCCTGGACCACCCTGGACCACCCTGGACTACCCTGGACCACCCTGGACCACCCTGGACCACCCTCTACTACCCTGGACCACCCTGGACTACCCTGGACCACCCTGGACTACCCTGGACCACCCTGGACCACCCTGGACTACCCTCTACTACCCTGGACCACCCTGGACCACCCTGGACCACCCTCTACTACCCTGGACCACCCTGGACTACCCTGGACCACCCTGGACTACCCTGGACCACCCTGGACCACCCTGGACTACCCTGGACCACCCTGTACCACCCTGGACTACCCTGGACCACCCTGGACCACCCTGGACTACCCTGTACCACCCTGGACTACCCTGGACCACCCTGGACTACCCTGGACTACCCTGGACTACCCTGGACCACCCTGTACCACCCTGGACTACCCTGGACCACCCTGGACCACCCTAGACCACCCTGTACCACCCTGGACCACCCTGGACCACCCTGGACCACCCTGTACCACCCTGGACCACCCTGGACTACCCTGGACCACCCTGGACCACCCTGGACTACCCTGGTCTACCCTGGACCACCCTGGACCACCCTGGACCACCCTGGACCATCCGGGTCTACCCTGGACCACCCTGGACCACCCTGGAATACCCTGGACTACCACGATTGAGCCAAATCTAAAATTGTTGGCGAATCGCCCGTGAAAATCACGTTATGTGGCCTTAGCTCAAATGAAAGCGTATGAATTAAGTGTTTGGCCCCAAAAACAGAAACATAAAGTTCAATTTTTTTTTTACCGGGCAGGATGGTGCGGTAGAGGAAGGCAAAGTGCTTGAGGAGCCAGGGATGGTCGAAGTGTCCGATGGAGAAGTGCCTCTGCACCAGGAACATGTACTGGAAGAGGGAGCGCGTGGTGTAGGAGCCGTAGGCCACGCCCTCGTACAGCGAGCCGTCCGTCACGTCCTGCAGCAGCACCAGGGACTTCTCCATGATGGCCAGGACCTGCTTGGTCCACAGGTAGGCCTCCTGCAGGTAGCCTGGGACGGGGAGAGGTGGAAGGGGATATGACATGACTGTAAAATAGGGTAAGTTAACGAGGCAGAAAATGCTGAAAACAAATCGATTAGACTTGATTTTGTATTTAGATGTTGTTTTCAAGAAGAAAATATATTGAAAAATAAAATCTTATCTTTTGAATTTTTATTCCAGAATACAATACTAGAGTATAGAATAAAATAGTTAATATTGAATAATAAACTAGTTATTATTATTATCACCGTTATAATCAAAAGTTTAAAATAAGGGACAATTATTTGATAATTATTAAAATCGATTTGTTGTTTTAATATTTTAAACATTGAAGTTATACATTTTATTATAAAAAATAAAAAATACTTTAAATAAAATGTATTATTATTATTATTTGTAGTTTTTTCTTCCTTCTGTGCTAATTGAGTAGAGTTATTATTATTAATAAACTAGTTTCAAATAAATATGTTATATGTAGAAAGTATTTTTTTACGTTGGTCCCTGGTCATTGTGAAAAAGGAATTTCATATTTCCTGATTTAAAGTGAATATTGACTTGTTGACAATTCACAACAGCTATAAGATCAGCTCAGATTCGCAGAAAAATTGTTAAAAACCGTATTTGACAAGTAGTGACGTGATCGACGAAGCTGTCATGCTCTGTTCTTCACAGGTTTCCATTTGAGTGACTGTCACTGGTTGCCGTAGCGACGCAATGCACAGCGTTTAGGCGCTACTAACAGGCCACGCCCCCTTCCTTTTTCCATTTGGGGGAAAGGAAGAGGAAAAAAAACAGGACAAGAGAGGATTTGTGGAAGTGGAACTGAGTGGAGGACGTTCATGACGCCTTTCATGCACAACGTCTCTCTCTCTCTCTCTCTCTCTCAAAGCAACAGCTAAGACCGTAAATTTTAAATCAGGAATTTTATATTTTATACATTTCAATTCAGTTCAAATTGGCTGATTTATAATCACAGCAGAGAACCTATATGTCATATTTCAAACCAAAATATTATAATCATCTAAAATTCAGGAATTCCGGAATGAAGGTGTCGGCGAACTCGTCGTTTCTCAAGTAGTTATTGTTAAATATCAAATTAAAATAATAATTAATATTACTGTTAAATTAATATTGGATACAAATAAATATAAACATGAATTATTTAACAAAACATAAACAAAATAAAAACAAAGGTAGCTTTGACTCAACATAATGCATTCTGGGGCGCTCCAGTCGCCCCGGGCATTCGAGGGTTAAGAATATAACAGCAATAGACACAAACGAGCAACAATATAAGTACAGAATAATAAGTAATGATTTGTTTTGGGGGTAAATATATATATATGTATATATATATATATATATATATATATATATATATATATATATATATATATATATAAATAAGCTGAGCTGGAGCAGGATCACAAAACGAGAACGTGAGCAAACAGTATAACCCTCTCACACAGTCTCAGAGTTTTACTACAGAACAAGTGACCACACAATCCACGCGGTCCAGGGTCCCTCTGCCCTCCGCCCCGCCTTCCCCTCCACCCTCCCCTCCGCCCTCCACTGTTTGGATTGGGCCGGGGACCGGGCCCTGCACTGAGCGGGTATTCACCCGCCACAAAGCAGCATTTCACACCGCCGGCGTTTCCGCTCCCCAGCAGCCGAGTGCAGCCGAGCACACGTTTGGTCTTTCAGCCCCAAAAGCCGACGCGCTGTAGTGGCGTCGAGGACGAACCCAGACGCGGGAAATACAAGGTCGCGTCCCCACCTCCTCCACGCCAGGCCACGCACCTCCGGGTGCTCCAGGCGGCGACCTGCGTCAGAATGCTCGTATTCCCAGAGCTGCTGCTGCTGCTAATCCATACACTATCCACCTCCGTGCACTGCCTCCCACAGCGCGCACACACGCACGCACGCACACGCACACACACACACACACACACACACACACACACACACACACACACACACACACACACACACACACACACACACACACACACACACACACACACACACACACACACAGCATCACGTGTGCATCTATGTTTCTTCGAGGAAACACTAAGCCGACGAATTACAGTACGGTCTGAGCTGGTGCTCTAGTCCAGTGGTTCTCAACGTGCGGCCCGGGCCCCCCCCAGGGGGGCCTTCCAGAGGGTTCCGGGGAGTCACCAGCCAATGATTAATGGTTTAAACTTCACCGTTGGAGGATGTACAATGAATAATGACTGTTTGGATCCTACGTTCACTGTTTTCTCACCTAACTACACCCGGGGTTCTCAATATGGGGTCCGGGGACCTTCAAGAGGTTCCAGGGGGTCCCCTGCGAAATGATTAATCGTGAAAGCTCGCCGTTATTTCATTTGGAAGATGTTAGTATCATTAGATTATGTACAAGACTGACTGTTTGGATCCTAGTTTCGGGATCCCAGAGAGTAAATTGTATTGAATGTAGGTCCATGTGTGAAATTGAGGATCCTTCATATGTTTTCATATGAAAATGAAAGTTGAACTATGGGATCATTTTTGTTGAGGACCACTGTCACATTCCTAAATTTCAACACACGTTCTACCATTGGATCAATAACTCCCGGAGAGGAGTTTAATATTCTGATCAGAGGTTACTTCCTCGTCTTCTAGTATTTTTAATTCCTCCATTTCTGGGTGCTTTCTAAATCCCATTTTCCCACAGTAATCCTGACAGATTAGTGCTTTTAATGTGCCCGTCTGTTCAGTTACTGTGTGCTAAACGCCGCTGCTGCTTTGGGAGAAAGGCTAAACGGAGCGGTAAACAGCCCCAGAACAGAGGAACCGACTCCCCTGACCATCACAAAGAGCTCATGTGTTGCCGACGCCTTAAAGAAGCTGGTTTTGTCACCCCAATAAAAGCGGCATCATCCCGGCGGGGAGCCCGGCAGTTAAAAAAAAAACAACCCCAAAACAAAAAAACAAAACAAAAAAAAAAAAAGCAACACAAATAAAATTAGCAGGGAAACACCACGACGCCGGCCAAGGCAGAAGAAGGAGGAGAAGGAGGAGAGGAGAGGAGGCTTCTCCAGGTGGCGCCGGCGGCGGGAGGAACGAGGCGGCGCCGTGACTCCTCTGACTCCGCTCAGTCCTTCTTCCCTTTCATTTTTTTTTTTTTGTTATTTTCATCCGCCGCTTCCCTCCACAGAAGAGCCTCAAAGGAAGGAAAGAAGCCCGGGCGGAGGAGTCCGCATGAGGACGGAGATCAAAAGCCCCCCCCACCCCCACCCCTTACTTTTTAATTTTTTTTAACTTACGAGAACCAGGCTGTGCAGCGTGAACGTCCTCTGCACAGAAAGGGCTTTCGCCGGCAAACCGCCCTTTGTCCGAGAACGCAGAAAAAACTGAAACATATTTGCGCCGGGGGATGCAGACAACAAAGGGGAAGGACGTCCGAGCTCCTCGGGGCGGGAGGGGGGGAACTCAGACGTTTAATAAAAAAAAAAAAAAAAAAAGGGGGGGGGGGGGGGGGGGGGGCGCAGAACCGCGCGGAGAGTCACGGCCGAGGAAACAGCCACAAAGGATCGGGGCGGCCAAACACTCGATAACCTCCAGGCCCGCCGAGCCGGTATTCCACTCCACACAGCGATCCGCCCTCTCGCAGAGGAGAGCGCGGCCGGTCCCACCGTGGGAACCGGCGTCTCCCTCGGACAGGCTGGAGCCAGGATTCAGCCGCTCGCTGGAAGTGCATTGTGCCGGGGGGGGGGGGGGGGGTGAAAGGAAAACCCGCTGAGTATTGACGGGAAAGTCACAGCGATTTATATGAAACACTGGTGCTTTGTGTTGCGGCTTCAGCCTGTTTCAAATTAAAAAAAAGCCATGTTTGACACACTGAGACGCCATCCAAAAAGCGGACATTCCTCCCCAGGACGTTGCCCTTCGTTCATATCTCATTCATGAATCCGCATTTTCTTCCTTTCAGACGAAAGCGGTTTTAAATGACATCGATGTTTCTCAAACTGAGGTCCGCGGACCCTTGGGGGGGGGGGTCTGTGGCTCGTGTCCAAATGGTCCGTTTGAGCTTTTTGCTGATACGGCGTTTCTTTCAAAAGCCAGAAGTTAAAAAAAATAAAATAATAATTCTGTTTACACGCCAACAAATGTTGATGATGTTTCGGGGAACTCGGCGAGAATTTGCGGTTAGAAACTCTCAAACTCACATCCTGTCGATGGGTCAGATTATCCTGGACGCCTCGACAACAAAAGCCAAAAATGCAGTGAAATTTTACAATGAGGCGATGTAAATTGGATCAACGTTTCCCCGGGGACCCGTGGGCGTCCGGAGGCCTCGTCCAGATGGTCTGTGAGAGCTTTTGCTGATGTTGACGTTCCTTGGAAAACCCAAAATCAGCTCGGCGGTTTTTTCAAATGATGTTTCCATCATTCCAGCTGAAAAAGAATGTAATCCCGCTGACACTTTTTCACACAGCGCGGGGGGCGGGGAGGGGGGGGGGTTCCTTAAAGCAATACTCCCTTAAGAAGAAAAAAAAAAAAAAAGGCTCCCTGGACTAGATGGCGGCCCTTACCTTGGGTCATGTAGACCAGGCTGCCGGTCAGCAGGGCCACGCAGTTGGTGGGCTGGTGGTTGTGCAGGTACTGGAAGCCCCAGCCGCGCACGTACGACTTCTCGTACATGAGGCGCGAGGCGTTGCCGATCACCTGCAGGAAGCGCTCCTGCTGGCCCTTGTTCAGGTACTCGAACAGGAAGTCGTAGGCGGTGGCGAAGCCCACCAGGGAGTGGGCCAGGGGGACCTCGTCCCAGGGGGCGTCCTTCACCAGCCTGCAACACAGACGCCAGTTTAAGGCTGAGTCTGCACTCACGCTAAAGATTAAAGATGGATCTGAATAAAATATTAACTTTACTTTGTTGGTAAATGGAATTTGCCGCACGGAGCCCGAATCAAACCTTCAAAATGAAACACGACACAACGACACAGTGAAACACGCTGGATTTGCTGATACTGAGTGTCCACGTACTGGATAGTACACTGGTGGGAAAATGAAACAGCACAGTAATTACTGTCTCGGGGCTTTTCAATAGCAGTTGCCCGGAGCAGATTTGGGGCATTGTCAACCATCTTGACAATGACCACACCTCCGGGAGTTTAGGAACTTCTGCCAAGGAAAATGAGTTTTCCCGGCACATTGATTCGCTGGGGAACGGGGGAAAACAAGTGAGAATACTGACGTGGATTATAATTATGTGGGATTATTATCACTGGATTGTAAAACGATTAAAACTTGGCAACCCTTCTGTCGGTCCTGGCAACCAACAGCTGGTGCACGGTTGCCAATTTGGCGTGTTTAAATGTATATTTTAAATGCTGCAGCTGAAGCGCCGACATGAAATATGTAAAAAGCTCCGCTAAAAGCCCGAAAGTCAAAGGCGACACAGACTGTCATCCCCGCGTTCCCAGGAGGGGAAACATCACCGAGGAGGCCCAAGAAAATGCCGACGCCGTTTTTGGGCGGCAGCGGCGGCGGCACCTTCCCACCCGAGGGAGCCGCCGACGCGTCAAATTTCCTCCTGAGCTTTTACAGGGAAACCCAAATCTGCACCGAAAGCACTGACGGCAGCACACACCTCAAAGCGCTCCCGCTTTTAAGACCCGAGGAGACATCTGGGAGAGGGCTCCACGCCTCGCTTTAATTTCCTCTGCCGAGCCTCGTGATTACGTCTTTTAATATCTCCGTTCGCTTTGAGAGCAGAACTTGCGTAAAAGCGCGAAGCGGCGCTTTCAAAGGCGCTGTAATCGCATCCGGGCCACATCCGACGGCGCCGCGTGTGTAAACTCACACGCCTTTAAAAGTACAGTCGGTCCTGTCAGAAAAAAAAAAAAAAAAAAAAAAAAAAGGAGGCTGACTTTGGTGCATTTTTAAGAGCACAAATTGTTATCCCCGGTGAAAACAGCTGAAGGTTTTCTTTTAAAATGTTTTTTTTTCTTTAATTACAGATGATTGTCAGATGGCTTCAAACAGCGCTCCGCCTCATTTGAGTGGCGGCGACCAAAAGCCGAGTGATTTTGCTCGGTACGCGACGTCGACGACGCACAGGAAATAACCAGGTTGAAGGCCCCAGACGCCGCGCTCCCGGCCGCCACCTGCGCTCCTCCCCAAACTCTCAAATTCCCCCTTTGAAAACTTAAAAAAAGACGTCTAATTGCAAACATCAGACGTCCGGGATGGGGCGGGTTCTGCTCGGGGCTGGATGTCTGAGATGCATCAAGTCCATATGCCGACAGGGATTCATTTGGAAAATAATGTTTTCCACATTACGTCACATATTATCATCAAAGGACTGGCTCCTTGCATCGAAATGTATTAATCCGCACCTGATGCGCGCCGGGTGGGTCACGGAATTTGTTCGCACTTCAGCCACTGTGACTTAGGGTGAGGTATTTAGTGTGAAGAGCGGGGGTTAAATTGGGTTTTGGCAGGCGGGTGGACCCTGGTTTCCAAACAAAGCGACTCCTGCACACCGTCTGCACTTGTCGCGCGACTGAAACGCTGCTTTGTTTCCACACATTTCTTTCTATTTGACAGTGTGCAGGAATGTCTTCTTTTTTTGGAATATTTCCAGGACTCCAGTTGCTCGCCTCGGTCCAATCACCAGAACCAGCGATATCAGTAGCGCAAGTGTTTTTTGTTTTTTTTTTCCATTGAGCCGCGGCCGGTAACTTAGGTTTCTCAAACTACAACTTGAGCCCAGTGCAGTCAACTGACTAGGGGAATTACATGCGGGTCCTCAAAGTTCTCTGTGATCCCTCAATCCCTTCCAGAAGGCCCAAATGGAAAAATATGGCAACGTTGGCGAGGGAACCTCAATACCTTCCTTTTGATTCATTTACCGAATTTAAGCCCAATGTAACCCCCGGTTAAGAGCAAGCAAGCGGCAGGAATGGAGGCGACGACCCTCCAGGTTGGAGAAGTCCCCCAGGAGCCCTGGTTCAGTGCAGGTAGTCCATGTAGATGATCTTGAAAGTGATAAACACTGAGACAAATTTGAACTTTATCGGTCACGTTTCAATAACAGTCTGTGTTACAAACACAAACATAACGTACACACAGGTTACAGCAGCCCCTAACACGGACCTCACCCCTTCAGCGAGCACTTCGAGGAGGCCCCCCTTGAGCCTCTGGGAGCCCCGGGGAGAGAGGGTGCGGGGAGGGACGGGGCCCCCCTGCTACCAGTGTAGGTGCCAGATGTGCACGGCCCGTCAGATCGGCTCACACGTGACGCAATGAAAGTGAGGGCCGGGTGCGGGTGCATCACTGGCCCGCCTCATCCGCGCCGCCTGGGAGGTGGAGGTGCCACGTTCTGATTGAGCGGTATCGTCGGACATTTTGACCGGCGAGTTTATAATTTATCGGTTTTTTTTTCTAAATCGTTTAACCAGGCAAAAAAAACAGCAACTACCGGAGTCGAACATCAAGGAAGCGACGTAGTGCCGTAACGTGTAACACACTTTTCCCGACTATTATTAAAAATTGTTTTGTATCGGCCAGGAAAAATCAGAGCATTGAAACAGTGTAAGTGGAGTTTACTGTGTTCTGAAACTGGAGTGTCGAGGGGGGGAGAGAGGGGTCTCATTCCCCGCTCTACAGTCCTGTGCAGAGACTTTAAGAGGCGCTCAAAAGAGAAAAATAAAAATAAAAAAAGAAAAGGCACATGGACCCCCAGCTCCGGTTCTTGGCATTTCGCCGCTCTGGGCATTCGGAGCGGCAGGGCGGGCAGATCACACCTGAGATAGTGCGCATCGGGTGCACTGGGGACACATTCCTCATGGACGTGCATATCTTGCCCAGGCAACCCGCTACCTCCCTGCCACATTCACACTTCATTCACACGTGTCTGTCTTTTTAGATGTATTTATTCAAGAAAACTGTCGGGACAGTGGGGACGCACGTCTCCCCGTTGCTTTCTGTTTCTATGGGACTCAATTGCAGCTATCGATTGGAATATCGCTATGATATGACCGCTCAAGCCTTCTCTCTACCAAGCTTTATGAACCCTCTGAAAGCGAAGGGAGTAGCAAAGCAGTTTTATCTCTTGGCTCGGTAACTCTGAGATAAGCTGCTCTGGTATCACATTTTCACATTTTCACATTAACATTCAACATGGACTGGACTTTAGTGTGGTTGCTGGGTCATGGAAGTGTTGCAATGCGTCTTACCATGAAACCTGATGCTTTTTAAGGATATTAAGTGATCATTATTTGGCTCTTCAGTTTAGTCCTAGTCAAGCCAAAAGTAAATGTGTTCTGAGTTTGTCACACCACGGAACAATGTGATATTAACCACCCAGCCAAATTTCAGTGACTAAAAACATTGGTAAGTATATAAAATTAGGTTTCAAAATAGCGGAAAAAAAGGGCAGTTCCCTCTGTTCTAAGACGCTGGGGGCGTGTGTCTGGTTTCTCACCTCAAAGCTTGGTCTGCCCCAAACTCCGGACTTTTTGCTTATTTCAGCATCCAACCTACTCTATGTACAGTGTTCGGGGCAGGGGCCATGCAAAGTATGACCGCTCACGTCATCGAGTCATGATGTGGCCCTGCCCAAAAAGGTCCGGACCACAAAAATGGCGGGAAACAGTTTGACGGTGTGACAGAAATGACTTTTGAACATGTATAATGTGTTAAGAAACAGATCTGGGAATTGACGGGAACTTTAATGAGTTTCACACTGTGACAGAGCCTGGGGTGGACAGCTTGAAATGCCATTTGCAGCTCTCCGGGGGAGTTTGATTTAACGAACAACCAATAAACCAAAAATGTCATTTCCAGAACAAAGTTTTGAATAAAATAAATTCAAGTGCATATCAACGCGGTAACAAGAGCGATGACACATTTTAGATTTTTCCCTTTCGTGTGACCTTTAAACACGGACCTATGCATCATCGTGGGGTTCAGAGGTCTCTTCTGTCGTTAGGGTCGGTGACGTCGCCGCGGCGCCGGGGTCAAACCGCCGGCGAAGGGGCTTCTCTGCACCTGGCTGTTGTGGGCGTGTCCGCTCAATGTGGGCTGGTTTTTTATGAGCGTGGCAAACATTTCAAAGCTCTCTCCCGTCATATTTAATATACATTATATAGAGAGGTGACTTTTTTTGTTTTCATTAAAAGGGTGGCGCTGTCTACTTAGAAAAATGAATAACTTCTCGAAAAAACTAAGTAGCTAGTCTTGCATCCGTCCCTTAAAATAAAGAATCGTCCTTGAGAACAGACGAATCCTTGTTTGTCACACGACACGCCACTGCAATACACACACGCTTTGGACGGCGGCTGGTGAAATGGGTTTTCTGCATTTAACCCATCCTGGCATCCCTTCCTCCGGGGAGCAGCCAGGAGCAGTGGGCAGCATTCGACGACGCCCGGGGACCTGGCTCCATACGCCCATCGCTGGCCGGACGATGATGTGTGCACGTGTTTGGTGGGTGTCCTTACTTTTGTTAGATGGAGGAAACCCCATGTGAGCACGGGGAGAACATGCCCCTAATTGGGAGATAGCCCGCCAGAGCACGGCGCCAACAGCGCCCCAGGCGGGAATCGAACCCAGGACCTTCTTGCTGCATTGCACTGTGCCACCGTGCCCCTTGTTGGAGAAACACAAAATGACGTGTTCCTTATTTTACTGATAGTTTAAGGACATTTTTCATGAAAAAAAAAAAAAAAAAACTAATCATGAACATTACGCAGTGGTCCGGGCGGCCATGTTACGGCGTTCCCCGTTTGCATAAAGTTGAACCTGCTCAACTTGTCGCCGTGAACTCGTCGCCGGTCGTCGCTCCGCCCCCTGCAGCTCCGCCCAGTGCAGCTCAGCCCGCTGCAGCCGGATGAAGCCGAGTTCCCTGTGCCCCTAGCACGAGGTCGTCCGGAAGGCGATCCGCTGCCCGCGCCCCGAAAGCGCATCACATCCCCCCGCGGTGCGACGGCCGAGCATCTGAACATTTCATTTCCGCTGAACGTGGCCGTGTTCGGCGGAGGATCCCCACAGCTGGGAGACACATTTCCTGCGGCACAGACGCTCACAGCGGACGGGGCGGTGGTGGGAGCGGCGGCAGTGCGAGGTCGGCCCTGGATTCTGGCGCCGATGGGAGTCGAGTGTGAACATGAATTTGCTGATGCCGCCTTCCTTTTCTTTTAAAAGTTCCTGACCACAAATCAAATTTCTCTGTGGGCAGTAAACTTTAAATGTTTCAGACCACTAAACTGTGTGAATAGGACTTCAAACCCGAGAGGAATTAAATTGGGGCACTTTGCACCCCATGCGGGCCCCATGCCGGGCCATCCTCGGTGAAGCCAAGGGGGTGCTTTTTCTTTGGGGCCGCTTCTGCTCATCCCTGAGAACCGTCTTTATTAAATAACCGAGGTTAGTATCTGGACTCAGATGACTCCGAGGACATTTTTCTCTGTGGATGTTAAACATCCCAGGTAGAAAGTCTTGGTGGAGGTTCCGGAACCTACCGACTAATAAAGTTTGCACGCGTCACAAAATGCGTCTCGATTCCTTGGTCATTTCAGTTTACGACCAAGTCGGCTAGAAAAACGGAAGTCGTTGAGGTCCTGACGACTGGAGGTTAAAAAACCTGTGGTCTGTGGTGTTGCACATTGACCAACCGATTATTTGAATGATATTGAAATTGATTTAATGTTCTTATTTTTAAATGATTCTGCTCCTTATTTCAATACATAATTCAGTATTTGAATATTCATATTCATATTATATGGGTCTAATTTTCATGTGAGGGCTAAATAACATCTAAAGATTTGAAGATAATTTGGGATAAAAAAATATATATATCTTAAAGTTTTATTTCAATGTGAAGGTTCAAGTTAAATTCTCATTTCTTCATTTTTCATACCTTCCACAACATTTTGGAATGTGCGTGACAAGGTCTATGAATGAACAAATATGAAAAGTATTCGGGTGCCCAAAATTATTTGGGTGGGTCCCAAAAAAAATGTCTGCCAGCGTTGAGGACATCGGAATAAGTTTTGATTCCCAGCATGAGGAGCCGTGTGTAAATCATTTCCTTCATTCTGTTTTCTAGACGTTCAGAGTTCAAGGCGCCGCATGGGTCCCTGGTTCTGGGTGGATCTTCCGTGGAAGGTCCGGTTCACGTCTTCGGAGGATATTTACCGGGGCCGCAGAGCGAGGGCACTGATGTCGGCCCCCGGTTCGGAGACGTAACCCGGCGGTGGGCAGAAAGAACTCCTCGTTTAACAGGAATAAGATTAACGTCTGGGATCACCCTGTCGTGGAGTCTGGAAGTGTTCCTGTCGGACGTGGAATAACTGTTCAAACCACAGTGTGCAAACCCAGTCACGTGGAAAGGTTTTTGCCCGACTGAGTGCAAAGTGCCTTTAAAACACAAATCTTTGCCTCCAGTTGTAGCAACATTCAAAAGAAAGAACACGACTCCAGCTTCAACCTTTGAGTTAGAGCGAAATAAAAGGGGAGCGAAATGAGTGGCCAGTTAAGTCGACCCTTGAGTTAGATATCGAGGCAATTGTCAAAAAATGTTGTGATATTAGATTTCTGTCAACATGGCCCGTCCACCTTCTACTCATAAGCACAATCCAACCAGAGGTTCTAATGTGTGAACCGGACCGGATCAGAACACGGCAGGACGTTTACCGTGTGAACCCAGTGTGAACCGAGTGTCTGCGGGTGTGGAAGAGTCAAATGCACTTTTATGTAACACAAATCTCACCACCGTTTAGGGCTTAAGATTTTCGGGACAAACCGCCTCTCATGTATGAACTTCTTTCCTAAAAGAAATACAAATGCAGATAAAAAAAAACCCCTAAAAAACGTTGATGTCGAAATGAAGACCTCGTGAATTTTAAATGGAAGACTTTTCGACGGGTTTCCAGGGCTAACGCTTCTTAAACCAGACCTGCAGACACCCTGGAACATGGACGTCCACCTCTGCTGACACCTCTGTATGTGCTGCCGCTGCCAGCAATTATAGTTGGATATTACTTCTCTGTTTATACACACTTGTTTATGCACGTTTTATTAACCCTTTGTATTAACAAATTCATTCAAATCTTTCCAACAACCCCAATTCCCCTTTAGTATTAATAATAGTACTATCTCATTGTCCTACAAGAAAGCTTGTGGGCCCCTAATAATAATAATTTAAAAAAAATTAATACAATTAATAAAACAATAATAATAATAATAATAATAATAATAATAATAATAATAATAATAATAAAGCAGAAAATGTACCAACTAGGCTGGGCGGCCATCCTCTCCATGTAGTCTCGTGCCAGGTCCAGGGCCCCGGCGCGGTGCGGGTACAGCAGGCAGAACATGGCCAGCACGCCCAGGTTGTTGCCGTAGACCTCGTTCCAGCGGGCGCTGAACTCAGCGGGGGCCCAGGGCGGCAGGTACTCCTCGGGCCGCTCCAACATGGCGTCCCCGGCCACCCGGAGCCGCCGCGCCATGTCGCGGTGGGAGCCGCCGGCCGACGCCTGCAGCTCCTCCACCTCGGCCGGCCCGAAGTACAGCATGGGGTGGCCCTCGTAGTTCCCCCCCATGAAGGGGATGCCGCCGCCGGGGTCCACCGCCACCGGGGCCAGCAGGGGCCACAGCAGCCCTAAGAAGAACACTGTGGGGGCCCCGCGGGTGTGGGTCCTCATCCTCACATCAGAGAGGGGGACGTGGCATCACCGGAGGGGCTCAGCTGAGGCGGACAAAGGGAAGATTTGGGAGAAACGTCAGCCATATTTCCCTCCGATTGGTGTTTTTTTGTTTTTTTTTTTGGTGCAGAAAGGGCCT
Source organism: Zeus faber (assembly GCF_960531495.2). Taxonomy (NCBI): domain Eukaryota; kingdom Metazoa; phylum Chordata; class Actinopteri; order Zeiformes; family Zeidae; genus Zeus; species Zeus faber. The sequence goes on along the minus strand of NC_137189.1, from coordinate 48,922,020 downwards.
CGCATTCCTGCAGTAATGAGATGCAGCTGCAGCCCCGATCGCTTCCCCCCGAACCGCTCCGGTCCGGCGGGGAGGAGGCCAGACAATCATAACTCACACAACCAGTCCTGACACGGTCGCCCTGACAACGGGTGTGTTTTTTTGTTTTTTTTCCCCGCCGGTACCATGTCGCCGGTGCACGTTGCGTGGTGAGCGGGGGGGGGTCGATAGTCGGGTCCGCTTGTGTTTAGGATCAGTACATTTCATCCCACCTGGTGCTCAGGGTTAATAGCGGCGCCGGGACTTGTTCAGATACCGGGATGAAACCAGTTATGAGGGAAAAAGACAAAAATCTGACCCGAAAAGTTGAATCTCTAAACGTTAGGGAAAAATGACTTAATTTCCCAGCTTCATTTTCACAATTAGCCCATCAGAATTATCTTGTGGAGAAGAATTCATCGTGTTCTAATCGTCATCCCAGGATCCCCATCTGTCCACATCTGCACTGAACAGTCCAAGCACTGGATCAGGAGCGGCTGCTTATTAAAACGTTTAAATTAGATTCTGAATCGGTTTCAAGTCGACGCCAAAAAAGTCTCCTCATCAGTCGTGGAAAGTAATGAAGTACTTTCTTATTGTACCTCAGTACAATTCCCAAATATCTGCAGTTACTTAAGTATATTCAGTATATGCAGAGATCCTGGACTTTCACTGCTTTACATTAAAAAGCAAATACCTCTGATTTTACTACGTTTTCTCGCATAACTTTAGTTTATACTTAAATTACTATGATATTAATATTGTTTTTTGGGGACTTATCTTGCAAAACAAAAAGGTCCTTCGGGCACTTTAGGCTGTATTATCAGCTCTGTTTTATCAGGGCATCAATTACTTTGGCTTTTAACACTTTAAGTGCATTTAACAGCAAATACATACCTACACACTTTTACTGAAGTAGAAATGTCCAAGTGGTACTTTCACTCGTACTCAAGTCTTTTTTTAGTCGGGGTAATGAGTACTTTTGCTTCAGTAAACGCTCTGAGTACTTTCTACCAACCACTGCTCAACATGCATCATATCACATGGATTTCTGTCTTAAATGTGCATTTGTATTTCAGAAAACTATATATGAAGAGTGTTCCCCTTAACTAAGTGTACAGTACTAATACAGTACTATAAAACTATATACAAAGCAGGATCTGGAGGATTGGGGTGTCATGTCACTGAATAATCACGGTTTATAATCCTATTTTCTCCACCCAAATTAGCGGTGTCCGGGCAGGCGGAGGCGGTGGGGTCAGCGTGGACCCCGCTGACCCCACCCCCCGCGGAGCTCCAACCCCTTGCTACTAAAAAGCAGCACTCTGCTCCGCGAAACAAAAACAAAAAGGAAAAGAAAAGAAAAGAGCGAAAGAAGCGAAACATTTGTGAACATGACGGTGGGTTCCAGCACCGGGCTCCTGGCGCAGGTCTGGTGGAAAAGCATTTGGTAGTGATTTACAGGACGTCTAGACGGTCAGGCCGCTCTTCTGACGTGAGCTTTCCCTCGACGGGGGCCTCGTTTCACCGCAAACCCGCTCCTCTCTAATAGGTGCTTTCACTTCTTTCAATTAAAAAATAAATAAATAAATGAAAATAAAGATGGGACGCCGGCTAGTTTGTTCTGAAACGGGACCTTTCGGACCCCCGGGGGCCGGTGACAAGGGGGTCCAGTCATCACAGGGAAGCAGGGGCCATTCGGGGCCTAAATCCTTCCCAAGCTTCTGACTAAGATGATTTTTTTTAGCACATTTAGATCATTACCAATTCTGTAAATCTTCCCTTTTTTTTTTCTCTCTCTCTCTCTCTCTCTCTCTCTCTCCCATTTTTTGCCGACGTTGCAAAATTCTTTGTACAATTTTCTCTTTTTTTGGTAAATATTTCTTAAACGTATATATTTTCTTTTCAACTCTATTATTATTTTATTATCATTTATTATTAATTATATTAACTTTATTGTCGCCAGTGTTGCCCGGTTAAGTCACTTTAACTTTCAACCGCTGAACACGTGTTTTATTTGCTTTTGCTTTTGCTTTTTGACTATTTGCCTGCACCGTGGAGCGCATCTGCAGATGGGAAGCGTTTCAGCGGTCACGTGACACTGGCTCTAAGTGTTGAACGGTGACAAATAAAAACAATTTCTACTTTTGAGGACGGAACAAAAACCTGCGAACCGCGCCCTCATCTCACACCGCGTTGAATGATCTAAAACAACCGTAAACCCGCTTGTCAGAGCCATGGAGAATAACAGGAGCATTGGTTATTGGCCAGATCCTACCACTGAACACGGCGTGGAAACGGGACTTGAGATTTGCTCCCTGGCTCTGCTGAAACTATTTAAAGTGGTAATCCACGACACGGCTCCGTGTTGGGCCCCGGGATTCCACCCGGAGCTGGCGATGTTTTTTTTTTTTTTTGTTGAGGTTCATCCACACTGACGCTGGTGTGCTGAACACAACGAGCTGCGCCGCTTTGGCCCGTTCAGCGCGGCCGCCTTTCACTTCTTGCCCGTGTGGCGGATGGCCAATGGCCAAACGCAATGGCCGTTTCTCAACAAAAGCCAAAGCCAAATGAAAGGCGCAGGGGACAACTTTCGCGCCGCCGTTGCAAAGACAACCGGCTGGGCTGTACGACCGCTCGGAGCCTGGCGCACACGCAAACAGCACTTTGGAAACACCAGAGGAACGAAAGCGTCTGAAGAGGCCGACTGAAATCGTCGCAATTTTTATTTTAATTTAATTCGTTCCGGTCACGCAATCATGGACGCCGCACCGAGCGCCCGGGCTCGTGGCTGCGGTACGTCGACGTCGCCGCCATGTTGGAACGGACAAGACCGACCTGTAAACAAACACAAGTGAAAAGGAACCTGCGGCGTTTCTGGGTAAAAAAAAAACAAAAAAACACTAAACACTGCGACGTTGACATTCCTCGACCTGTTTCAATGAGCGCTTCTCATATTCAAGGGTTTATGATCCACCTGGAGCAGATTGCTCCGGTTCCTCCAATGGCTGCTCATTGGTTGATGCACTTCCTGTGACGCACCGCGATAAATCCTTCATTTTCCCGGGAGTTGGTGGCAGTTCCAGTGCAGAGTGATATGGAGGCTTTTGGGGAACCGTCTTTATTCTGCGGACATTGCATTCTGCAATCAACGTCAACGTCATAACGAGAAGTAAAAGCAAAAAAAAAAAGTTGCCTATTGATCCTTTAAAGCATCAAATGTGGACCTTTTTTTTTTTTTTAACAGCATAATGTTACGGATTACCACTTTAACCATCCCAGCCCCGTTACACTGCAGTTACTGCCCCAAATAGCAGGGTTTGGATGTCTAACACCCAGAGGTTTGTGATTATCCCCCATTACACTCAACCACTGTGGCTGAATCAATCATCTGCCCATGGGGGTTCCCAAACCGGGGTCCGCGGCCCACTAGGGGCCCTTGAAGGAAAGCCAAATGGGTATTATTTTGTTAATATTTTTTATTATTATTTTTTTTAGTTAGATGTAAGTTGCTGTTTTGCATTTTCAAATAACCTTTTTTTTTCTCCCCCCGCAAACAGTTTATACTCTCGGTTTTCTCTGCACTTTTTTGTCGGGAAAGGTTTAAATTAAATGTTAAACCGGATAAAGTTTGGAGCTTTTAATCTTAATCGTTGTTTATTTCTGTAGTTAAAGCACAGTGTAGTTGAAGCAGATATATTTGATTTCGTTTTATTTGAATGTACCGTTTCAATGAAATGGCAGATAAAGTGCATTGTGTGATTGTATTTTTATTTGTAATGTTTTATTTTTTCGGGGGCGCTGAGTGAAGTGAACCCCTCGGTCGAAAGCACCGGAAAGAAGCCCCCAAAACACTAAAACACAAAACATGTCGATTCAAGGAATCACGCACCGGTGGACTCCCCTCCCGGCCCCGCAAGTGTCTCGAAACCGACAACGTGACACTTTCCCCCGGGTCCGCCGTCAACCCAGCCGCCGGTGCCGCACGGAGGGTCGCCTCGTCCCGCCGCCAACGCAACCCCAAAAACGGCCCCGAGCCCCCCGGCGTTTACCTGTCAGAACCTCGGTAATCCGCTCATTCCTCCGGTTCCTCCGCAGCATCAGAACCGTCGACGGTGGGAAGCTCTTCCTTCTTTCCTTCTCGTTCGTTCCGTTCCGCCGAGCTCCTCCAGGACCGGCGGCCGAGGCAGGAATGCGGGGCCGAGCGGAGCGAGTCCCTGCCGGGGGAGAGGAGCGGGGGGCGAGGAGGGGCTTAACGGAGCCCTCCGCCCTCCGCCCTGCATCCACCCGCTCCGCAGCAGGTAGTCATCTGGAAAGCGCGTTTCGACTGGAGGACGCGTCGAGTTACAAACTTTCTTCATCCGAGTCGAGGCCTGAGAGACGTCGCTGTGTTTTGTGGGTTTTTTTTGGTTCGTTTTTCATTTGTGATTTTTAGGCTTTTATCCATTTTTTCCAAATCAAACGTGTTTTTCTCCGCGTTTCAAATGATGTATTTTTTTCTGACTTTTATCAAATGTTTTTTTTCTTTTTTCCCTACGTTCCCGATCTCGCTTCAGCTTTTTTGTCAGTTTTTCCGAATCGTATTTATTTTTATTTTTATTTTTCTTGTTCTTTCTTCCTCCTGCATTTTTGAATCGATATTTGTTTCCCTTTCTTCAAATCGTAGTTTTCTTTCAAAATCATATGCAGCCTATTAAAATATACAAAAAAAAATACTATTAAAAACCCTCAGATGAAATAAGACTTATTAGAACAATGTGTACAGGGTTTAAACCTAGTTTAATTAATAATAATAAATTATAATACACTATCTACTATTATTATTATTGTTGTTGTTGTTGTTGTTGTTGTTGTTGTTGACGACGTATTAGGCCCTTTTTTTAGTGGTGTACCTGCTCTAAGATCTTGTGTCAGCTGAGCACCAGCCTCTGGCATTGGGAGAAATAAAATAAAATGAACATGAATGATGTACTGTACAGTATGTGCAGCGTGTGTGTTTTTTGAAACACCATATATAACCAATACATTCGAACACATTGTTCTTCATTTCAGTGTTGCCCCGGCAGTACCCCCATTGGAGAAACACCGGGTTAGAGCCCAAATGACATGGAATGAGTCACTGGATCAATGTAAAATGAAAAACTCTTTTTAAATGTTATATATATTTCAGGGTTTCAGTGTCGTGCGCTCCATCCATTTTTCAAATAACACCACAACACAAGGCGCCGCAGGTACCAAAATCATAGAAGCTTTTATTTGATTGACAGTACTTCCACACCACACAACTGGACCCTCCCCGTGTTTTCCCAGAACCTAAGAGCACGGACGACTGGACACGAGGCCAACGGGCCACGAGCCGGATGAGACCAGGTCGGTACAATCACTACGGCTGCAAGCTCCTCTTGATATTATTCGTCATTATTATTATTATTATTTTATTATTATTATTATTATTATTATTATTATTATTATTATTATGGCACAAACTGGTCTACACAGTGCCTACACCAGTGAAACAGCCATTCAGAAGTCGGTTAAAGCGAATCTCAAACTGCTGATTTACTTTTGTTTCACCTTTTCTTTTTCTTGCACACTCACTCAAAGAGAACATTTAACTTTTGGCACCGAAAATGAGACAAAGAACATCTAGAGCGCCCCTCACCGTCCGTGGTAAAGAACAGTACCGCACACGCCAGGGTTGTGGTGATTTATTGTGATTATTTTGTTTCTCGACACAGCACGATAAAGAGAACAGGATTCCATCGTTTGTGTATGTACAATGTCCTGGATAACGACACAAGGGGGCGGAAAACATGAGAGCTGTTATTATTCCAGATACTAAAATGCATACAGCCGAACAAAAAAAAGAGTAAAATGAGAACGTACACAACGACAGTGTAATAATTCGGTAAACACACCGGGTTTTACACAGATACCGTCTGCGTTTGGGGGGGTCGGGACTCCTCGACGGGACTAACGAACGGGGAACAGGCCGGGCTCCGCCTCAGCTACGCTCTTGAGGTAATCACTCCATGAGTAAAAGGATGGAACGTTTGCTTATAATAAAAAAAAATAATAATAATTTTACAGTTTTATGTAATTAAAACATAAATATTTCACTGCACAGTTGACTCGTGTACTTAAAGGGACACTCCAGATTCAGACGAGAAGGTCGATACCAACTTCATCCCTGTGCGTCCGGCACCGCGATAGCGACGGGCTGCATGCTAACTGTTAGCGCAGTGCATGGCTGCAAATGGGATCAGCTAGCCTAGCTCGCTGGAAATTGGGGAAATACGGCAGAGATGAGAGATACTGTACATCTTGTGAAAAAATAAAACCATTAAAATAACATCTTATCTTAGAATGAGATTGCATAACCATTTATCCACCTTTGATTAATACATACAAAAATGTCCCCCCAAAAACCGGAGTATCCCTTTTGTTTTAATTCATTTTTTTAGCGGAGTGTCCCTTTAAATACGACGGATATAAATTCTCGCACCTCTGGCGGTGCGAAACAAGGGGGCTTCAAACACAACGATCGGTTTCCACGACGTACAGTATTTCACCACTACCACTGCCGTGCGCGCGCACGCACGCACGCACGCACGCACGCACGCACACACACAGAGTTATTTTTGCGGGTCATACTTCCACGTGTACAGAACAGCAAAACCACGAAACGACAGTTAGATGGAGGCATGTCACAGAGAGAGGCGGAGGCGTACATTCACATGGGGAGGGGTTCCTGTGCTTCACAAATGGACCGGCTCAGGTGATTCAGGTGGTTCAGGTGATTCAGGTGGTTCGGGTGGTTCAGGGGGGTTTTCGGGGGGTTTGGGGGGCAGGCCGACGACGGGCAAGATGGAGGCACATTCCTCTCTCCTGAGGGGGCGGGCGGGGCACCTCTTACGACATACTCTGGCACCTCTTGAGGAGGGAATCCGGAGGCCGGGGGTAGTAGCCGGTGGTGCAGGGCTTGTCAGGGGAGAACCGGGGGAACTTGTAGTCCAGCGGGAGATCTAAGATAAGATAAGATAAGATAAGATCAGATCAGATCACACTTTATTCATTAGTCCCTGTAGGGAAACTCAGGTGTGACAGCACCAAATAAAACCAGTGCAAATCAAGGGAGATGTACAAGTTAAAATGCTGCATCAATCATCAAGTCATTACAGGATAAAATGGGAAGAGGGACATTCCATTCCAGATGTTTTCTGTCCCACCCATGAAATAATAACAAATAACCTGTGCACAAACTACTAAAACATGCACTTGTTGTGTAAATATACTTCTCCTAGGACAAAATGTGTATATAGTAGTTGATAAAGTGGTTCCAAAATATTATTTAAAAAACCAAATAGCTTTGGAGCAACCCCTAAAATGGTATTTTTCTCTGGTCCCACCTTTTCGATGACCCACTTGCATATCAAAAAACAGTTATAATAAGTTTTAAATCGACTTTTTTTTTTGCAAAGATTTTGTTGACATAGGTCTCTTGTAATTGTTAAAACAATTAGCTTAATAATCAGCATATTTTTAAATAATAGTAATTATGAGGTGAAGTCGGGTCCCACGACATGCGCGCAACCCTGTTACCGAAAGCTACGGAGCCTGGCAGAGCAAGAGACAACACAGGGTGTCACATGACACAGAGGAAATGACATCATCAAGCCATTTGCTCACACCGTGGGTCGACCAACGGTACGTCCTCCCTTCTATTCTTCCAATCTTTCCTGCAAAGATTGCGTGTGTCACGCTAAGCAGCCCGACCCTCAGAATATGGAGGAATTTCAAAGGTTTCTTTTCTCTTTTCCTATAACTGAGTCTGTCCTCCACCTTGACGCGAGATGAGAGAGTGACCGAGAGAGCGTCCCCGTTGTGCGCGGTGCTCCTTTATAATATCCTTAATATCCAAAACAATGTCTTTGAGATTACTGGTTCTTTTGGTGATTTCAGCAGCTAAGTCCTTTATTCCCAGCGGAGATCGGTAGATGTAGAGACGGAAACCAAGGACGTGCACGTTGGGGCGGGCGGGGCAGGTTTCTGAGGTGCGGCAGTGGGGAGGGTAAAAAATATATATATTATATATATTTTATATATATATATATATATATATATATATATATATATATATATATATAACATATATATATATTTATTTTGAAAGAGTTTTGTTGTCTGAAATAATTTGGTGAAAATGGTGAAGGAAACGGCGGAAGGTGTGGCTGAAGGGAAACCAGAAACTTTCCAAATCTCTAATCTCTGCTTCGGCTCCGCAGGAGGCAGGAAGCATCAGTGATGAAGGCTTTTTGTGGTTAAAAATGTGAACATTTTGTTTTGCTTCTCATAGCTGTGAAAACTGCTGCACAGTCTTTATATATCTGACTATTTCTGTTGTCTCTTTGGCTATTTGTATATATATTTGACAGTTAAATTGTATTTTACATTTTAAAACGTAACATTTAATTACAATTTTAGAATAAAATGCAATTATATATTTATTTTTACGTCACTTTATTTTATCATTATTTTTATTCTCAATTTAGGCTTTTTCCCCCCCAGGCTAATGGTCTGCAGTGTGAAGCACCGGACCTCAGCAGAACACATCCCTCGTATACAGTGTGCAAATGTCCCCGGCGGAGTAAACTGATTCTGAGTTGCGGTTCTTTGCAGCACACGCACCAGAACAGGCGCAGAACGCCCGACTTTAAGGAGGGATTTGTTTTTAAATCGTTTGACCGGCGGCGCGATGGAGCGGCTCTCAACGTGTCTCCGTAGCTGGAGTAAGTTTGAACGACGCCGTTAGCTCCCCCAGCAGAGAAGAGGGGGAGGAAAACCACCGTCACCTTCAGTGAAGAATAATAAATGTTCTCATTCACAACAGGAAGCTCACACAGACAAATTTATTATGCCTTCAAAAGGGAATTGCAGCATTTTAACCGATGTATTCATGCAGGTGAAAAAAAGCAGAAATATTATTATTATTATTATTATATGATATTATTTTGCAGTGAAGAAAAAGCTTTTTTTCTCCTTTTTGCGCTAAGTCTGTTGGAGGCTTCTCTTCCAAAGCACTGGGACCATTTTAACATTCCCAATATTACAGGTCTCAGTTCATGTCGTTTTCAACATTGTATTTATAAATACATTATACCGTATATGTGGATATCATATTGTGGATATCATCAATTTAGATGGATTGAGAAAACTGGAATAGTTATTCAGAAATAATGGCTAAAGGACACCTGCAGAGACACAAAATTGAGGGTTGCATTGATGTGACGTTCTTTTATATTTGGAAGTGTGCAATGTTTCAATGGAGCTCCTAATAATAATAATAATAATAATAACCTTTATTTTTATATTTATTAATATCATGCACACCATGCATTAAGGATGATGCATTTTCGTGACAGTGTGAGATGAGCGTGACAGTTTCACGCTCCCTGCATGGAACTGTCTATGACACCCAAACAAAACCAAATGAATCAATCATGCATGACATATAACAGGTCCTCGCTTTAAGAAAAAGAACCTCTCCTTTAATATTCAACACTAAACTGCATTTAACATCCTGTCCGATTCGATGCCCGGCCATCGCTACAGCAACAGTTGTCTCTGACCCTCACCCGGGTTTCAGGGCAGACTGATGAGGACCTGTCCTCTCCTGGTCGCGGTCTGTCGTCAGAACCACGGCGGTATATTAAGCGGAAACATCTGTTGGCGGCAGGAAGGGGAGACGCTTTCACTCTCACTCCTTCGCAAAAGACTAAGACTGTTCATAAGAGAAGTAGAAAACCGATGAGGCAACTTCTGGGAACTCATTCCAGCGAGAACAAGCAGAGAGTTAGGGTTGAAATTCCGTTAAAATGTTGAGTGGACTCTGCATGGAATATTGAAAATTGCGTGTGTTGTACGTCCGCGCGTAGCGATGACCTCAAAATAACACCCTGTGCACCGTGCATGGGAGGATCTCAAGTGTTTTGCATTCGCGACCCAGTTAATGAAAAAAAAACATCACTGTGAAGCAGTTAAAGAAGCGGGAGAACAGCAAAGACCAAAAAAGCTGCTCTTTGCAAAAATTGCTGGGGTGTCCTTGAGCCAGACAGCAAAGTCATGAACACCTGGTAAAACGCAGGGTTTGCAGCATTTCTGCCCCCCAGTACAACATAAAACTATCTCGTTTTCGAAAGGGGAGGTTTCACGTTTTTGAAGCCTTAAATATTTGCCCCATTGAACTGAATTCAAGCACGGTGAAAACACAGTGAACCTGACCTTTTAGGTTGTAAAGTGCTAGAGAGGAGCTGCTGTGTTGCCGATCACGTTCCCTGCGCCGCAGCCAAGAACGCTCATGAAATCACTCTCAGATGTATTTCAAGATCTGAGCTGGCAACTGAAACACAAATTCCAAACATTTCGGGACGTAAAAAGATCTTCGTCATGCAGACCCTCCCGTCACTTAATGCCAAAAACGGCGGGCTGTTGCAACGGGGATGGATCTCTCCCTGCCGAGTGAATTAATTTCACTATCAAAACCAGGAAATCATTTTCAAGATAAACTGTAGGCCTCAACTTCCTGTTTAAAATACATTTTTAAAAACACCTGGACAGGATATTAGACAGATCACATAGACAACTTCCACTCTGCAAAGGTTTATAGCGGCTCTAGCCTGCCAAGGCCAGACCAATTTATAAATGTGTATGACAGCAAATTAAAGGTGAGCTGGCAGATCTGTCCGGTCGCCGTGCTCCAGCGGCCCCTGGTTCTCTGCAAACGACATTGTCTCATTAATCAATTTCAAATATTAACACCTATGAAAACAAACAAAACAATGTCTGACAAGGTGTCTTACAATGTGCTGTTATCGATGAAGGAGCCAATCCAATCATATCTTATTCTATTTTTGTCAAAACATTGACCAAAATGGTGTCTTCTCTCCTCAGTTCCCTACAGACCCACAGAGTAGAGGAAGAGTAGGTAGAGTAGATGGGGGTAGAGTAGAGGTAGAGTAGATGGGGGTAGAGTGGAGGGGGGTTGAGTGGAGGTAGAGTAGAGTAGGTGTGGAGTAGAGGTAGAGTAGAGGGGGGTTGAGTGGAGGTAGAGTAGAGCAGAGGTAGGGCAGAAATTGTAGAGCAGGGGGAGGTAGAGGTTGAGTGTAAGGGTAAAGATAGAGTAAAGGTTGAGTAGAGGGTGGTTGAGTGGAGGTAGAGGTAGAGTGGAAGTAGAGGACGGTTGAGTAGATGTGGAGTAGATATTGGAGGGGGTAGAGTAGAGGTGGAGGTACAGTATAGCAGAGTGGAGGTAGAGCAGAGGTAGCGTTCAAGATTCAAGATTCAAGATTCAAGATTTTTATTTGTCACATACATATACATACTTCCATACATATATGCAGTGAAATGTAATGCAACGCACCCGGTGATAGCACACAAGAAGTCCTAGGAAAAAGTACAAAAATAAAATAAAATAAAAAGTAGAAAATTCCTTTCTAATAGACCGACTAACTGACTCCTAAAACGTAATACAGTAAGTGGAATACTTATAGAATAAGATAAAAAATAGATGTACTACTCTAGCGTAGATGTAGAGTAGAGGTAGAGTACAGGGAGCTATAGCAGAGTAGAGGAATGTAGAGGTGGAGTAGAGGTAAAGTTGGGGAAGATTAGGGGTGGAGTAGAAGGATTTACAGTAGAGGTAGAGAACAGGTTGAGTAGAGGTAGAGTAGAGTAGAGGGTTGAACAGTAGAGGTAGAGTCGAGGGTTTTACATTAGAGGTAGAGTAGAGGTAGAGTAGAGGGTTTGACAGTAGAGGTAGAGTAGAGGGTTTTATATTAGAGGTAGAGTAATGAAGAGGGTTTGGCAGTAGAGGTAGAGAAGATGTAGAGTAGAGTAGAGTGTTTTACAGTAGAGGTAGAGTAGAGGTAGAGAAGGGTTTTAGAGTAGAGTAGAGTAGAGGGTTTTACAGTAGAGTAGAGTAGAGGTAGAGAAGGGTTTTAGAGTAGAGTAGAGGGTTTTACAGTAGAGTAGAGTAGAGTAGAGGGAGAGAAGGGTTTTAGAGTAGAGTAGAGTAGAGGGTTTTATAGTAGAGGTAGAGTAGAGTAGAGGGTTTTATAGTGGAGGTAGAGTAGTGTAGAGTAGAGGATTTTTCAGTAGAGTAGAGTAGAGTAGAGGGTTTTACAGTAGAGGTAGAGTAGAGGATTTTACAGTAGAGTAGATGGTTTTACAGTAGTGGTAGAGTAGAGGGTCTGACAGTAGAGGCAGAGTAGAGTAGAGTAGAGGGTTTGACAGTAGAGGGTTTTTCAGTAGAGTAGAGTAGAGAAGAGGGTTTTTCAGTAGAGTAGAGTAGAGGGTTTTATAGTAGAGGTAGAGTAGAGTAGAGGGTTTTACAGTAGAGGTAGAGTAGAGTAGAGAGTTTTTCAGTAGAGTAGAGGGTTTTATAGTAGAGGTAGAGTAGAGTAGAGGGTTTTACAGTAGAGGTAGAGTAGAGTAGAGAGTTTTTCCAGTAGAGTAGAGGGTTTTATAGTAGAGGTAGAGTAGAGTAGAGGGTTTTACAGTAGAGTAGAGGATTTTACAGTAGAGGTAGAGTAGAGTAGAGAAGAGGGTTTTATAGTAGAGGTAGAGTAGAGTAGAAGGTTTTATAGTAGAGGTAGAGTAGAGTAGAGTAGAAGGTTTTATAGTAGAGGTAGAGTAGAGTAGAGTAGAAGGTTTTATAGTAGAGGTAGAGTAGAGTAGAGGGTTTTATAGTAGAGGTAGAGTAGAGTAGAAGGTTTTATAGTAGAGGTAGAGTAGAGTAGAAGGTTTTATAGTAGAGGTAGAGTAGAGTAGAGGGTTTTATAGTAGAGGTAGAGTAGAGTAGAAGGTTTTATAGTAGAGGTAGAGTAGAGTAGAAGGTTTTATAGTAGAGGTAGAGTAGAGTAGAGGGTTTTATAGTAGAGGTAGAGTAGAGTAGAAGGTTTTATAGTAGAGGTAGAGTAGAGTAGAGTAGAGTAGAAGGTTTTATAGTAGAGGTAGAGTAGAGTAGAGGGTTTTATAGTAGAGGTAGAGTAGAGTAGAGGGTTTTACAGTAGTAACATGATACATATGTTACTTCAGGGCTTTGATGTGACATCATGGTGGATCCAACACTGATCATCAACATTAAGCAGAACAAACCCGCTCCACCCGTGCAGCGTCTGGAGCCTACCTGCGATGTGCTCCACCCATGCAGCGTCTGGAGCCTACCTGCGATGTGCTCCACCCGTGCAGCGTCTGGAGCCTACCTGCGATGTGCTCCACCCATGCAGCGTCTGGAGCCTACCTGCGATGTGCTCCACCCGTGCAGCGTCTGGAGCGTACCTGCGATGTGCTCCACCCGTGCAGCCTCTGGAGCCTACCTGCGATGTGCTCCACGCTGGGGATGGCCATGGCGCTGTACTTGTGGATGCTGTGGCAGCACCACGTCAGCTTCTGGTTCTCCTCGTCGCCGCCCCCGCTCCGGTGCATGTCCACGAAGTAGGAGCCCCACTGGTCGGAGGAGGCAGAGGGCGTCTTCATGCCCTGGACCTGGTGGAAAGCACCAGTTCATTGATCAGTTGATTGGTAGACGGTGTTACGATGCCAATATTTACAACTTCAGCAAAAAGTTAATGTCAGTCTTTGGTCATTTGCATAGAAATAATGAATACCTTGTGTGACATATATACTGTATATACCACATATAAACATATACCACAAATGAAAATACCTATAATTTTTCATGTGCATAGAATTGAACTTGTATGTTCTGTATTTTATATATTTGGTTATTTACAGTCTTTATTTTTGGCCATTTTTCCTTTTTTTTTATGCTAATTGTCTGTACGGCAATGCACCGATCACCACAACAACAAATTCCTCGTATATGTCAACGTGCTTGGGGGAATCAACAGATTTTTGGTTCTGATTCTTCTCTCTCTGGTCAACAGCTCTTTTAAATATACTTGAAAAAATGTCATCACGGGTTTCAAAATGTCACTGTCGCAAATTACAGTATCTAGTAATGAACCAATTGCACTCACAGTAATTTGATTAATTATGTAACTGCCCTGTTTAATTTAGAAAGGAACACTCGTTCCACCCAAAACAACACTTTCACACTTTCTTTCTTTTGCCAGAAATAAGATACTACTCAATACTAGAGGACGTGGTGGCATGGATCAATCAAGGATAATATTGTCAAATGTAACATTTGTTTAATATATATTATATTTATGTGATATTATGGGAATGACTAGAAATGATTACTGGTAATTATTCCCTGTTAAACTAACCTGTTAGCGTAAGTAATAAGGCATTTTGTTTTATTATCTTATTTATTTTCTTTTTTTCCCCAGTCGTGATCCAGTGAATAAGTCATTTTTCCTGGAAACTCCTCTTCCTGTTACTCACCGTGTTCAGCGCTAAGTCAATATGTCAAACACGCTGTGGTAGCGCCGATAAATGCAGAACATCTCAAAGACAGGATGTGGTAAGGGAGGGGAAAAAAAAGCAGAATGCAATAGAGCCTAAACCGAGAACAGATTACTTTCAAATGTGACGCAGAAAAGCTCTTATCTGCGGTACCATCCACTTTCAAGGTGTCTGCTGGCCACACACTGTGCAGCGGTTTTTACTTGTGCCTGTTTATCTCCGGCATCAGTTTGCTTTTTTGGGGAGATGACTGTGATGTCGGCCAAAGTCCTTGTTTCACAGAAGTAGATCTTGAGGAACTGAGACCCCACCCAAGCGGCGAAAGCCTCAAAACGTCACACTTCATTGAGGACTTTGATGCCAAACTTGAGATTGTCGTCATGAAACCGGATCAAGACTCAGGTGACAATGCAGGGTGGCCCATCAATAATTCCAAACGTATATATGAATTGGCTGTCAAATGAATCTGCCCGTCTCAAACCCACGCCGTTGTTTGGGTTTCCTGTTTCGACTTGACCTTTGGGTGATGACACATGAAACCCACACGTCTGGTTCCAACTGCAGCTAAGAACCCTTAATGTTCTCTATCTCGACATCTAACCCGTGTCTGCTCCACTGTTTATCTTCTGCTTATTTGTCCCACACATTCCAGCCGCTCTCGTTCCAGTTACCGTCCAATAAAAGGGGGAAAAACAAGGACAACACCCGCCGCCCACTCTCCCTTGGAAAGATAGAAAGGACAGCCCAACCTCCTGCTGACTCAACGTTTTTTTCCCCGTCAGCCTGTTTGAAACAACCATCCTGCTGTGATGTCCTCTTGCGGCGATAAAACAGAACCGACGTGACACTCGTGCACCCTGGTTGACAGCGTTTCCCTCCCCAGCTTCCTTTTCCCCTGCGTCCGGGTTCCACATTCTGCAGTGTTACATAACCTGCCCCTGGGTCGAGTATGACGGGGACCGGCCCCAACATGCATCACTTTACAAGTTTGCACATTCGAGGTGAAAGTGGAATGACGCCGAAACCACCGCAGCGTTCTTACAAGGTTGTAATTCCCTCAAACAAAAAAATAAAAAAAACTTTGCCACAATGCCTTTCAGAAAACCAAAGGCACAGTACCACAGTACACAAACACAGGGGCTGCATGTGTTCTCATGAGAAGGAACATATTCAGGCTTTCTACAAAAGGCACACGGTGGCTTCCAGCCAGGGAACCTGGAGGGAACCTGGAAGGAACCTGGAAGGAACCTGGAGAGAAACTGGAAGGAACCTGGAGGGAAGATGGAGGGAACTGAAAGGAAACTTGAGGAAAGCTGGAAGAAAAGTGGAGGGAAACTGGAAGGAAACTGGAAGGAAAAGTGGAGGGAAAATGGAGACAAGCTGCAGGGAAAGTGGAGGAAAACTGGGAGGAAACTGGAAGGAAACTGGAGGGAAACTGGAGACAAGCTGCAGGGAAAGTGGAGGAAAACTGGGAGGAAACTGGAAGGAAACTGGAGGGAAAAGTGGAGGGAAAATGGAGACAAGCTGCAGGGAAAGTGGAGGAAAACTGGGAGGAAACTGGAAGGAAACTGGAGGGAAACTGGAAGGGAACTGGGGGGAAACTGGAAGGAAACTGGAAGGAAAAGTGGAGGGAAAATGGAGGCAAGCTGCAGGGAAAGTGGAGGAAAACTGGGAGGAAACTGGAGTAAAACTGGAAAGAAACTAGAGGGAAGCTGGATGGAAACAGTGAGGGACTGGAGGGGAAACGGGAGGGAAACTGGAGACCGGAGGCTGGCTTGTGGGTGCGCTGGCTAAGCGGAAACAGCTGCGGGCAAACTTCTGGACGTACCTCAAACTTTCCCTTCTTCTCCAGCGGCTCGGCCTGGGCCTCATTTGTCCGGGCGGCGTCGCTCTTGGGGACGCCCTCGCCCTCCATCTCCTCCACGATCATCACCGTCTCCCACTTCCCAAAGCTGGTGGCGGGGTACATATCAGAGCGCATGCTGTCCCCGAAATACACCACCTGTCCAGGTGAAAGCGAAGGTGTGTCGCAGGTAAAAGGAGTGAAAGAAGACGGCACAGGAAGGGAGACTTGTCTCAAAGGCAACAAATGTACAAGTTCAGAGCTAATTTGTCAGACAAAGGTCCCTGTCAAATTCAGTAGCTCGGCAACTATAAACCACAACGTGTTTATTTTGCGTAGCAACTGACAGAAAGAAAATGGAAAGACATGTAAAGAAATGTAGTCATTTGCAGTTCCTAGTGTGACTGGGCTGTGTTCACACAGATCACAGGACGGGTACAATGGACCGCATGACGACGGACCGTGGCTCAGCCAATGCTGCCATCCTATTTGCACTTTTCCTGTCCTAGTTTATTCCAGGAATTAACACATACAAATATGGTCAAACTAAGTAACTTTGACATGATGCAAACTCGTAATTGTAAGCGGGACCAGGGGATAATTGTGAAATCCAAAAATGTGAGCTATCATTAGGAAAATGCTCAGTCATAGAGTCATAAAAGTAAAATGGGCGCGCTGACGACAGTAGCAAACTGCCTTAAAGTCAATATGACATCAGTTTGGGCCTTTACCATGATACTTGGCACATTACAAAAATCCACATCGCACAAGAAAAGTCGAGGGGAATAGGGGGAACTAAACAAACAAACAGACACCATTACAAATACATCCAAATAACATCTCGGGTGTTGAACACTGTTTTGTGCAAATGCTTTTTAAGCAGCGGCCACATCCTGCACACCTTGCAGCCGCTTCCCGCGAGGCCTCAGGGGGAGCACTGTGATAGAGTTGCACATTTGTGCCGAGTCACCGTCTCCAGAGTTTGAAGCAGACGTCAAATCCAATAAGGCTGAAATGCGTCTCGTCACGGCCCCCCACAAAACCCCACCCGCCCGGGGCCGGGAGCTAGACCAGACATGAAGGGCCTGCAAAACTCATCACAGCCCATCGCGGCGCAGCAGAACTCCTCCTTTGTCCTCCACGTCTGGAGAGATAGGCAGGTCCGGGCAGGTCCAGACCAGTGACGGGCGTCCTGCCTCCAAACCTCAGATCCCTCCGTGTCGGCTGATACATCGACACGCGGGGAAAGAGTGTGTTTTATTTTAGATGAAGGTTATTTTATTGTACTCCGTTTCCTTATGGAACTAAACAAGCACATGGCGAGGCACAATCCGTTCATATCGAGGGGCACGGAAATTGGAAAGCGTCACTGTGTTGTTTTGACGAATCAAGAGGAGTTCATAAACGTAAGCACCATTGATATTGAGCAGCGTTGAGGGACCTGCACAGCGCTGGGTTTAGACGCACAACTTTTATGTGTAATGGAGGATTAACTCTGAAAGGATCCTTTTCACACTGAGGGGGAGGAGATGTGGTTGCACCAAACTTTATTTATACAGTGATATTAGACCTTAGCCCAGCAATTCTCCACCTATGGGCCGGGGGTATTGCAAGTGGGCCACCAAATCAGGGGCAAAACACATTGATTTTTATTGAAAAAATAAAAGAAAAATGATGTTTTTAAATGTAAAAAAATACTAAAACCTTTCTTTAAAACCTTCAAAGATGCATCATCACTGATCGATAGGAACTTATTTTAGGGCGTACTAGGTCCAAGCCGGACCAGAATCGACGTGCACCTGTACATATTTGAACTTGCGGTGATAATCAAAATGGATGGTTGGCAGCATCAGGCACACTGAAAAGGAAAGGCGGTCAAACAAAAAAAGCGCTTATCATTGGGAATTTTTTGGACAGGCACAGAAGACGAACGTTACTGCTGTGTGTGGTGTGTTCCAAGATTTTATCAAACTAAGCTCTGAAGCCATGGAAACTGCACCGTCACCTCCAGACAAAACACCAACAGGACGCGTCCAAGCCGCTTGAATTTTTCGATAACAAACTCGAGGAGGATCAGGAAGAGAAGAAAGTCACGGAAACGTCATGTGCGGGCACCGAGAACGCAAATCCCGACCCGTCCCACAGAGCTGTGTAATTTCTGATGCCTTTCCCGACGACGTATCTCTGTGAGACTGGCTTTTCGCCGCTTATGGCTTTGCGGGACTAGAGGAATAAAGTGAATGTTGATCCAGATCTTCTCCTGAGGCCGTCGTCCCTTAAGCCAGACATCCAGCAGGTGGTCTCTGCCATGCACCATCAGCCTTCTCATGAGGTGAGTTCATATTAACGCGCTCCTGTTAGTGTTAGTTTTACGTTACTAACGTTACGCCAAAGTTCCATAGACGTAGGGTTATTTTTAAACCACCTCTTTGTTTACCACTACTGCACTGTATGTATGAGCATGCATATGACTGTTAAAATATACGTCCTCTGAGAACGCACTGTTTGGCTCCCGTATTACTTCTGGTCGGATGTGGGCCGCCAACACTTTTGAGATTTTCAAGTGGGCCGCCAGTCCAAAAAGGTTGGGAACCGCTGCCTTGGCCCCTTTACCACTTGCACTGAAAGGCGTAAATCTACTGGCAATGTTCCGTATTGGCGTTATATGGAAAGGAAATGGATGGGATGCCCCGTCGTTTCATAATTTCCCCACTCTCGACCGAGAATTATTTCTGGGAAAATGCCGGTACGGCTGTGAATGGAAGTGTGTGTGAGTGGGAGCAGTAACATTGCCAGGACAAGCACGTAAAGTAGTGGCGGAGCTGAATCTTAATACCAGCAAAGCACAAACAGTGGGTTTTTACGAACGTTTATTTTTTACAAATTTTTAAAGTTATTTTTTATTTTGTAGCTGGGCTACAAAGACGAGAAACTGAAACATGTCCAATCTTTACGGAGACTGGTCTTTATATTCTTAAATTTTCCACTTTTTCTTCTAAAAAATGCCACTCAGACCCGAGACTTGTCTTTTAGAGTTAGGGATGGGTGCGGGGACATCGAGTACAAGCGCTTCGCTTGCCTGCCGGCTGCACCGGAGTACGGAGCCGGAGAGAGAACAAGCGGACAGGGAGCGGTAGAATGGGTGGAGAACGTTCCTTCACTGGAGGCAGAAAGTGGAGGACAGGTACAAAATGATCACGCTGATTTAACAACATTAGGTTACGGTTATTGAGTCCGGGGACGCTCCGTCAGGGGAGGGAAGAGTCTGTCCGGTAGGGGCGGGGAGGTGGAAACCGAAGCGCTGGTCTCTGAGAGCCAGGAAAAAAACCAAACGGATTCAGATTGTACGACCGTTGCCAACAGATGTCCAAACGATCCCATCTACACTGCAACCTACTAACCTTAACCCATTACGTACTGTATCCGTAACAGTCATCTCTGTGGGAACAGACTCCATACGGAACCTTTCCGTAAAGGAGGCCAATGTGGGAATGACTACTTACTGCCTTTGCCGGATATTTTTTAATCCAGCGATGTTGCTGATTCCATGTGGGAAAGGAGCTTTATATTGATGTGGTTGATATCAGGATTGAGAAGGTGTTTAATTCTCAAAGTGCTCTACGAGGCAAACGGCCAAAAGACACGTAGTTCTGGTAATTCCACAGAAGTTCCACAGACCTTCCACAGACCTTCTGCTGTATCTGCAGAAGGCCTGCATCCAGCATGCTGGCTGGCGGGCCTCCTGGGAAGGGTTGGAGGGATCATGTTTCCAACGGTTCCTTCCCCGAACCAGCCACAGCTGTACATCCAACCCAGAAGGCAGTGCTGCCGCTCGGCGTGTATCGCTGTGCCGCGGTTTGAGCCGCCAGAGTCACTGGATCAGTCTGGTAAATATTTACAGGGGCCAGGAATTCCAGCACAGAGGCAAAGCGTTATAGAGCAGCTTTCATTGGGGGCAGACACAGTTTCATTAGGCGGCAGTGGGAGGAGCTCCACTAACTGGAACTTAACCGGATTCTATTATTCTAATAGTATTCTCACAGGATTTCAGTGGTATACTGATATGATAGAGCCCTGCCCATGTCTAAATGCGTTCTAACAGTATTATATCACAATTTGAAGCTTCTAACAGTATTCTGACCTTATTTTAACAAGTGTTTTAACAGTATCCCAGCAGTATTCTTTCAGTATTCTAGTGTTCTAGTAGTATAGTATTCAACAATATTCAAAGGCTGGTAGTAGCTAGGGACCACAGGTATGTGAAATATACCAGAAACTCAAAAGAACAAGCAGACTTGTTCTATTTCTTAGTAATACAATTTTACAATATATGTTTATAAAGGATCAAAATGTTACTGTAGCAAATGTCTTGTGAACATTTCGCTTTTTCCTTTAGAAATACTTTAGTTCACCCAAAATAACACATTTTCTATATATTTTGACATAAATACTAGATTTCTAAAAATGGACTTGAGAAACAAACACCTTTTTCAGCGTGTTCCGTCCTTTTTGTCTCCTGTTATCAGAGCATCTGACGGAACGCTGTTGCAGCTGAACCCACCCGCAGGTGAACCCACCCGCAGGTGAACCCACCCGCAGGTAAATCCACCCGGAGGCCCGACATGAGGACCTAAAAGAAGCCGCTGTGCTCCCCTGTGTGGGGTCTGGGGCCCAGGCAGGAGGGGCCCAACTCACATCAAAATGAGCGATGAGCTTGAAATAATAATTGCGTCCTTGCTGATCAATCCATCCATCCATCTAGCCATCCAACCATTGACTTATCCATCCATCTATCCATCAATCCATCCATCTCTCCATCTAGCTATCTATGCATCCATCTACTAAGCTTCTCCTCATCCCTCGTATAAATCGACTTATCTTTCTGTGTGATCAACTACAGTATAGAATGAAAGTGATGGTTCATCTAACGTGATCTGTCAGAGGCCTGCAGTCTTCATGAACTGTGGTGGACGGAGAGGGGGAAGTCCAATATCCTGGTCCACTTTACTTTGGCTTAGTGGAAGAATTTCACATTTCCTCCGTGTCTTGTCACAACACTCGGAGCGCTTCATATATCCGATAGAATAAGCCCGCGGGGAAAAAAACCTTATAATAGCTCCCAGGAGGCCAAAAAATAATAATAATTAAAGATTCAAATTTGGAATTAAATGTTGTTTGGACGTTCCCATCGCCGGGTCCTCTGACGGCCCCCCATCACCTGGGTCCTGACCTGACCTCCGGCCCAGAGGGGATTTTAATCCCCCCTAAAAGGCCTCCGCTCAGCCCACCTGCATCCACTCCCGTCAAGTGAAAGTGGAGACAACTATACCACCACCACCACCACCACCACCACCACACACACACACACACACACACACACACACACACACACACACACACACACACACACACACACACACACACACACACACACACACACTCCAGAAGCCCCTTAAGTGCAGGTTGACACTGCATTCCGAGGGAGCTTTCTCCACGTGGTCGGGGAACAGAGGGAGTATTGAGGCCCGGGTCTGACTGAGGGAGGGAGGGAGGACGTGGACGATGACGTGACTCTCTGGATGGGATTTGGGGGAGCGGGTGTGGGGGTAGGGAGAAAGGGTGAAGTTAGCCTCCCTCTACCTGACCAAAGCCTCTGTAGGAAACCAGCCCCAAACCACCGCTCAGAGAAACAGGAGAGAAGGAGCTTGAGTTCTCTGTAGCAAGCTCAGGTTTAAATACTAAAATGGGTTCCATTTAAAGGCCAGTTTGAATCTATTGAACAACTGCATCCAACTTCATCTATCTACATATCTATCTATGTACATACAGTATATACCTACATATCTATGTACATACTCTATGTCTGTCTGTCCGTCCGTCCATCCGTCTGTCTGTCTATCGATTCATGTATTCCTTTCTCTGCCATTTTTTACATTTTTCTACTTTTTTTTTTTCATTCTCCTGTACCAACTTTGCAATTTACTGCCTTGCCCGGTTGTCAAATTATATAAAATTTGGAATTGAACTTGTAAGGGACCATGTACAATATAAAACATGAATGCTGCCATTAGATATATCGTACCCGAATTACCTTCAGCTCATTTTCAACTGCATAATGGAGCCTTGTGTGCGGTCTCCATCTTGAAATGTGCATTTAACTGGGACGTTCTGCTGAAGGACAGTAGCAGCGACCTTAATGGGCCAAATACGAAGCTGAATGTTCATCGACACAGGCTCAGATGGAGGGACACCCGGCAGATCCTCTGTTTGTCAGATGATGTTCCCAGGCCGCCCGCTGGCGGACGGCACGCCGGCTGCCGCCGTGCCAACGGGTGCACGCAGCCTGGGGTCCGTGTGAAACCTCCATCGTGTGATTTACGGCGAAGGCCTCGGTCTCTGCTCCGTCTGACAGAGCGCCCAGATCACCCGGAGCAGCCGGAGCATCCGGAGCTGGAGCTGCCTCAAAGCAGCATCCTGGGCGGACTGCTGCCGCATGTCGGCTGGCAGGTCTTCCAGATCGGGTTCTGGTTTGAATTACTTTTTTATATTTTTGTTTACACATAAAACAATAAAGTACTATTTTATTTTTTAAGCCTTCATCTTTTACTGATTTCCTTTTTCGCCAATATTATTCAATTAGAGATTCTTTTACTGTTACTGATTTTGTTTTACTGTAATTGATTATTTTACTGCAGATTTTTAAAAGTGTATAGTTTAATAGTGTTTTTGGGGCACCTGGTTTCAGCAAAGAAATGTCCTTTTTAAGGCGGCTACAACATCTCCAATATTCAACAGCAATGTAGAGGGGAAAAACCCCATTCCAAAACCTATTTTGGGCAAAGCTTTTTTTTTTCTACTGTTGTTTGTTTCAAGCCTAAGATAGATTTAAAAATCAAAATTTCCCCAGAAACCAGCAACATTTGCAGGGTCCCTTAACGCCCCGAACCCAAAATACCCCTTAAGGCTTTGTTAGAAATTATAAACAACAAAACCAATTTCAGCCTTTTTTAAATACATTCTAAGGCATTCACTTTTCCTAAATTCATTCTTTTTAGAATTTTCAGAATAAAGAAAGTCTGTTATTTACCGTCCGGACGGCACTTTGGACCTCATTCACCAGACTTTCCTTAAATCCTTCTTTGTTCTTTCATTTATTCTTGGAAAAAAAGTCTCAAATAACCCGACGTGGGCCTCATTAAAGCGGTCCCTGGCTGCTGGCGGTGCGTCAGATGAGCCGGGTGATGAATTGTCTCTAAAGTGCACGTGCGAGCTGTTCATGTCGACGTGCACACTTAGACGCTCTGTCAACACCATAAAACAGCCGACGGACTGAAGGGTTGTGGGCAAATAAAAGCCTCAATACGTGAACCTGTTTGGTATTGATCTTCCCGTCATTTAATGATTGATCTCTATGTACGTGTGTACAGAGAACAATGAAGCAAGATAAGTATGTGCAATCAAACTTATATCACCCATACTTACAGTATATCGAAAATTGAAGATATTTTAATGCCAATTTTGGCTAAATTCAAGACATATCCTAAAGAAGAAGGAGAATAAATACAACATCATCCATCAAATTAATATTTGCTATAATAAGCAAAATGATTTTGATCCTGGGGGATTAAGAAAGTCAACCTAATTCTAGTTATGACTCTAAAATGCATCAAAACTTTCTATAGATTTTGCATGTGTCCTCCTGGGGACCGATCTTTATAATACCCTTCAGACTTAGTAATATACTTTTTATGTCTAAACCTTTTGCTGAATGGACGTAATACTTTTCCAGACGTTGTGAATGGCAGAGTGCGCTGCAGGCGTACCTTGGGCTCCGGTTTCCCCGTCATGGTCTTGAGCAGCTCGTGGAGGTGTGGCCAGTTGCCCTGGGAATACCAGCCGGGCTTCTCCAGGGACGGGAGTCCCTCGCTCTCCTCCACATCGTTCACTACGGAGGGAAGACAGAGGCCGACCACAAGGTCAGTGGAGGACCAGCCAAACAGAGGACAAGAGCAGACATGACCGCACACACTCTCCGGCCCAAACCAAAACCAAAGCAAAGCATGTCCCTCGGCGACACTCACCAGCGTGGCCGCAAGAATCACACAACAGGAGGGACGACCTGTAATAATGTGCACAGTGGGTTCATAGCAGACCACATTCCTACAGCTGGGATAAGTCTCAATGAGGAAAAGGGAAAAAGTGGAGAAGGCCTAATTGGAGCTACTTCCGCACTGTGTTTACTTGCGTCTCGGCTTCTTCCCGGGGGAGGGAGAGGGGGTTTTTTTTGATGGGGGGGGGGGGGGGGCGTTTCTGCCGAGGTTTAAACTCTGTGACTGACACAGTAGAAAACTATTGCATCAGCACAGTAGTGGAGGGGAAAATCCGACTAGCAGAGGGGTCAGGACTGCTGCCATACATTAGTGCCCCGCCTAAAGATCATTGGT
This sequence comes from Zeus faber, assembly GCF_960531495.2. Classification (NCBI taxonomy): domain Eukaryota; kingdom Metazoa; phylum Chordata; class Actinopteri; order Zeiformes; family Zeidae; genus Zeus; species Zeus faber. The sequence continues at coordinate 48,897,285 of NC_137189.1, read as the reverse complement.
GTCAGAGTTTTGTACGGGGCATGTCGTTCTTTGTTACCGACGGCCTATTTTATCCCGGTATCTGATCCGACTTTCACGACTGTGCACCACTACAAGAGAGTCTCCCTAAATCCTGAAATCAAATCTGACATGAGCCATAAACACTTTTCTGCATCTGAGAGTTTGCGAACACGCACAGAGTGGTGCAAAGCACCTGGCACAAGCGTGAGCATACTGTACTTGCATGTACCATCGAAGGGGGCACAAAGAGACAGTGTCATTTCTGAGCTTGTTAGAATAAACAGGAAACATAAAATAAAACTGAAAATGGAATGGGCAAACTTGGAAAACAAGTCCTAAAACTTAACTGTCAAATAAATCGTAACCCTTCCATCTGTAGTCATAGCATGACGGCCCAGATCTAGAGCCAGATCTATGCCTTGGTCAAGGGCATCGGCAACCTGTGTCAACCTGTCACGCTTGTCTTCAGGGCGGGAGGAAACCCATTTGAACACGGGGAGAAAATGAAAGCTCCACACGGAGCGGCACCAGTCGGGTTTCAACCCACAACCTTCTTGTGAGGCAACACAAGACACCCTATAACACCCTGTGTACTACGGCTTAGACATGGGTTTTACTTCTGTGTTGGGTTTCTGTCTGACCTCAAAGCGACCAGATCTCCTTACTGGCTCCGTCCCTCAGCGTTTGTTTGATGCACAAGAAGACACAGATTTTGGAGGTTTGAAAGCCGGTTTGCAAGCGGAAGTTGCCTCTTTGCATCTAAATGCCAAGAAGTTTAAGTGTATCTTTGCAGAAACACGTTTCAGCCTGAAGCCCAGCCTATTGAAAAGCTGCAGGATAAGGCCCGAGAGTCTACACCCTAATTATTACGCACATACCAAGAATATCGGGTAATCACCAAACATTCCATTGGACAGAATCATTTTTACTGGGAAACTCTGGCAAAAAAGCCCCGGTCTTTAAGATCCCCGCAGACTTCACAGAATCACTCAGATTTGGACTCAATCTGACGGACGTGCAGCGTGAGGAACAACAACAGGATTCGATCTTTTGTTCTGCGTCGCAGTAGGTCTTTTTTTGTTTAGTTTGTCTTGTTTTGTTCTACTAGTCTGACTGCCCGGACGAAGAGTTCAGTGACACTGACTTTCTTTCCCAACTTCTCTCCACAGATCGCTGTTCCCCACCTCCCCCACCTCCCCGCTCAGCGTACGAGCGACGGCCACGTGTAGTGTTCCCCGTCTGACGGTGGTAGGAATTAGGCTTGGGCAGATCGACGAATAAATCATAAATTAGAAACTTCAATCAATCGATTGACATCAATGACGGATGATTTTTTTTTTAATCCACCAGGAAAAATCTGAGCATTGAACTGTTTTGGATTTATTATTTGATTCTTTTTAATGTTCATTGTGTAAAAGTGTTGTTTTTGTATTGCATCTAAACATGACTAATGTTTTCCCTCTTGTTGTTGTGACTGTGTTCTTCTAACCCTCTCGCTGTGAAGTGTATTCTGAATCAACGATGACCACAGAAAGGGAATCTCCTTCATATTCTTTCATGTGGAATTTATTTTGTTTCCTTAGTTTCTTACTTGTACGTTAAATAAAAAACGTAGACCTAAGTGGTGCACGGGCATCGGGCTCGGCCTGCCGGCGGGGGCGAGCAGAGACACTCCGATTCGGAGGACGGGTTGGGGGCGGTGCTGGAGTGGCTCGGAGCCGGCTGGGGAGTGTAGGGGTTCTCCAGCGGTCCCCACGGAGCGGTCCCCACGGAGCGGTCCCCACGGAGCGGTCCCCACGGAGCGGTCCCCACGGAGCGGTCCCCACGGAGCGGTCCCCACGGAGCTTTTGATTTTAGATTATTAATCAGATATGAAATGATTGAATGATACACGCCTGACACTTACTGTCGAGGTGAAAATGAGCGTGTCTGCCAGGCTGTCATGTTTCCATCGCTGCCGATCGGAGCTGGAGCCGACAAATACCCGTGACGACCGCAGGGTCATTTGTCCCGGGACTGAATGCCGATTGTAACTTTTCCCACGAAAGACAAAAGCCAGATTACCGGGTTTTTTGCACAGTGGAAAAGAGGTTTCAGAGAATCAGAGTGGAGTTTATTTTAATTCTCCTCCGGGCAGGTTCCCGACTCCCGCGCTGGTTTTCTTGTGTTTCTATTTTAATCTATTTATTTTTGTTTGTTTGTTGCTCGTATGAATTTAAACACAACTGAGTTAAGGGACTGTCTACGTCACGCACGTTTCCCAGTTGCTTTCCTTTGCAATGGGACTGAATTTAGCAAAAACTCTGTTTTTGTGTAAATACTTAAATGAAATGCTATAAAATGCTTAAAATAAATACTGAAATGATACATCCTGTGCTTCTGGAACAGGAAAACGCATTTGCCGCATAACATCAGGGTCTATGCGCCTGCACCCCGCATTTTGCATGGTCGCCCAAGCCTATGAGGAATACACCAAAATACTTTCAAAAGACAGACAAACTTTAAGTTCGAAGATAACCTCAAAGCAACCCGACATTGTAGTCTGGGACTGATCACAGAGAGCGTCTCAAACCAAGCGATTGAAGACAAGACATCTCCGCGTGACTCTCTGAAGATCTGGAAAATGTGTCTGGGACTGATTGTGTGAAGTGTCTGACTGGTCTACAACTTCAACAACCCGGGGACCATGTAGTCTGAGGGTCCTTACAAAGACGGTTGTGGGCCAGGACTCAAAATCACATTTTGCTAAGAGCTTATGGTTGGGCATTATCGAGTTTTAGCAATATTATAATAAAATATCAAATATAATATCAAACAAATCTACAAAAACCTGTCAAGAAATGACATGAGGTCAGTGAGGTCTGAGGTGAAGCGCTATGGCCTAACTTTTGGCTTGAGAGGCTTTTTAAGGCATTCATTGACGACAATGCTTCTAAAAACACCTTCATAAATGTGAGATTTGATCAGTTCGCCGCTCGACACCGAACACGAGATGAAGCACGTTGGGTCCGACTGCAAGACGACACCACGCACGAGGTTCTTCAAACACCAGGGATGTCACCGTGAATGCGGCCAAAAAATGACATTGACAAATTTGTACGGAGCTCAGAACTGGCAGTACTAACGCCGAATAGCGACGGGGGCCAGCGTGCATCCCTGCTCGGAAGTGGGATTTCTCTGGGGACGGCGCGGCGTGTGGAATGAGGGATGAGTGTTAAAGACCAGGAGCACAAGGAAAGGAGAGAAAGAAAAACGCGTTCGTGAGTGGAAATGTTGGGCAGCGCGGAGGTCACGGAGGGTCACACGGACGTTAGAGACGCGATAAATATTATGACAGGAGGAGAAGAGCCTGAGCATCTGCACACACACACACACGCACACGCACACGCACACGGACACAGACACAGACACGCACATACACACACACATATACACATATACACACATATACACACACACGCACGGACACAGATACACACAGACACACACACGCGCACGCACACACAGCTGTGAAGACTCGACTAGATTGAGAAGATAGAGAAGACTCGATCATGAAAGAGCGAGAAAGAGGGATTGGGAAAGAGGGAGAAACGGAGAAACAGAAAGAGAAGGAGAGAAAGAGAGATGAAAGACAGAGAGTTAAAGAGAAAGAAGGTGGAGGAGAACAAGATGGAGAATGGCAGAGTGGAAAAAGCAAGAGTGGAAACGATAAGGGAGAAAAGGTGAGATAAATGGGGGGAAAAAGGGATGGAAAAGAAGAGAGCAATAACGAGAGGGCGGAGAGAGAGAGAGAGAGATACAGTGAAAAGAAGGAGAGAAATAGTGAAGGATAAAAAGAGAGAGAAAAAGAGGGATGAGAGAGAAAGGGAAAGAGAGAAAGAGAACTGAGAGGAGGGAGAAAGAGGGATGAACGAGGGATATAGAGGGAGAGAGTGAGTGGAAAAAAACAGAGAAAGTGAGCGATAAAGAGGGAATCTAAAGAGAGATGAAGTAAGAGAGAGAGAGACAGAGAGAGAGAGAGAGAGACAGAAACAGAGAGCGACAGAGAGAAAGACAGAGAGAGAGAGAGAGAGAGAGAGAAAGACAGAGAGAGAGAGACAGAAACAGAGAGAGAGAGAGCGACAGAGAGAGAGAAGACTCAAGTAAACTACCTGAACACAAGGTATCTGCAGGTATCAACAGCATTTTAAGTCTTTTTAACATGTTTTTGATGCAACATTTAGTAACATCTCTTTAAGAATAAAATGGATCTTATAAATATTATTTTTTGTTGGTGTGTGTATTTGTGCATGCATGTGTGTTTATGTATTTGTGCATGCATGTGTGTGTGTGTATTTGTGCATGCACGTGTGTGTGTGTGTATTTGTGCATGCATGTGTGTGTGTGTGTGTGTGTGTACTTGTGCATCCATGTGCTTTTAAAGTTTTCTCCACCGTGCAGGACATCGTACTTCATGCTGAATTAAACAAGTGTTTCATGGTGGAATTTGTAAATGGATGTTTCCTTTTAAAATGTAGTGCATCTGGTATTTCGTTTTTTTTTTTTTTCATAATATATTTTCCAGAAAAGTTCCACTTATAATATAAAAAAATATAAAATTTTAACAAGCATGTATTGCAAATACATTTTTTTTTTGTTGGAAGTGACTAATTTAATGTCTGAAGAATCTTACACCGATCAGCCACGACATTAAAACCAGTGACAGGTGAAGTGAATAACATGGATCATCTCGTTCCAATGACACCTGTCAAGGGGTGGGATATAATATATTTATATATATACTGTTATATATTTTATATATACTGTATATATATATATATACTGTAATATATTATTATATATATATTGTTGTATATTATTATTATATATATACTGTTATATAATATTATTATATTAGGGATATATTAGGCAGCAAGTAAACAGTCAGTTCTTGAAGTTGATGTGTTGGATGCAGGAAAAATGGGCAAGCCTAAGGATCTGAGCCACTTTGACGACCGGTGAACCGGCGACAAGGCTCATTGATGCAGGTGGTGAGTGAAGTCCAGCCCAACTGGTTGGATCCCACAGAACAACTACTGTAGCACAACGTGGTGAAAAAGTGAATGTTGCTATGATATGGGTCAGAGCTGTTTTGGTGGCACAAGGGGGAGCTACACAGTGTTAGTGGTGGTTTTAATGTTGTGGCTGATCAGTGTGTATCAGGCTTCATAACATCATTCAAGGCCTTAATTTGAACTAAATGTATTTAAGGCTTATCTGAAAGACCTTTTTGACGACCCGCAGACGCCCTGAAATACTGCGGGAGCCTTCACGGAAAAGAAAAGGGAAAGAAAGCTCGACAACATTAAACCAAAACTGGACGCATCGGCAGCTTAGTAGCGAGTCAAGTCAAAGAAAGTGTGGAAAAAAATAAATGAATTCCCTCCAAATGGGGAAAAGGAGTGGCCTGGGAAGAGCAGGATCTGGGAGGGTTTCTGACGACGTGGCGATATTTAGACAGAAGGAGAGCGGGAAACGGGCCCGAAAAAAGAGAAAGAGGAGAGGAAGAAGAAAGAGAGCGAGGGAGTGAGTGAGTGAGGGGGAGAGAAAGACTTGAATATTTTAGCGGCTGGGTCACTGTATCTTCACGCATAACACATCCCACCCGTGTTATTCCTGGCGGTGGGACGATCCAGATGAGAGCGGAATTCCAGCAGAGTTCACCTTCAGAGGGAGGGTTTGGGATCGCGTTGCGTCTCTTATGTAAAAGGGAAAACAGAGCGGGAACGGAACAAGGGGGTTTAACAGACCATCAACAGTCAATTAGAGAGGAATTCACCAAAAACAAACACATTATGTAACTAATAAAGAATATTTATCAAATCAACTATACATAGAATAATGTAAACACAAAGAAATAAATAAATAAACAAACGAAAATAAAAACATAAAAAAATAAAATACAATAATAATAAATGTCTTAATAAATACATAAAAGATCAGTAAATTGTGATTAACAGTCGAGGTAGGACTCACTAGAGGCCTTTTCAAAATTAAGTTTCCCCAGGACCTAAGAGATGTTGAATTTGGCAACATCAGAGCTGAACTGGCAACCCGCTTGCACCCATAAATCTCAAATCACGATCGCGAGAGCGTCCTGAAAGCTTCAGTTGGCCCGGCCTCTCAGGGCTGAACATTTCAACTAGGTTGCGCTCCTGACCACGCCCCGGTGACCACGCCCCGGTGACCACACCCCGGTGACCACGCCCCATTGACCACGCCCCGGTGACCACGCCCCGGTGACCACGCCCCGGTGACCACACCCCGGTGACCACACCCCGGTGACCACGCCCCGATCTGGCGCGGTCATGTGGTGCCGTGGGAAACCACTCAAAAGAGAGAAATACCGCAAATGACTTTGACTTTTCAGTGTCAACTCCAGGTGCCTCAAGACAAAACAGGGTCATGTTCTCGCATCTGAGCGGGCGGACGGGCACTCACCAAGAGTCCTGAAGGGCCGCTGGTGCGGAACCAGGGAGAAGAAGCCGGGCTTCAGGGCGTTCGTGATGACGACGTCGAAGAGCTCCTCAAAGTCCTTTCTGTGAAATGACCGGGGAGAAGTGAGTGAGTGGAAGTAATGAAAACCCCTCGCCGAAACCAAACAGCGCGTCGCTGGGATGGAGAACAGCGAGCGGGCGTTTGTTGACGTGCACGCGGGGTTAAGACTTTGAAGGGACCGTGTGGGCGCGGCAGGCGGACACGGAGGCTGGGCCGGCTCGTTTGGCTTCTCATCTCCGGCTCGGACCGACTGGGATCTAAACCGGAGCGAAACCTTTTCTCCTCCTTCTTCCCCCCGCTCCTCATGGCGCGGCCGCAATAAAAAATAAAAAAAAGGTTCAGGTCAGATTTCTCTGCAGTTCTTCATCACTTCTCCTCAGGTCGTCACCGCCTGTTGGCAGGAACAACCTTTCTCGGCTTTGATCACCATAGTGTTAACGAATGCAGCTGTGGGAAAACTATGCAACTCGGCAACTCGAGGTCGCTCCATCGATGGGCCTGTTGCCGCCCCGGCTGAGGGAACCGTGTAAGTGCCGACGACCTCCAAAAACATGGAGCAGCTTGTTCACATGCAATGTCAGCAGAGTAACGCTCAGATGGTTTGCAGGACTATGTTTTCGGAGCAGGCGGGAGACTGTCGAGAGACTGTCGAGAGCCGCTCCTCCAGACCAAAATAAACTTTTTGCCAATCCCACCGCCGCCGCTTCTCTCGGCGGGTCGCGAAAACCTCCACAGCGGTTTGAGGGCAAACCAGCCGCCCGGTGGTGCCAGCGTCCCCCGGGGAGGCGGAGGCAGAGGGTTCTGGCCGCCGGACGCCAGCCAAACAGCTCCGGCCTTGTCGTGCTACATCTCACAGCTGAGCGTGACTGGACGGCTGCCGCTCGGGCCGAGCGGGAGGGGACGGCCGGGGGAGCCGGGCTCCTGATTTCGGGAAAGCGAGGAAACAAGTGGCTGCTCGGAGCCGGGGATGAAGAGGGAGGAAAGGAGGATTTCTCATTTGTTTCATCGTTGTGTCGGGATAAAAAAAAAAAAAAGAGCAGAGGCGAACAAGGCTTTGTTTTTGTTTTTTTGTTTGCAGCACAGATTCTGGTTTTGAACGCCTGGGATGTGCCAGAGGGAAGAACAGCCGGATTAAAGCTTCCTCGCGGGAAAACGGCCGCGAAAGAGGAAATTCCCCGAGATTGCTCACTCAACCGCTTCCAGGAACGAGCCGCACCTTCCCCATTAACGGAGCGCGCCACCCATGTGCCCGGCCTCCGCCTGCGTGCCCGGCCTCCGCCTGCGGGGCCGTCGCCGGCTTCCGCCTGCCTCCGCCTGCCTCCGCCTGCCTCCCCCTGCCTCCACCTGCGTCCGCCGGCCTTGTGAAGGGCTCGACAGGGCCGGCCGGGGTTGGAGTTGACGTGGAGCCACCCTGGGAGGTGGCACAAGCTGTGGGGTCGGAGGTCGCAGGGCAAGGTGGTGGGGCGGGGCGGCGGGGGCCGGTAAAACAGTGAAAGGCCAGTCTGGCGGGTGTTTGACAGGAAACGGTGAATTAAGGAGGGGGTGGAGGGGAGGTTCCCCTTGGGACGTACTGGCATCCAGACGAAGGGAGGGGGGGGGGGGTTTCAACTCCGCCCGTTCTGACTGTTTGGCTGCACAGTCAGATAACAGTGGGGGGGGGCGTCGCCGTAAAATCATTCACCGCTGCAGTCTGAATTGATCATGATGAGAGGACACGCGCTACAACTTCTCACAATATGAAGACGTCGCAAATATGAGGAGGGGGGATTTGTTGGTTTTCTTTTCAATGCACTTTGTGCCTGGTGGTGTCACAGAACGGAACAGCGAAGCCACGAACAGGAGCGTGCCTCTGCCGTTATTCTGGCTGATTCCACCCTAATCCTGCCGCCGCGGCACAAGGTTTGCTGCTCAATGGGGTGTGTAGAAGGGGGGTTAGGCTGCAAAAATAAGCCCAAATAGCTGAGTTTATGCTGCAAAAGGGGGGGGTTGGGCGGGTTTAGTGCTCCGCCTTACGGAGAGACCACCGGGACAAAAAGTACTTTCACCAAACTTTGACCTACAACAGTCACGTGTCTGGCCGTAACGTCGCTGCGTAAGGAAATCCCATTGAGTAGAACCCCAACCCAGCCCGGCTGCAGGAATGACGGATGGCATGCGACAGCAGCAAGGAATGCTGGGAGCTTGTGTGGTTTTTTTTTGGGGGGGGGGGGGGGGGGGGTTAAAGCACAGGGCTGGACTCTACTGTGGATGTGTGTTATTGCGTGTTGTGTGTGTGTGTGTGTGTGTGTGTGTGTGTGTGTGTGTGTGTGTGTGTGTGTGTGTGTGTGCGTGTGCGTGTAACTGGGAGATTATAAATGCTGTGTGTGTGTGGGTGTGTGTGTGTGTTCACTGAGGCGGGGTGTTTGTGGTCATGGTTGCAGGCTTAGGACATGAGTGTGTGTGTGTGTGTGTGTGTGTGTGTGTGTGTGTGTGTGTGTGTGTGTGTGTGTCCAAACCTCTTAATGTATGTTTGCTTGTGTTAATAATTCTGTGTGTTTGTACATTTGCATGCGTGTGTATTTGTGTGTATATGTGTGTGTGTGCGTGTGGGTGTTCTATGCATGTGCATGCAGGCACATACTGTAACAGTGTGTGTTCAGGTAGATTTGGGACTGTGGCTGAGTGTGTGTGTGTGTGTGTGTGTGTGTGTGTGTGTGTGTGTGTGTCTGGTTGGATGGTTTCAGAGTGTACAGTACATACAGTTGGAACTGTAGCAAGAGAAGTTTAAAGTATTATACAGAAAGACATCTTTGTAGAAAGTAATAGATCAACCTTTAAATGTGTTAATAGTGGATTTCCACCTTTTCACCAAATAGGTATCCTTTAAAATTAATGAATAAAGTAACATTTTTTAGATTTAATATATAAATATATATTTTATAATTATTATTACAAATATATACAATTATCATTAAAATTATATATATCATTGTTCTTATAATTTGTTTTATTCATTTATTTTTCTCTTTTCTTAATGCCTTCATTGTGCTGTAACTGGGACCCAAAGTGTGGGTGGGAAGTGGGAAAAATGTACTCTTGTTATTTATTCTATTTTAATCCTCCTGCTTACAGGATAAAAAAAAACAGATGAATCAGAAATTCTCCTACTCGCTGCTGTGGGAAACTCTTGCAGCTTTTTTAGGTGGGGAAATAATTTCATTTATGTATAATTCTACGTAAAAAAAAACAACAACATCGACAAGATGTGACAGAATCTGCTGATGACCTCCACCACCGAGCCTCTGATCCTTCACCTGAGCCCCACAAGTGAGAGGGCGCGGCGCTCACCCCAGGATGTGCTCGCAGATCAGCCGGCAGTAGTCGCTGTGGGAGCTGGTGATCAGCAGCAGAACCTTCCCGGCGCTCTTCATGCTCTGCAGCCAGCTCTTCACGGCGTCGGAGCAGGGCTGCAGGTACCGGCCCGGGTCCCTCTTCACGCTGGGGAAGTAGGTCCCAGCGTCCTCTGGAGGGGAGGAGAGGAGGGGGGGCACAGCACGGTGGGATCAATGCACAGAGAGAGTGACGGTGGGATGGAGGGTTGGTTGGTTTGACCTGTGAGTTTGGTTACAGATATAAAAAACATTATTAAACATTCTTCTCATCAATGAGACAGTTTGAACCTCAGATCCACAGGACAATAACAACGCTGCCATGGCGTGATTGAGCGATTTAAAACAAGGCCCGATTCCACATTCACAGCCTCAGGCTTTTTTAAAGGTGACTATAGAGCTTACGATGGGTCTCGTGGAATAAATGAAACAATGGCACCGGATTAGCTCCCCACACGGAAAGCGGTGAAACGCAGCCGTTGTTTGAGAGAGCGACGTGTGTCAGATCTGAGGACACGTCCTCCATTTCTGTCCATAACAAACGACAGCCGAGACGGAGGAGGAGCGGAAAGATGAGCATCGATTATCGTACTCCTGGCTTCTCCGAGCGCGGCATATGGCGAACAGGCGTCCGTCCGGTGCTAGGGGGTGAAAAGATGGACCAAGAGCTCCACGCATCCAGCTGTTTGACCAGTTTGTAATTAGTCTCACAGCGCTCGTTCCCTGGGAAAATGTAATTTAAGATGAATAGAATCCGGGGCTGCATCGACACAAATGGCGTGCCACCGACTGAGCTGTGGGATCGCAGAACTCCGAGTCCGAGTCGGTCCAGTGAGCCAACCACCCCTTGGTACAATTTCAACGTGTGTCACCGCACCAAGATCATTTTTGAAGGTTAAAACCGTTTCCCCCGTTTGACCCCGGGGAGGCCGTGACCGTCACAGGTTCAGGCAAATAGAGCAGAGAGGAGTTCCATCCGTCGTCCGTCCATTTCACCGTCGTTCGGGAGACGTCGCCATGTTGGTGGGACGTACGTACGGTGGATTTCCAGAAAGTGACAGAAAGTGACCGCCTGCAGCATCCATCGTCAGAGACAGTTGCTATGCGCTCGCTCATCCACACGACAACTGGTCCCCACGACGGATTGGTAAGTCCATCCAAATCTGATTATGGCCCAAGTGGACAGAAAACCAGGGCCTGCCAAGTATCCCTAAACTGGAATACCTTCCTGGAAAGGACGGCAGGCAAACGGAAGACACTGCCCATCACCGATGGATGATGGACTATGGAGTCAGCTGAAATGTGAAGACACATCAGTGTCGCTAAACTGGGATAAGGGGGTTGACCGACTGTCCCTCACCTGGAATCCCGCCCCCAACGAGCTCCCAGGCAACAACACACACCACTGGCTTGGCTTTTGCAGTGCGACAGGAATACAACCAATAAGATAGGTGCTGTATAAAATCAGTTAGACAGCTCTCATCTCGATACCAGTGGCATCTCCAAGGTATTGAACTAGTCGATATACACAGTATGCACATAAAACATACTCCTACAGTATATACCTGTGAAGACTAGATCACCCTGCTCTAAGTATAGTTCTAACTCTTTTAATAATACAGCTCAGTGTGGAGCCGTGGCCGGAGCGACTCCACATGACGCGAGACAGTTTGAACAAAGCCTCGGCAGAAAAAAATAAAAGACGGGTCCCTCCTCTTAAGGTCCGCTGGCAGCTCCGCGGTGCTTCCTGTCAGGCTTCAGGGAGCACGCCAGCCATGAAGCAGACAGGATGGAGGCTAAATATGGCTCCGCTCGAACCTTTGTTGCACAACTGGTGTCTGTCGCGGCGCGGCGCGGCGCCCCGTGACCCTGTGTTCAGCACACGGCCTCATAAATATGGAACGCCATGAATAAAACATGGCCCGTGGTGAATAAAAAGGTACTTGATTCTGATTGGACGTGGGGTCATGGTGCTTGCACACACACACACACACGCACGCACGCACGCACGCACGCACGCACGCACGCACTTTATCTTACTATTGACTCTTGAAATGCAATTTATCCCACTATTTTAGAGCGGTTGGCAATTTCACGTTTCCAAGGCGCGAGCGTGGACGACCTTATCCAAACAGGGGGGAGAGGGCCGCCTGTATATCTATATAAATATGTATCTATATATTTATATAGGGTATAAACTGTTTGCTCTCTCGCTGAGGAATGTCCCCGACATGTGAGAAGCGGCGTCGCCTCTTTCACGACCAGGAGAACGGAGGGTTGTGGAAATGGAGGGGGGTGAGCGGCGTGCGCCCAGGAGCCGCCGTGTTTACCCTGGCGCGGCTTCAGGCGCCCTGGAAAGGAACGCGGCACTTCTGGTGGAGCGCCGCACTTGAGTTCAAATCCCTGAAGGTGTCCTCGTCAGGCTCCATTTCTGAGAGACCGTGCTCTTACACAGCCACATTTCAAAGCGAGAAAACGTATCTTCTCCCATATTCATGTCAGTTTAGAGGGTTGTCGGGGTCAGTCGTACAATCAGTTCAAAAAAAAGGTTTGAGGCACCCCCCAGCGAGATAAAACCACCGAAATAAGAGGACGGGAAGTTTCCAACAGGAGCGCATTTGTCATCGAGAACTAAGTACTTTAATACTTTTCTTTCTAGGGTAAACATTAAAAGGGGGAATTTTTGCTTCCACAAGACTGCTTATTATTTCTGTCTGCTCGAGGATCACTTCTTTCCCCTCTGCACACACGGCATCACTTTGACCACAGAGTGAACCGAAGAGATACTGTAGGGAGCGAGGTCGGGAGAGGGATAGACGGACGGACAGACAGACAGACAGACAGACAGACAGAGCCAGACCACAGACACCGACGCTCTCCTTCCTTCCGCAGCCCGTCCTTCACCTCGTCACTGAGGTCGACGACCGGTGACAACACAACGCACGGCGACGCCGCGAGAAGGCACCGGAGCATTTAGGTTCCGTGGCCTCGCTCTCCCGTGGACGGTGGAGGCTGTTCCGCATGAGGAAAGGCTCCGCCGCACCAAGCCTGGGAAATGTGGAGCGCGGCGCCACCTGGTGGCCGTCAGCGGCGTTGCACCGAGTGTGGACAGCGAAACGACAACATGGACTTCTCACCAGAGGATGACGACAAAGACGGGGACAAGGACGAGCTGGGACAAGCATCAGCAGGGAGACTGACACTGGAGCAGCTGGACGCTAAACCAACCAATCAACATTTGATAGTTCAGGTTCAGGGTAAAAAAATTAAAAAAATAAAAGTCCAATCCAGAGTTTTGAGCCAGCATTTCACAAACATCTGGCTCAGATTTTCCTCTGATTGTTTCCCAGTGTGGCGCTGTATTTCTTCCACCTTTTTTCTTTTTTTACAAAGGTTTTATGGTTGGGTTTGAACTGGCTCACCGGTGGGAGCGGTGGATTTACGGAGCGGGACCCTGACCTGCCCCTTCACCCGGACCCTACTGTGGAGACCTGTGGACAAGCTGCACATACCTCCCATCATGCACTGGGACAGCTACCCTGCTACCATTAAATAATAGATGTGCTCCTCCGCGACAGCTGTGGAATTAAAGGGGGATTCCACGGCAAAGCACCGATTCAATAATTTAACATATCAAAGCAAAATGGTCTCAGTTTTCTGCAGGTTTCTGTTTGCGGCTGAAAAACGAAATCTAAATACCGGAGGCAGGAGCTCACACTCACTTTTTCTCCTCAATTATAACCTGTGATAATCTCAGGTATAATCGTTGGTAACAGAGAAATCTGGGGCACGTTCAGTCGTTTAGCGCTCAATGTATGAAATCACTTCATATTGAGAGCTGGTTGAAAAGCTCGACAAAGCCGTCCCATTGACAGTCGACGCCTTGTTCCACATTTGACTTAAGCGCCCTCACAGATCGACAGCATGAGATGGAGCCTGAGATAATCTCCTCAACTGTCACAGGTCTGAAAGTAAAGCAGGCTCTCTTCACAACATATCTATCCGTCAAGGAACAAACTCATCCTTTTTTTGCGATACGCCTTGTCATAAAAAGCAGTTTCATAGGTGCAAGCGTGCAGAGTTTGCCTTTGTGTGCCGAAGTCTATATGACCAGTTTTCCCAGTATGTCTCTATGCGTGCAAAAGTATGTGGACACCCGAACACCACACCCATATGTGCTTGTTACTTCATACATTTAAACTGTAAAAACATGGGCATTAATATGCAGCTGGAAGCCCCTTTGCTGCTTTAACAGCCTCCACTCTTCTGGAAAGGCTTTCCACTAGATTTTGGAACATGGCTGCAGGGATTTGCTCCCGTTCAGACACAGGAGCACCAGCGGGGTCAGAAGGCCGGCACTGATGTTGGGTGATGGGGCGTGGCTCGCAGTCGGTGTTCCAGTTCATCCAAAAGGTGTTCAGTGGGCTCTGTTCAGGCCAGTCCTATCACACCAGAGTGAGTAAAAAAACATTTCTTTATAGACCTCGCTTTGTGCACAGGGGCATTGTCATGTTGAAACAGAAAAAAGGGCACTCCCCAAAAACTGTTGCCACAAGGTTGTGATTGTATGCTGCAGCATTAAGATTGCCCTTCACTGTAATTAAGGGGTCGAACCCAAACCATGAAAAACAGCCCCAGACCATTATTCCTCCAGCACCAAGCTTCACAGTTGGCATTATGCAGGCAGGTAGGGTTCTTCTGGCGTCCACCGAACCTAGATGCATCCATCAGACGGCGGATGGAGAAGCGTGATCCATCACTCCAGAGGACACCTTTCCACTGCTCCAGGGCTCAATGGTGGCGTGCTTTACACCACTCCAGCTGACGCATGGCACTGCGCATGGTGGTCTGGGCTGTAGAAACCCAGTTCATGAAGCTCACAACGAACAGATCTCCCGCTGATGTTGCTTACGGTGGAACTTTTTGGGACTCGGAAGTGAATGTTGCAACCCGCGGCCGACCACTTTTTACACGCAACGCGGGCCCGTTCTGTGACGGTGTGTGGCCGACTGCTTTGTGGTTGAGCTGTTGTTGCCCCTAAATGTTTAGGTTTGACCAGGGCGGGTCTAGCAGGGCAGAAATTTGACAAAGTGATTTGTTGAAAATGTTGCGTCGACATCCCATGACAGTGACACGTTGAAAGTCACTCAGCTCTTTGGTACGATCCATTTGTACTGAAATAGCCAAACCCTTTTATTAGAAGGGGTGTCCACATACTTTTGGCTATGTAGGGTAAGTTGAAATTGACAGATATTAGAGATAATGAGAGTGATTATACCGAGCTCACTTCCTGATTAAAGGAGATTCACCTGCTTGAAACCAAATTGTTTCTTACAACTTCTCAAAAGGTACCAATACAAATTATATTGTCCAGGCAGTTTTAGGAATTTTGTGTGGAATAAGCTAAGGTCCAATATTTTCGGCATTTTCCATTCCACTGCAATCAAAAACATAGCTACGTGGATACCAAGAGATGTTCTCATTTAATACATTTTTTAAGCTCAACTACAGGAATAAATCGTGCACCATTCATTGTGAATTGAAAATAATTGCAAGGGCGGCAATATTTTCCACCAAGACTGTATATACCCCACACATGGAGATTAAATGTACAGGCTCTGGGTGTGAGCATGGTGCCGTCGGGCCCCTGGGGAACCGCGGGCCCCCGGCCGCCCGGCCACATCAAAGCGCCCGACAGGAAACACAAATCAACAGCGCCGGTGCAAACGACGGCACCGGGCAGCAGCGTGTCCCCAAACAGCCACACCAAACGTGACGGTGGGGGCAAGGAGTTTGGATGCATTTTGTTTATCGCCGGATTAATCAGCAGGTTATCAAAACATACATAAACAGCCCTATATATTTATACGGCTCCTGATTACAGTTAATAAGGCAGAGGAGTGGGAGGAAAAAAAAAAGAACAGCGGCGCTTTGTCTGTATAAATAACTCAGAGAAAGGAGCTTTAAAGGAAGGCTATAATCTGCCCTTTTCTCTTAAAAACCGTGTCCAGACAAGGTCGGCTTTGAACGGAGCTATTTCGGTTTGTTTTTTTTCCGTACCTGTTGAATTCTGGGAAGAAAAAAAAAACCCCGGCGTCCGCAGCCATGTCTTCTGTGGAGGCGCCGTTTTTAGCAGCCCGGCCGCAAATTGCTGCGCCGTGTCCCTCATGACGCGTTTTATCTCTTTGGACGGCCAGAGACGAGGAGAATCTTAATTTGCGAGGCTGGACAACAATAATGCTACAGTGCGATAAAACCCCGCACGGAGGGAACACTTTGAGCAGATCTTCTGATTTGATTGTTTTTCCTGTCGGGGTGAAGAGATCGCTGCAAATAAACAAACTGAGATGCAGACACGCACGGAGCGACAGGGAGATTTGGGCCGTGAGGTTCTGCGAGTGCACCTGTTCTGGAGCGGGTCGGCTTCAGCCCCGTGACCACAACTTCTCCTCTCAAGGATGTTAAGTCTGGTATTAGCTTTTAAAGTTGTAGTCTGGGGCAATAGCTCTATCCAACACCGTTTAAGTCCAGAGCTCAATTTAACTTTCAACTTTTTTTTTTTTTTTTTTCCTTTTTACAGGAATATCAAATTAGACGGAACGGAGATGGAATAATAAAACACTGTGAATATATTTTTGGTTTTAATTCGCATGGAAAAACATCAACACACGTCCTGCACGACTTTGAGTCAGTGAGCTGGAAATATAATACTTTTGCATTTGATTTGAATGGGAAAAGATGTGTAACTATCTATCCATCCATCCATCTATCCTTCTCTTTGTCTACCGACAACGATTTACCTATGGGGATCCATCTACCTGTCAATTTATTTATAGGACCAATCAATGGAGATCCATCCATCCATCTATCTGTTTGAGTTCCCGTCACACCAGTCGATCAGACCTACCTACGATGGAGCGAGAGAAAGAGAGAGATGGAGAGAGAGAGAGAGAGAGAGAGAGAGAGCGAGAGAAACTTTTTCTTGACTTTTATGGTTCCTTCATTTGTAGCAGGTAATGTCGCCACAGCAGAAGCTTGATTATGAAGGAAACAATAAACGAAAAAAATTTGAGACAAACGAGAGAGAGAGAGAGAGAGAGAGAGAGAGAAAAAGAGAGAGTGATGGAGAGAGAGAGAGAGAGAGAGAGGGGAGATGGAGAACAATGGCTTGCGAGGAGAGAGGGACGGTGGTTTTGGGACTCCCGTGTGCCGCTCGCCTGCGGGAGACGCTGACGCCGGCGGCGCAGCGCCTCAGGCCGGAGGAGCGAGAGTGAGCCCGGCCGCAGCCTGTCATTATACGGAACCCGGCGCTAAATTTAGCCAGAGATATGTTGAGAAGGGAGCAGGGGGAAGAGTGGGGCCAAAGTGTATTTCAGGATCTGATCCACAACGGGGATCAATCCCCTGAAGTCCACGGGCAAGGTGCGAAGGACACGCCTGCCGTGCGCCAGCTCACTAAAAGTAAAGTCAAAGCAGCCACTTCCAGTATGGTTCACACCTCGTTAAACCTCAGGCAGTAGTAAAATGCATTTGACGCTCACTTCACAAGGTGCACGTGCTGAGTCAGGAACGGACGCGGCGAGAGGCGGCGTTGTCGTTAATCACAGGGGCCGTGAGGCGTTACGGCTGCGGGACCCTCATTACGCCTCGAGGTGCAATCCCCAGGAACGAGGGGTCGCCGCCCGGGCGCCGAGCAGACCCCCGACCTGGCGGTCCTGGCAGACAGTGCACGGGGGACGGGAGCAATTCATCCTCCGTCCTTTCAGCTTTCAAACTTAAAGGGGCCGCGATTCGGAGGAGACCAGCGATGGCGGCGGGGGGGGCGGGGGGGTAATGCTAGAGTTAGGGCAAGGCAGGAACATGCAATGTGTAATATGACGTGAAATCCCAAATCAGCTTTGTGTTAAATGTTGTCAGTGTCTGAAACGTCATGCTGCTTTTCTCTCTCGCAAAAGAGATTTTAATCTCAGTGAGACTGACCTGGTTAAATAAAGAGAAGTAAAAAAAAAAAAAAGCAAAACCAAATGAACGCTGGTGTGTCCCTTGCAACCCTCAGGATCCTAATGTGGGATTCTACGCTTTTATTGTATGTTACATTGGTGAATTCACAAGATATTTGAAGAAGAAATATTTGAGAGTGAATAATTAGTGGATATTGTGACCACTGACTGGAACACCTGGAAGGCTCTATGAACAACTCCACTGCGATGCGTCTTAAAGACAAGATCTTACCATCACCAAAGTCACCGCGCCCTATCGCCAACTCATCGCACCGGCGTCACCACATCCGCGGCAGGCTCGGTGGGCCGGGAGGTTGATGTGGGCATGGTGGGACGTTTTAGGCAACATTGCAAATATTTTGACGTTTTCAAATGTTGTTTGGAGACCGCAAATACCAAAGTATATTGGGACGATGTGTGCCCTCCAGCTGGGCTGTTCCCTGCATGGGCACCTGGATCACAAACATATGCACCATGGACCTGGAGGCCACTTTGATCTGGAAACCACTAAACAGAGTGTCAGGTCTCATATGCATGGTGAGCGTCAACCTTCAGAGAGCGGGAAAAAAAATGTAAATAAAATATTAAAATGAAGAAAGAAAAGCTCAAATAAATTGAGGGAGAAAAAAATGCTTCAGTCAAGCGAAACCAAGTGCCTTTGAGCTTAGAAACTTAAAACTATGGCCACATGACATGATTTCCCAGGCCGATTTAGCAACGATTTGAGATCGGGCTGAGTCGTGGTAGTACAGGGTGGTACAGGGTAGTCCAAGGTGGTACAGGGTAGTACAGGGTGGTACAGGGTAGTCCAGGGTGGTACAGGGTGGTACAGGGTGGTACAGGGTGGTACAGGGTAGTCCAGGGTGGTACAGGGTAGTCCAGGGTGGTCCAGGGTGGTACAGGGTGGTACAGGGTGGTACAGGGTAGTCCAGGGTGGTACAGGGTGGTACAGGGTGGTACAGGGTGGTACAGGGTAGTCCAGGGTGGTACAGGGTGGTACAGGGTAGTCCAGGGTGGTACAGGGTAGTCCAGGGTGGTACAGGGTAGTCCAGGGTGGTCCAGGGTAGTTCAGGGAACTGTAATACAGCGTAGTTCAGGGCGGTACGGGGTAGTCCAGTGTACTGTAGTATAGGGTAGTTCAGGGTGGAACGGGGTAGTACAGGGTGGGACAGGGTAATGTAGTACAGGGTAGTCCAGGGTGGAACAGGGTAGTACAGGGTGGTACAGGGTACTGTAGTACAGCTTAGTTCAGGGTTGTACGGGGTAGTCCAGTGTACTGTAGTATAGGGTAGTTCAGAGTGCAACAGGGTAGTACAGGGTGGTACATGGTACTGTAGTATAGAGTAGTTCAGGATGGAACAGGGTAGTACAGGGCGGTACAGGGTACTGTAGTATAAGGTAGTTCAGGGGGGTACAGGGTAGTTCAGGGTGGTACAGGGTAGTTCAGGGTGGTACAGGGTACTGTAGTATAGGGTAGTTCAGGGTGGTACAGGGTACTGTAGTATAGGGTAGTTCAGGGTGGTAAAGGGTAGTTCAGGGTGGTACAGGGTACTGTAGTATAGGGTAGTTCAGGGTGGGACAGGGTAGTACAGGGTGGTACAGGGTACTGTGGTAGTCCAAGGGGGAACAGGGAAGTCACGCTGTAGTATCGTAGCTGTCATTGATGTGTCTTCAAGTGAAAGACTCAAATCTGTCTCAATGAGATCCCAGTCGCTCATGATTCAATCAAACATGTTTGTTTTGATCGAGTCTTTCCAAAAATCTTCGGTCCGCGCGCGTCAAAGCCTCAAATCCCAACCAGCATTTTCACTGAGCCAAAGAAAAACGCCCGGTGAGCGAGTGTGGACCTCTGAGATGGAGGAGGGACGCGTGGAACAGCGTCAGACTCACGAGGGTCCGATCCGATCCAGCAACCACGCTGGCGAGCTGTACGGCAGCCATGTTGGATTTGCTGTAAAAAAAAAGAGGAGGAATTCTCGCGGGCGCTGGGGTAGCGCCGACCTCCGTCCGTCTGTTCTCCGGCAGATTTGTGCTCGTCGAAGACCCCCGCTGCTACGTGTGTGAAGGGAGGAGGCCGACGATGTGTCGACGTCGGTCGTTTCCGTCAAAAGAAATGAAGTGACGTGGACGAGGCGTTACGTGACCCTTCGGTTTAAGGAGAAAATCCCCGAGGCGGAAGAGACGTGGCGGTCGAAAAGAGATGCTTTGAAATTCCCCCCGTTTGAGCGCAGAGCATCGTACGGCTGCTGTTCTCTGAAGGAGAAAGGAGGTAGTTCTAGGGATGAGTCATTTGATGAGGCAAACGGCTTATGATACCCTCTCACAGATAGATTTATAATTATACACACACCCACCAACCCACCCACCCATCCACCCACCCACTCACACACACACACACCAATTCAGCACAAGCAAACAAAAGACCTCTTGTGTTCCAGCTTTTCTGGCGCGTTGGGGTTTAACCCCTGCAGCGCTGCGGCTCTTCCTCACGTGACCCGAGAGGACAAAATCTGCACGCCGCCACCACCACCACCACAACCACCACTGCCTCCTCCTCCTCCTCCTCCCTGCAGAGCACCGCCTTCTCAGCGTCTCCCGCGGTCATTACGGTCGCATGCCAGTGGATCGTTCTGACGCAGGCTGCAGCTTATGATCATCAAAGCGTCCCCACCCTCCAAAATAAACTCCCCGTCTCCCCAAAAAACCTGCCGCGGCGTTGGCGTACGGCCGCCGTCTCGCTAATGGCTTTCCGAGTGTTATTGTTGCACGCAAAACAGAAGCTTAGCTTATCTGCGAGCAAACACAACACACATCAAAGCCCCCAACGCAAGCGGGCCATAATTGGGAAGGTCAGACATAACAGTGTGCGTTCCCACCCAGAGGAGCCGGGTCGCGGCAGGAAGCACAATGCCGACACACACGATTCACAGCTTCGCGGACGCACCCGGCATTCAGATCACAGTTTTCTGCTTTGGCCTTTTTTGTTTCGTTTTTTCGTGTCGTCACTTCCGTGCCCTGGGAGACGGAGGGGAGGGAGGTCCGGGAGGCTTCTTCTGGATATTGTTCGTCTGGATCTTCTGGAAGCCGCTGGGGGTCTTTATGTGGACGCTGAGCTTGTGAGTCTATTGGACGAACTCCTCCGTAAACGGTATCAAGTCCCACCGACTGCGGATTCTTCTTACCCAAGTTTATTTATTTATTATTTTTTTAATACTTTTCTCCCCATTTTATCTCAAAAATAAATATACCCAAATCCATTTCCAAATGCAGAAAAAAGAATAATCTGAATGACTCGTATTTGACCAATAAACTAATTAGTTCCCAAAGTGCCATTCAGTACCAAAATCCACGGCGAGATAAAATAAACCTAAATTTGTTCCTCATGTTCAATGAAGAAATGACTGCAGCATACAACCATACTTATCAATTTCCCTGGGACTTCAAGGAAGACAGCAGAGAGCCTTATCAATGCTTTGCTCGGGGTCAAGTGAAGCAGTGTCATTAGAAAACGTCCCTTAAGAAAGAGGTTCGGCACCGTGCCGCCAATGGTTGCTGGAATATTTTTTAACAACCATGTTTCTCTGAAACCAACCCCCGAAAAGTCCTTCTGCGGGTGGTGAGGGGCCTCTGAACGCAAGCAGACGTCCAGGGAACCCAACGTGCATCTTTCAGACTAATTATCCGCAGCGCTGAGTGACTTCATACGCCAAACTCGTCTTTATTTATGAAGCAGTAAAAACACAGACACGGTTGCCATGTTGTCAACATACAAGCGGAGCGACGCTCACCCACTCCAAATTAGATTAAACGATTAGCGTCTATTAAATTTGCAAAAAGAAAAAGGACAATAAACACGTACCAAAGAGTTTTTTAACAATTTAACCGAGAGGAACATGCATTCCAGATTGGGAAAGGATTATACGACCAGAGCATACGAGCCGACATAAAGCATATACCATGCACCAGCGTGACAACAGAAGCAGAGAAGAAATTAAATACGGATCAAAAAATATATAAATAAACCACAGTGAAGGATTGCCACGGTGTTGTGAAAACAGCTCAATAAAAATGTAGAAAAAATGAAGACGGAAAAAAAAAAATAGCGCACAGTCGGGAGCGGAGGCTTGCGGCCTCTTGGACGAGTTTGTAGTGGAGGAAAACGTGGCCGGCTCACTCCTTTATTAGCGAGGTTGAGGAAGGATTTAACAGAGATTAACAAGTAAACCCCAATTAATTGTTATTGTTTGCCCACAACCACCCACCCCCTCCATCCCTTAAACAAAACCAGGAATGGACTTCTCGGCGACAGGGGTGACAATGCCGTGACGCGGTACTGCCGCGAAGCTTCCCGTTGGACCCGGAGGTGAAGGAGGGTGTGATGGACGGGCGGTGCGCGTGGCCGCAGCATTCTGGGGTTTTTCCTGCATCTTAATGCCATGTTTCTGCGTCCGAAAGTGCTGACTTGAAAAGGTCCCGTTTTAGATTTGCAGGATGACCGTCGAAAACCCGTGCAGATGTCCCTTTCGCCGAGTCCGCGCCCCCTGTTTTACTGGCCGGATTAATCGTCCCACCGCGGCCGCTCCCGCCCGGGCAATAAAACGCGACGCGTTGGGTTCCTTGCACCAGAGAGCGGAGCCACAGATCATCCAGGCAGTAAAGCAGTCAGCAGATAAGTGAGCTCGGTTTTTCATATAAAAAGAAAAGCAATGGATACCCACAGACCCCAGTCGCCCAATTGCCCCGGGCAACCAGATTTGGGCCACTGTCAACCGTCTTGTGCGGTCTGGTTGCCCCGTTGTCAACCACTTTGGATGTTAAAAACAAAAATAAGTGTGGTTTACCTCCGTATTTTAAGACATTTCCACTGAGGAAGATTTGTGAAAAATGGGGAAAACAAGTGACAACATTGAGATATAGTTTAGAATGATTTATTACACGGATCTGTTGAATGATACTACAATGTTACTTGAATGATACTAGAATAGAATGTTACTAGAATAATACTAGAATGATACTAGAATGTTACTAGAATGATACTAGAATGATACTTGAATGATACTAGAATGATACTAGAATGATACTAGAATAGAATGTTACTAGAATAATACTAGAATGATACTAGAATGTTACTAGAATGATACTAGAATGATACTTGAATGATACTAGAATGATACTAGAATGATACTAGAATAGAATGTTACTAGAATGTTACTAGAATGTTACTAGAATGATACTCTAATGATACTAGAATGTTACTACAATGATACTAGAATGATACTAGAATGTTACTAGAATGATACTAGAATGATACTAGAATGTTACTACAATGATACTAGAATGATACTAGAATGTTACTAGAATGATACTAGAATGATACTAGAATGATACTAGAATGTTACTACAATGATACTAGAATGATACTAGAATGTTACTAGAATGATACTAGAATAATACTAGAATGATACTAGAATGTTACTACAATGATACTAGAATGATACTAGAATGTTACTACAATGATACTAGAATGATACTAGAATGTTACTAGAATGATACTAGAATGTTACTAGAATGATACTAGAACGATACTAGAATGTTACTAGAACGATAGTAGAATGTTACTAGAATGTTACTAGAACGATAGTAGAATGTTACTAGAATGATACTAGAATGTTACTAGAATGTTACTAGAATGTTACTAGAACGATAGTAGAATGTTACTAGAATGATACTAGACTGATACTAGAATGTTACTAGAACGATAGTAGAATGTTACTAGAATGTTACTAGAACGATAGTAGAATGTTACTAGAATGATACTAGACTGATACTAGAATGATACTAGAATGTTAGTAGAATGTTACTAGAATGATACTAGAACGATAGTAGAACGATACTAGAATGTTACTAGAACGATAGTAGAATGTAACTAGAATGTTACTAGAATGTTACTAGAACGATAGTAGAATGTTACTAGAATGATACTAGAATGTTACTAGAATGATACTAGAATGATACTAGAATGTTACTAGAATGATACTAGAATGTTACTAGAATGATACTAGAATGATACTAGAATGTTACTAGAATGATACTAGAATGATACTAGAATGTTAGTATAATGTTACTAGAATGATACTAGAACGATAGTAGAACGATACTAGAATGTTACTAGAACGATAGTAGAATGTTACTAGAATGTTACTAGAATGTTACTAGAATGTTACTAGAACGATAGTAGAATGTTACTAGAATGATACTAGAATGTTACTAGAATGATACTAGAACGATACTAGAATGATACTATAAACTGTATAATGATACTAGAATACTAGAATGATACTAGAATGATACTAGAATAATACTGTCCCATGTCCTGATCACTCCGTGAGGGGATTATTTCGCGATAATGACTGGCTGGCTGCATATTATCGCTTACATAGTGACATTATCAGTCAATTGTCAGTCTTGGCAACCAACAGCTGACGTATGGTAGCCAACTTGGCAACCATTTCTAACAGTTAGTATTGGGCCCGGACTAGATTTAATGTTGAGTAAAAGCAGCTGGGTTTCAACGAGGGCTGCACCATATCGGAAAAAACTGACTGCAACTGCAATATATATTGAGATTTGAAAAAAATACAGAAATTTTCACAACATGACTTGAAACTCTCTATTTGGAAAGAATAACTATTTCTAGAATGATTGGGGTGATGTTGTAGGGGAGTGTATCTGCACAGAAACTAAATGGAATAACATCTTTATTCTTGGCACATTTAGGATATAATCAGTAAACTGTCAACTGTCACAGGAAGGTTTCTTTTCTCTTCATTTATAAAAATAAATATTCCTCTTTCTCATAAGCAATGACCAACAAAAACAACTACAAAAAAAACTATTAAAATAAATAATGGAAAAATATTGGTAAAAATGTTTTAATAAAATTCGGTGAATTCAACCCACAATTGGAGCGTTTGTGGTGGTCAGCCACGGTCCAGGAGGTAAACAGAGTGTGTGTGCACCCCCACACCGCTTCTATCGCTGTGACGCAAATCAGCTGCAGGTCTTAATCAGACACCTGGCTTTCTAAACAACTGACTGGTGGTTACATCTATTCATCCATCCATCCATCCATCCATCCATACATCCATCTGTCCGTCCATCCATACATCCGTCCATCCAACTTCTGCCACCCGCAGTCATGAGTGTCCTGCTGGGGGCCGCAGGGTGGTTAATTTCCTTAATATTTTGAATGGTTTTGCAATCAGTGACACTTGAATGACGTTCACCTTACATTTCAGTCACACAAGTTAAGATTTATCCCCTGATTAATTGGCGCGAGCCGTGAAGACACATCCGAGGGTCCGCCGGTTCACTGGTTCTCTCCGGAGTCGCCTGTAACAGGCTGAGGACTGTGGAGCTGCTGGTTTGAACACCTCGCCACTGGTCATTAACTGCCCGGCGGGAGAGCACAGAGTCACCACCTCAGCGCTATTCCAAGGAACCGACCGGGATCTGGTCTAATTATGGAGGAAAATATAAAGCTGTGCACGTGTCAAACCAGAGGTCCGCAGACCAGATGTTTCCCCTCGGCCCGCATATACTGTAGTAAGGAAGATTATTTCGATTTGCAAATTAGCGCAGCTCATCAGAGGTCCGACCAGTGGATGGAATCCTCTGGTTCCCTGCACGGAATGGATCGAAATCATGGCAGGACTTTGCCTGGAGACACAGGCGTTTCGCAGCTGAACCTACCTTCACCTTGCGAGCGAGCACATCACAAAAAGGCCAAAGATAGAAAAGTTGGCACTGCAGACAGACAATTTTCAAGTCAACTGGGACAATTCTTCACAGTATAAAAAAGCCACAGTGTCCTATCTGTCACGACACGAAGAATATAATCTGGAATTTAATTATTGTGCTGGACTAAACGTCCTGTCAGCTCACTACCGGAGTATTTGTAATTTACGGTATGTGGTACTGCCAGTCAAATAAAAATAAAAAAAAGAGAAAAAAATGAATCCCCTCTCTCGCTCGTTTTATGACCGGGGTGTCGACTTAGGAAGGGTTATAACTCTGCCGCACAGTCGTATTAGCCAATCTAAGAAAACACCCCACATCACAAGCCTGTAACCCCGCGACAAGCAGCTCCACAGGTTACGTAGCGAGCAGCAATCTCATGTCATTGGGGCCACGGCTGTAGGTTATGATTCTACAATTGTTTTCCATTCCAATTGACTCCATCTGTCTGTCTGTCTGTCTGTCTGTCTGTCTGTCTGTCTGTGCGCAGAACAGAACTAGAAATGGAATTTTAATTGTCAGAGTCGACATTAACAACA
This sequence comes from Zeus faber, assembly GCF_960531495.2. Classification (NCBI taxonomy): domain Eukaryota; kingdom Metazoa; phylum Chordata; class Actinopteri; order Zeiformes; family Zeidae; genus Zeus; species Zeus faber. The sequence goes on along the minus strand of NC_137189.1, from coordinate 48,871,044 downwards.
CAGTGTTGACCCCAAGAATGTCCAGCAGTAGGTGTTTAATAGATGAGGCGATATGTCCAGATAATATCGTCGCCGTGAAATGAGAGTTGGGAGTTTTGTTGTTGTTATTGTCTGCCTCCGTGGTCATAATACCCTCATTACTAATGATTGTTCCTCAAATATTTATTGTCTGTTAATACCCTGAGGCATATAGAATATATATAGGGTTACTGCCATAGAGGTATTCGTCAAAATATCGCGATGCTTGATTTTGTCAACATGGCCCAGCCTGACAAGGCAGCTATTTTGGGAGGAGTAACGACCTCAAGACGGTGTTTAAATACTACCTTCATAGAGGCCGATGTGTCTTCACTCACAGTAAACAGCTGCAAACCTGAAGTTCTTTAATTATACAAACTGTTGAAGTGATTTTTCCCAAAAAAACGACATTGAGAGTATGGACCCACAAGGAGAGCAGTAAAAAACCCAAACTGATGTTTAACTACAAAAAAATATATATTTTCTTATAGAGCAGGGCCTAAAATAAATCGTAAAAACATTGACGCAGGTCAATGATAAAACCGTGTGAAAAGAGGTAGAATCCTATTTCAAAACCTCTCTAATGGTTGTAATAATAGCTATTACTCCATGTGAAATGTACGTGCGCTCCTACTATCTACGCATCAGCCGTGGCCAGAATGAAACCAGAGGTAGTTAAACCCACCAGATGAGCGCTCTGCGGCTCCTTCCTCATTCATTTCCACGGGAGAACACTGGGTTTCTTTTAGGAAAACGGCGGGGGGGGGAGAAGAAAAAATCCGCCCAGTGATCGTGAACTTCCGTCGGCATTCTTCCCACCGGGCTAAGAACGGGGTTCATGGAACCTTCCCAGCTGCCCGAAATAAAACACAAACCGACAAAAAAAACAACAGCAGACCTGAGATGGGAGGGCCCGCCAGCGATTCTGACGTAGTTTAGACGGAGGCCACCGGCGCTCACGACGACCGGGTTCGGAGCGGCCGCATGGGGATGGAGCTTCCATGCGGGCGCCATGCGGGCGCCATGCGGCGGTTTATTTACGGCAAAGAGGACGCCCGTTGCACGTGGCGAACGTCCTGAGCGGGAGGAAGGTATAGACGGGGAGACGGCGTTGATGACGGAGGAAAGTGTAAGTCGGGGGAAAAGAGAAAAGAAGAAAAGGAAGGTAGTTTCCCCAGGCAGGGCTTATAAAATGGGTCTAATTTCCCTCCAGACGTGGTAATTGGACATCTACAGTAACAGGCAGCGGTTTAAGCCGAGGGGAATTTACCGGAATGACAGCTTGAGTCAGAAAGAGCATCTTCACCTGCAGACGAACAGCCGTTAAAAAGCCACGGATAGATAAATAGCTGGAGGCGATATGACTTTGAAAATTGCTCGTACGATTCGGCATTCGTCGCAATCCTAAAACCCAGTGTGAGGAGAGATTGCTCGCTGGGCTCTCAGGCCGACGAGTCAAGGTCAACTGTGGGAGGTCAACGTCACTGAACTCACAGGCTTTCAGGAGAACCAAACTCAAAACATGCCGGGGGAAGGCCGTTCCCGCTCCCATCCTCGTATCTTAGGCATCCGGGCGCTGCATAGGCGCGGCACCCGGGGTCCAACTTCGACTCCGGATCGTGACCGATGCCTTGCTCGGGGGCCATAAGTGCCCACGTGAACGGGCGGAGAAACATGCAGACTCCACACAGAAAGGCCCGGTCGGAGTCAAACCCAGAACCCTCTGAGGCCTTGGGCGTTCATCCCGCTGCCGCATGTTCATGGATCAAATCTCTGCGATGATTTGGCTCAATCTTTTACTTTCATATACTGTATATATTAGTGACCCTTGGATTCAAAATCACCAACCCTATCATTAACCCTAACCTTAACCCGTGCCCCGAGGCGCTGGTCCATTCCATGCCAACACCGCTTTCGCGTCTGGACAACTGTAATTGCCTTTGAGTGCTTTGTCATTTGCCGAACACCAACACGCCCTCCCGAAAATCACAAACATAACAGCGTCAAAGCCTTATAGGTTTATACTGTCCAAGCACCGACTCCATCACCCGTATAGGAAAGGCAGAGGCCACCTGTCGGACGGAGTTCAGCTCCGGATCAGCGCAGGGATGAAGTTTAAGGGTCTAACAGAACGTGATACCAAACCAAGAAGCCGACAGAAGAAAGCATCTGGGTCCAGGCAAATATAGAACTTTATAACATCCCGTCACCCGTTGACTTGACTACAAAATCACATGGTCGAGTTAAATGACTTTAAGTGTGAGGGACGCTAAGTGTGTAAAAGGCCTAAGTTAAGGTTTGGGGGTTTTCTTGCACGAAGCATGCAGAGTGGACATGGCAGCGAAGTGCTGAAGACCAGCATTGCCAGTTCAGTGCTGGTACAAGGAACCTATAAAGTTTACTGGTCCTGTGATCTGGGCTCAATAGTTGTTGTATAATAACAGTGTGAAGAAAAGGCATGAAAATATGCGGCGCTAGAAACAGAAAAAATAGAGCTGTGAGGCTATTTCTTCCCAACAAATTTGTGTTGTGCAGATTCCTTCAAGATGTTAACGTTGAACATCCACCTCTTACGTTATGTTCTTATATGTTCTTATGTTTTAACAATGGTGAGTGCTGTGGTTGTTCTGAGTAACAAACTAGAGAAACCGCCACCCCAAGAATCCCTGTTGTGTACATCTCAGAATATACAGTAAAGCGCCTTTAGATGAAGAATTGTGAGTTTGGTGCTTCCTGACCCCCTCGGGGGACAGACTGTGTGAAGGCGTGGTAGGTATTGTAAAAATGGAAAGCACGGCACTGATGGTTTCGCTCTTGCTCTCCCCAGCCTTAATTCAGGTAATTCACTTTAAACTGCCCCATTACCTCCCAAAGGCCAGCCTTAATCTGAGCTGGGGCCATTTTACGTACTGACGCTAAAGCCTGATATCTCTGGCTGTCTTTCAGACTAATGACTTTCTTTTTTTTTTTTTCTTTCTGCACAGCCAAAATAAATAAATAAAATAAAATCAAGAGGGTTGCAATTTAGGCTTGTGGTTACTATTCTGGATCCCAGCTCGCCCCAGGCTGGCCGCGCCAAAAGCCAAGAAGTTTTTGTCCTTGGGCCCCTATAATTCCACACACATACTCTCACACATATATACACAGAGACACACTCTCTCTTACACACACACACACACACACACACACACACACACACACACACACACACACTCATAAAGCTGCAAGTGCCTCTTAGTGGCCTTGTCGGTTTATTAAAAACGTTACATCCGAGCCTCCGTCACTTCCCAGCCGAGAGACGCTCCCCACCCTCCTCCCCGACTCAGACGAATCAACCTGCAATTACTTCCTGTTTTTCCTCAGGTGGCACGGCCGCCTCACATCCCCTCCAAATGCACAAAAAGAGAGACCACAACGTGAAGGCGTGGACGGTGATCGTTACAAAAGCCAAATGGTCGATGCGTCCATCATGGGGATGACCGGCGGAAAACAGAGCTGAACCTACAGACATTACACACAAGCGACGTATGCAAGTAAAACTGTCCCCAGGGTTCCTATGGAAGGTTGTTTCGGTCCCGTTCAGGGAGTTAATAAAGATAAGCCCCAGAAGCCCCGGTTTCCATGCTGTCCCCACCGCAGTAATTAAACCCTTGGAGGGGGCACTGAGTCACGTCTGGAGCAGGGCCCCAGTGCGGCTGAATTTAAGGAGCATTAACGTCGGCTTCGCCAGACGCCGCTCGTAGAGGACACGATGCCGTCTGCGCCGCTATCGTGAAGGAACGACGAGTCATTTCTGGATCCTCTGTGACGCCGGCAGCCCGCGTGGAACAAAGCTGCAGCGTTTCTCGCTCCATCGCATCCTGCCCCAAGGAGACACCTCCACTCTCTGGTGGAGCTGGTGTGAGTGCGGAAGAGGAGAGGGAGAAACGTGTGGGACCTACATTACTATTGAAAATCGTACAAAAACGTACAAAATAGATACTGGATGTGCCGTTTTGTGTGGAATCCAAACCGGTGTAAGCGTTTGAGAACATTTCCAATCCCATTTGTAATTGTATAGAACTTGTCAGAAAATGCTGAGGTTGCAATTTTTTCATGTTGATTAAAGACGGATGCCGACAGGTAAAAAGCAGCAAACCCGTCACAGCACCTTTAAAGGCACTCAGGGAGGACTGTCTGCCTCCCTACGTTAACGCCACCCTGAAGCATCTGAAATGTCAACAAACCGCCCGACCGCGTTCCCCTCCGGGGGGCTGCAGCCGCACGGTGCCAGGGATGATCCAGGATGCAGGACGTGCCTTCACGCTAGATAGCAATTTATATTAAATGACACACGTCGTACAAATTTAGACGGGGAGGAAGCAGCGCTGACACTCGCGGTGGGAAACAGAAAAGGGAAAAAATAAAAAACATAATTAAAAAAAGAAAGAAAGAAAGAGAATCCCAGATTGAGATGTAATGAAAGCCTTGCCACGCCACAGTGCGGTCGCTGCCACTTTCATGGTCAGATGCGACGCAGCAGCCCGAGCTGCAGAGCTGTGAAACACCGCCTCCTCCGCCCAAAACGCTGTCATTTCGCTGGGACAGCACCCAAGGAGAAGGGAAAGCAGCTGTGTTGATATTTCATGAAGAAAAAAAAAAATTATAAACAGAAAAAAAATATTAATCTTATAAAGAAATAATATATATATACATATATATATATATATATATATATATTATTATTTTTTTTTTAACTTTTGAGATAAATTGATGAAGAAGAATTGTGTCTATGGTGCTGTAGTGTCTGTCTGCAAAAACTAGAATTTGTAACGTTGCGCTCGTATGCCTCTTCCAAAAAGTCAAGTTGCAGTTTACATCCATGTCCGTCCAGACTCATATAATGTAGTGAAGCCTTTGAAGGATAAAAGGTACGATATGGTACATGGTCACAATCTCCCCTTCTGTTCCTGAGTTATGGCGTTAAATAATGGGCAGAAAAGAGTTTTTGCAGAACATCATGGTGTCACAGAGAAGTTGACCTTTGACCTTTCGGATATAAAATGTCATGTCATCATCGTGTCCCTGGAGTAGAAAAGGCGTTCGGGCGACGCCGTCCATTTGCCATCGGGGCTTCTTTTGCAGGACACTGATTGTTAGTGTGTGAGAGTAAATTCCGCCTTTCCTCTCCAAGTGACCGTTGACGGAGGTGATCATTACAGATAATACCAGGAGGATACAAACCTCGATGAATGTGGGTAGAAAAGTACAAATAACAGATAGGTTTTTAATAATGTCTTCAATGGCTCTGGGCGTTCCAAACAGGGGTAGTGATGGTCCCCCATTTGCATCTTGCGTGCAGTTACCATGTAATCATTCAGGGTGTAGGCTCCATCCACAAGCCTGTGATGGTGCTTAGATGCCCAATGCAAAGTCAATGACAGATTTCTGAAAGCCACTAACCAATGCCACTTCCCATGGACGAAAAAAAAAACTACTCAATCATGGTACTAATTATAGCTTGTGCATTAAACAATGTCTGTTAACGTTTAACCCTTAACTAGCTGGGAGACTTAATGTTATGTATACATACATAGTACATAGAAACACGGAAGCTGCCCATTACGACTACCATCATCTGCAAGTTTTCCATTTGGAGACTGTGGTGTGGGGTGGTGTGGTTTAAGCAGCCACACCTGTCTTCGGTCTAGGTGATTGGGCCCAGGATCAGATGTGGCTGTACGCCTGTTGCTCGTCTAAGCAATCAACGAGCGACGGGTAAAACACCCACCCAGGGAGAGTCACTGTCATGACATGTGTCCATCTGCTCCCGGCTTGTTCCACCTGTCCACTCTCTATAATGAACAGCCTGTGTCTCTGTGTGGGAGGGAACCTGGAAACACCACTCGGGTGACGTGTGGCGGGCGGAGCTGCCTCAGAGATGTTTATATTTGCACGCCATGCTCAAGCTCCTCGCAGATCTGCAGATTTGAACCTGGAACCTTTATTCTAGAGCTTTGTTACTTTGTTCAAGAGAGCAGTTTTAGACGAAGCATGGGTACCCCAAAGTACCCAGAACTTTTAGTCAATAGTTTTTTTGGCAATTAGTTAAGAAACGCACTGAGTTCCCCGTTCTGAGATCCCGCGGTGGAGACCCGGATAAAGTCATGATTTACCTTAAAGTAGTAATGTTTTGAAATTGGGGCGGATGAGGTTAATGTAGGAGGGAGATCAAGGTTTAAAATTAGGTGTAGGAGTAAGGGGCGGGTTCTGAGTTGGGGGTTAGGTAGGGGGAAGGTTTGGATTAAGGTTCAAATTAAGTAGGGGCACAATCTAGGTCAGGTAAGGGGTGATCTAGGATAAGGAAAGGGTTCAGTAGGGTGGAGATGTGGGATAAGGAAAGGGTTAAGTAGGGTGGAGATCTGGGATAAGGAAAGGGTTAAGTAGGGTGGAGGTCTGGGATAAGGAAAGGGTTAAGTAGGGTGGAGATCTGGGATGAGGAAAGGGTTAAGTAGGGTGGAGATGTGGGATAAGGAAAGGGTTAAGTAGGGTGGCGATGTGGGATAAGGAAAGGGTTAAGTAGGGTGGAGCTCTGGGATAAGGAAAGGGTTAAGTAGGGTGGAGATAAGGGATAAGGAAAGGGTTAAGTAGGGTGGAGATCACAGATAAGGAAAGGGTTAAGTAGTGTTGAGATCGGGGATATAGAAGGGGTTAAGTAGGGTGGAGATGTGGGATTAGAAAGGGTTAAGTAGGGTGGATATCTGGAATAAGGAAAGGATTAAATAGGGTGGAGATCTGGGATAAGAAAAGGGTTTAGTACGGTGGAAATGTGGGATAGGGAAAGGGTTCAGTATGGTGGAGATCTGGGATAAGGAAAAGGTTAAGTAGGGTGGAGATGTGGGATAAGGAAAGGGTTAAGTAGGGTGGAGATCTGGGATGAGGAAAGGGTTAAATAGGGTGGAGAACAGGGAGAAGGAAAGGGTGAAGTATGGTGGAGATCTGGGATAAGGAAATGGTTAAGTAGGGTGGAGATGTGGGATAAGGAAATGGTTAAGTAGGGTGGAGATAAGGTATAAGGAAAGGGATAAGTAGGGTGGAGATCTGGGATAAGGAAATGGTTAAGTAGGGTGGAGATAAGGTATAAGGAAAGGGATAAGTAGGGTGGAGATCTGGGATAAGGAAAGGGTTAAGTAGGGTGGATATCTGGGATAGGGAAAGGGTTAAATAGGGTGGAGATCTGAGATTAGAAAAGGGTTAAGTAGGGTGGAGATGTGGGATAAGGAAAGGGTTAAGTATGAAGGAGATGTGGGATAAGGAAAGGGTTAAGTAGGGTGGAGATCTGGGAAAAAGAAAGGGTTAAGTAGGGTGGAGATTGGGGATAAGGAAAGGGTTAAGTATGGAGGAGATGTGAGCTAGAGAAAGGGTTAAGAAGGGTGGTGATCTGGGTTAAGGGCAGGGTTAGGGGGTCTGGGTTAAGATTAGGGATTAGGGAGGTTGGAGATCTGGATTGATATTCAGTGGGTGGGGGTCTGGGTTAAGATTAGGGATTCCGTTGGTTGGAGTTCTGGTTAAGGGTAAAGTAAAGGGGTCTGAGTTAAGGCTAAGTGGTTAGGTAGGGTGGAGATCTGGGTTAAGATTAAGTGGGTGGGGGTCTGGGTTAAGGTTAGGGGTCAGGTAGGGTGGAGATCTTGGTTAAGGTCAGGGTGGGGGTCTGGGTTAGCATCAGGTGTTTGATAGACTGGCAGATGGATTGGTGTGTAAAGTTGAAATCTGTGCCTGGGTCCAGAGCTGTGCCTCAGTGAATGCACCACAATGAAAGTGCAGCAGGTGGAGGAGCAGAGCCTCAACTCCGCCCCCTGGTGGTTGACGGTTTAACCACAGCCTCAGAGTTGCAGCACCTACAGTGTCAAAAGTTAGGAGGAAAGAACAACCACTTGAAAAAGAGGTTTATGAAAGGCGTTCAGTGGTGTTGATTCTACGTTTGCTGTGACGTTATTTTAGTAAGAAATAAATAAAGTTCATCTTCACCGCTGTTCATAAATGTCACATTTATGCAAATACATTAATTATGACTTTGAATCTTAAAATAAGAGGAAGCAAAACACTTTTCCAAATAGCTGCAAAAGCCGTTTGTTTTGCCGAATTTATTTTTAAGTTTTGGGACATAAAACTCACCACAGCTCCACCTGCACTGAGAGCAAACACCGTCAGACTCAACTAGTCTTAATTTTTCCACAAATACCTTCTGTCAATATCGACTACGTCAACACCTGCACCTTCCAGACAATAAGATGACTGACAAACTGCAGCCGGAGCCGGAGCGGGAAACCAAAAAGCAAGCACCGCCGACCGGAGGATCTTTTTACGAAGCACGTGCGGCAATTTCATTGAACACCGGGAGGAAACCATTGAGAAGGCAAACAGAGTCACCGCAGAGATTCCAAACGGGAAATATGAAAGAGACCAAGCACAATATGTGCCTCTGCTTACAGAGCGAGAGAGAGGGAGAGAGAGAGAGAGAGAGTGGGAGTGGAAGTGAGATTGGCAGGGAGGAGTCGGTTTTGGAGAGCCAGCGTCCTGGTGTGGACATGGCACCCCTCATTAAGGATGACATCACAGCGGGGAGGACCTTCCGCCCCCCCCACCCCCACCCACACCCCCACCCCCCAACCCCAACCCCCACCCTCCCCCCACCTCGGGGCGTGATGCTGGGGACCGGCTCGGTATAAGAACCCGGAGCCCACGACGCCCTGGGAAGGAAGCGGCCGCGGCTCAGACGGACGACACGCTCGGCACCATAAGGATATAGCAGCGTCCAGACGCGCACTGATCTTTGGAGCTCGAACCTGCAGGTAAGCGCACCGGCCGGTTGGGGTCGTGGCAACACGTCTCCGGCGGCCGACGGAGGCAGGAACCCAAATGGTGACGGTGTTAGGTGATCAACAGGCCAGGACAATGTCTCTATGTTGTGTAGTTTCAGGATTTCATGACAGTTTTGAGAAACCTTTTGTGACAAATATTGAAAGAATAGCAGATATATATATATATATCTATATCTATATATATATATATATATATATATCTATATATATATATAGATATATATATGTATATATCTATATTTTCTGCTTCTGTTGCCAAATTGTTATTGTAGTTATAGCTTCTTACTTCACAGTGAGTGTTCAGATAATAATTGGGTGCATGAAGCTCAGTTTGTTGAATTGTGATTTTCAAACATTTCTTTCGCCACAGTCTCCTCGTTCTGTTTTGTTGTTCTGCCTGCCGTCGCACGCGGCCGCTTGCGGCTTTTGCGCCAATTAAGTGCAATTACGTGCGAGTTATGTGCGTCTGAGCCGAAGCGGCAGTGAGAGGAGGTGCGGAGGCGTGGCGGAGACGCTTCTCACGCCTCGCTTCCTCCGTCTCTTGCAGGGTTAAGGCTTCACAAGATGGACCTGAGGGTGAGCTGTTCCCTGCTGGTGCTGCTGGCTTTGGCCCAGGCCACGCCAGATAGGTACTACAAGCAGAAGGTGACCAAGCAAGTCTACCCCGTCAAGAGCCACGGTGAGTCACACCCTTCCTGCTTCAAACTGGATGTGGTCCACTTTTATCATTTTATAATTGAATATGCCAGGTACAAAAAATGAAATCTCAGAAAGTATTTATTTGCGGTTAAACCTAGTTGGTCTAGTTTTGATATAATGGAGGCGTTTGACTGATTTACTTTCTGTTTTCAAATAAACAAAGTATTTTGGGAGGACGCCAGAACATACCTGTTCATCTTCAGTTTAGTGAGATAAATCCTGCCCAAGTCGGTGGTTCTTTCAAACCTCAGCGGCCCCGCGCAGAAAATCTCCTTTTCAGGACGTGTTAATGCGACGATCCATCTTTTAGACGTACAATATTAAAACAAACTTAGGAAAAATAGAGCGGGGGAAAATATGACAGATGACACATAAGGACACTCGGTCACTGCTGCGTTAAAGCTCTAGACTAGAGACCGAGAACGGTGATTTTACAAGAAACATATCAGGCAGGACTCCATGCAGGCAGAAAAAAAAAATTTAATCCAGAACAATTCACGTCCGTCAGAAAGAAAAACACACACTAGACCTCCATATTAAATATTAGCCGCAAACTAGTGGGTGTGATTAGGCCCAAAATACCGTTGATGGAGTAGAACAGTGCAGGTGAATGGATCTGCTCAGCGAGATCCAGCTGGTACGAGTTCTACGTCCGTTTTGGAAATGTGCTCCCTCTTCTGCCCAAAACCACTGGCGAAGTCGCCCACCGGCCAACCGCAAGAAAGCACTCCCACGTGTAAATGAATTCCAGCGCATTGTTTGTACGTCCAATGGAGAAAGTAGAATCGGCGGCGGCGGTGGCGGCGACAAAGCAGCGGTCATAGTTTGAATTCTTCAAGACCTCAAGGGAGAGGTGAGGTTTCGGTGCGTCAAAATAGAACGCTCTCCGCAGTCAACAACAATGAGTGCTTGAATTTTGTAAAAAAAAAAAAAATAAAATCAATTAAGTAAAATCCCCGAAGCAGATGTTACCGCCGTTGCGATGGCACACCCTGAGAAACCGGGCCGCGGCGGACCCGACCACACCGCACACTTCGAACCCTGACGCGACGCGCAGAGTCCCTCCGACAACAACCGTAAATCCTCCAGGGAAACCACGAGGTTCCAATCGGCGCCGCAGCGTGACGGACGCACACCGCGTCCTTCCATACGAAAGCCTCCGTGATTGGGGCGGGGAGGGGGGCGGAACGTGGCTTCTCCCCGAGCGCAGTCGGGAGGCCCGGTGTAAACAACTCAGCCACCATTCAACAACAGGCCTTTAGATGCGACCGCGCGGTGTCACCACTGCCCACTTTGCGGCGTTTCTGGTTGCCAGAAACTCCCGTTCTGGCACCGGTTAGTCCCCCGGGGGCGGGTCCGGCTCGGTCTTATGTGGCTTGCAAATGACAGCCCTGCCGCCCAGTTCCGTTCTCCAGGCGCTGGACCCTGTCGCAACCCCCCTGTTTTGTTCACAGCTCCCTCTTGGCGATGGCCTCGAACTTGTGACAACACGCTGCGCTGACTCCGGCTCCCGTTCCCTCTGCTGGAGAGTTTTGCATCTTCCATAACCTTCGCGCAGACAGTTTGGAGAACGGGGCCGAACGAGGAGATGGGTCGGGCGAGTGGCTGGCTGCGGCAGCCTCAAAGCTGGAGGGGCTTTGTTGTGGACCGTGGACTCCAACCTCCCCCTCAGTTAGAATGAAATAAAAACTAAAAGCTGCTCCAGCCAGGACTTTTGAGCCATTGCACAAAGCGTTTTGGTGCAAACTGCTTTAAGTGACATCTGTCAGTGAATGACTGTGCAGGGAAGGATTGGTGGAAGAAATCGAGGTTTGACTCGCAGCCTAACGGGAGAAGCAGGAAATTAAAAGCGGCAAATTTGGAATTTCTGACAGAATTTTAGAGGTTGTTTTTTATTGTATTAATGCGAAATATTATAAAATTATAGAATAACAAGATATGTTGACAATTGCCTTAGAATGAATGCAGACAAAATATGTTAACCATTTCAAATGTAATTACCTTATTTAATTAACTATTTTTTGGTATTGCAACTAAGCATGACATAACTATCTATATATCCTAGATATTCCGTCATTCAGCCCAAGTTGCACTTGCTCGCACACACTGCATGAAGTGGCGGCAGGAGTGATGTCAACAAATTGCAGACCACTAACTATACAGACCCGCCAGCTCCGGCAGCCCAGGAAATGAGGGGGTGCAGTATAAAACGTGGACAAATTAAAGTGAGACGCCCGGGGGCTGGTTTGCTGGGTCCCCTCGCGGCAGAGACGCCCAGTGGGAATATCCCCCTCCAGGCTACCCTGGGAAAGAGAAAGAAAAAGTCCCACAACCTTCCCCATAATCATAGGGAGTAGTATCTACTGCTTGTTAAAAACAGGTTGCGGTCTCATGGTACCGAATGCCATCACGGAGCTTTTTCAAGGACCAAAGAACTATCTTGGAGTGAGGGAATGTGGAGGCGAACATTGTGAAATAATACCTTCACCGCACGTTTCCCTACACCGCTGTCTTCAGGCAGGGCCCGACAAATCTGAACTTGCTTTGATGTGGATCGTAAAATTGAGAAGTTGAGGCAAAGCTTGCGTTAAGAAAACCTAAAACATCTATGGGTTTAACAAGTCGAAGCAATCTTCTTCTAAGTTGACTTTCACTTCAGTGTGGACACTTTCCTTTTTGGAGAATAGAGAGAATTTGGCAATAACAGTTGTTTGATTCCCCCAACGCCCAGTGAGATTAAATAATGGGCCTGATCGATGCCCCGACATGTGAAGCATGATAGAATTGGTTATCAATACTCTACTACTAAAAAATGGGTCACGTCTCATAGTTCAATGTGCTTTTTCATCTTTAGAACTATCTATTTCTACTTACTTAGTCATTGAAAATATTTAAAATCTTCTTAAAAATCCCTAATTGCAGAGGTACAAATGAACTGCGATCAAAAGAGCAGAGAATAAAGATTGGCACTTTTCAAAATGATCTCTCGCCAAAATAAAATCCAATTGAATTAACAATGTCACCAAAACAATTATCAAACCTGGTGAACGCTATGAGCTCATCAGCTGATAAAATAATACCATTTATGGAGTAGAATAGTGCAATGTGTAAGGATTCCCATGGTGTGCGTGAAACTGTCAATTATAACCACAGTTCTTTTTTATTTTCTAGCTGTCGTAGGTGAGCCAGGCCCTCAGGGAGCTCCAGGTGAGCCAGGACCAATGGGTCCGGTTGGTCCCCCTGGGAAGAGTGGTGTGGGCCATACGGGACCAAAGGGCCCCGCCGGACCTCCCGGACCTCCTGGCTACACCCAAGCTGGTAAACCTGGAACACCAGGCGGCCCCGGAAAACCAGGTAGCAATGGCGCTCCAGGTGAGAGAGGTGCACCTGGTGCAACTGGACAAATGGGTCCCAGAGGTGCACCTGGAGGTCAAGGAAGCCCCGGACCGGCTGGACTTTCTTCCGCCGGCAAACCCGGACCCCACGGCCTGCCTGGACAAATGGGACCAAGAGGAGAGACCGGTCTGAAGGGACACCCTGGTATCCCTGGCATGCCTGGCCAGAAGGGAGAGAGAGGACATGGTTTTTCTGGGGCTCAGGGTCCACCTGGACAAGTGGGCCCAATGGGTCCTTCTGGTATGCCTGGCACACCTGGAGTTGGCAAGTCTGGTGCCCCTGGTTACCCTGGCGATGCTGGAAAGCCTGGCAACCCCGGTAGAGATGGAGCTCCTGGAGCAACAGGTATGCCAGGACCAAAGGGTCACCAAGGAAATCCAGGAGTTGGAGCACCAGGAAAGTCTGGTCAGAACGGTACTCCAGGTCTGCCAGGACCTATGGGAGCTAAAGGTCCTCAGGGTCCAGCTGGACAGCCCGGCTCACCTGGCATGCCAGGTGTTGGTAAAACAGGTGTCCCCGGCATTCCAGGTGACAGAGGAGGCCCCGGAACCTCGGGAACAACTGGTCAGAAGGGAGAGCCAGGACCCAGTGGTTTTACCGGTCAGCCAGGTTCTCCTGGTCCTATTGGCCCACATGGTCCCCAGGGTTCCAGAGGATTCCAGGGAGAGCCAGGTGGACAGGGACCTAAGGGCGACACCGGCATGGTAGGCGCACCAGGGCCAAAGGGAACCAAGGGTGACCCAGGTGCCCAGGGCTTCACAGGGAAACCAGGTATCCCGGGGGCAGCAGGTTCTCAAGGAGCTACAGGATACACTGGCCCTCAGGGTCCAAAGGGAGCACAGGGCCACACCGGCGCCCCCGGAATTCCAGGTAGTCTGGGCGTTGCAGGACAAAAGGGACACATAGGACACCCCGGAGCACCCGGAAAAAGTGGTGAAAACGGAATTCCAGGCAGCGGTGGACCACCTGGGCCTCCTGGACCTGCCGGTCCTACCGGGCTGAAGGGCCACCCAGGTCACCCAGGAGCTCCTGGCCCTGCTGGCATTATGGCCAAAGGAATCTCTGGTCCCTCGGGTCCTCCTGGAATTCCAGGTCCCAGAGGTCAGGATGGTCGCCACGGCCCTGCCGGTCCACCCGGGCCCCCTGGTCCTCCCGGAGAGACGGTCTACCACCATGAGAAGAGCATGCCCATCAAATCTCATGAAGTTGTGATGCCCCATGAGATGATGAAGGCCCCCATGTCTGCCTTCAGTGCTGTGCTGACCAGTGCCTACCCTCCAGCTGGAAGCCCCATTCAGTTCAACCAGGTCCTGTACAACGGGGAGAACCACTACGATGTGCACAGCGGCATGTTCACCTGCCAGATCCCAGGCCTCTACTACTTCTCCTACCATATGCACGTCAACGGTGCCAATGCATTGGTGGCCCTCTACAAAAATGAGGAGCCGGTCGTGTTCTCCTACGATGAGTACAACAAGGGCTTCCTTGATCAGATGTCTGGCAGTGTTGTCCTTATGTTGCACACCCATGACACAGTCTACATCCAGGTTCCGGATGAGGAGAGCAATGGTATCTTTGCTGCAGACAACGTTCACTGCTCTTTCTCTGGGTTCCTGATCGCCTCAACGTGATTTCACTCATCAAATTCCACAACCCAAAGCCTTAAAAAAACACATTAACTACTCAGAGAAATAGTCCAATTGGAGAACTGCCAAAATGCCAATGACATTGTCATTAATGTAGAACAAAAATAAATTCTACATATCTGCCTCCGTCCTATTTTTACATAAACAGCCATATCAATATTTTTTCATAGCTGAGCTGTAAGAGAGGCATCAATAAAGAGTTTGGATGAGATATAGAAATGAACGGTTCAGATGGTCCCCAATGCAGCATGTGTGCCTGGGCAATTCTAAGAAACACAAAACAATATTGGAAGATGACCTTTTAACTGGTGCTCTCGAACTGCCTGTAACATTTACAGCAAAACTTTTATGTGTTTTTTGTTTATACATGTATGTCGTCGAACACCTTTAAACCTGTAATGTACATGCAAAGGAAACCACTCTCTTCAATAAAAATATGCTTTGGTGTGTTGAAGATTTCTCATGAGCACTGTGGTTACCGAAATAACGCAGGGTGAGAACTTCAAAACGCATCTTGTAACAACAGCCATGTCCCATTGGATGTGTTATGTACATGTGATTGACCAAAACAATGAATAAAGGTTCGGTTCAAAAAATAACTTTCTTTTGTTGTGTGCCTTCCCTTTGTGAATGCATGAATCCTTCCCATTAAAACATAGCGCGCACGAAGATCCCATTCGGCAGATTCTCACAAAAAACAAGTTGAATGCGTGGTGAACGGAGTGCGTACCTTTGAACGCGGACGTGTTGTAGTTGTGGTCGATGGCAGCGAGCATGTCTTTCCAAAATTCTGAATTCACCTCGCTCCCCCGCTGTTGGAGCCAACAAACGTGAAGATCTGTTTTAACACATTGCATTCCACACGAAAAAAAACCCCAACGGTTCATCAATGAAGAAAAAGAACAAAGTGGAAATCACCTTGTTCAACATGTCCACAACTCTGCCGCAGAGCAGAGCACCGGGGAGGTCGAAATAGTTGTCATAAAAATAGTATTTTGCTGCAAAAACAAAAACAACAACGCAAGGGTCAGGGAAGAGTTCACGGGATAAAGTGACATTTAAAAACATTACCACAGTATTCTGTGGATGGAACATTTTACATCTTGTGTTATTTAAACAAAAGCGGTTATTTAAAGGTAACAGTAATGAAAGGGCATATGAGGGGAATACCGGATCTGGTGAAGGAAGTGTTGAGGCTGTTGAAGTGCTGCCATTCCCTTTTGGGACCATAATGTTTGATGATCTCTTCTGTGCTGAGGTCCTTGGATCCATGTGTCGCTCTAATCAAACAACAAAACATATCCCAGAGGAATGTCAATGAAGCAATGTTATAAGAAACAAAAAACATTAAACACTCATTAAACACAAATATTGTGTGTATATATACATATATACATATAGGACACCTCCTAGGTAAGTAGAGTTTGGAGGTTTAGGAAATATGACCACGTGGGATTGTTGGAAGTGTAGGATCCATCCTAGTTAGACTGCTTGGAAGTACATGAACCATGAGATGCAACATTTCCCATGAATGCATTAGACTGTGGGGGGCCGGCCAGTCCAGTTTCCACCACCACAGTTTCCTGTTGCAAAGCATTTGTGTAAATAAAAAAAAATTAACTTTTTTTTTGTTCAATTTCATTTTTAGGATGAATATGTACACCCTTTATTTCCGGGTGAGTATCTTAAAGTACCTCACTAAAAAAGACGAGGAGATGAGGATACATAGTATTAGCAAGCTAATTGTCAAATATATCAAATAAAAAAGAGTTTAATCAATTTAACTGACAGTAATAAAGGCCATTAGTTCCATTTTAAACAAAAATATATACATATAAATATATAATACATATCTAGATTATTGCAATTCTACATTTTAATTTTGTTTTTATTGTAGATTTCACGTACACTGCCACATAGAACAGGGGCAGCAGGGGAACAGGACAGGACAGAGTGGTTTGTAGATGGAAAAAATGGAAAGTTATTTCTTCTTCGAAGGACGTTTAGTTCATTGATCTGACGACCAATTTTATCTTATCATTTTCATCATTAAATAAATCTGTGAATCCGGTCAAGCGTTCTCATCACGTGATGATGGTAACCTTCCACACCACCTTTTTCGACAGCACCGGGACGCAGTCGGAGCCCTCCCCGCGCAGTGAGACGCCCACCTTGGTGCGTACAGTAGCGGCGACCTGCGGGACCTACCGTAGAACCGTGCCGTCTTCGGCCAGCTTCACCAGGTTCCCGTCCTCCAGGTCCACCACCAGCCCTTTGAAACTGGACGGAGGGAGACGAGTGAGAAGTCGAACAGCGACGGGAAAACCAGACTGACGACATTCACCTGGTTGATCACAGCGGCTTTGATTAAGCAAAACAGGCTTTAATCTAAATCAGGACTAAACTAATGCCACTGAAATGAATCCAGAATTTAAAAAAACGCCTTTCAGAGGCGCTGCTTCATTTCAGATGAACTCGCTCCAGACCAGGGCGTCCTGGAGGTGATGGAGGACTGCTCAGCTCCTTCTGGTCCACCTGGAGGCCACGCCCATCCATCCAAAGGGTTAATTCAAACTTTCACTCAGACCCAGATCTGCTCTAATCTTCCTTCTGGAAATCAGATTTGTTTAAAGCCAGCCTGAGAGGATTTTAAACCACGACGGAGAAAGAGCCTTTCAGTTAGTCCGGATTAAAAGTGAGATTTCGTCTGAGATTAGACCTCATCTGCGATGCTTCTCCTTCACCACGAGATGAATTTAAACGACAATCCTGGGTATTCAATGATTGATGATGTCTTCAAATTTGATAGGAGCAACAGTCTGAGCTACGTCAACTCCGTCAGGGTAATAATCCCATTATAGCGATGGATGGTTGTCCGGGGCGAAACACCTGACATCGCTGTGATGCGTGATGACATAAGTGGTTTATAGCAACGAAAATCCAACTTCACGGTGAATATGAATGTTTCTGTTTCACTGGACACAGTACCATATTAGACCATAATACACTTATATTATATCCATATGATGCCTACACTCAGTGCTCACAGCAACTATACTGTACATAGCCCATGCATTTATCTTGTGCATAGAGAACCTTATATCTGAATTATATATATATAAAAATATATAAATATATATATTTTATATTTTGTGTACATTATTTTTTTTATTGTTTTTAGAGGGTTACTTTCTTATGTTACTTGTCTGTCCGTCTGATTGTACAATAAGTCGAAATGAGCAAAACTCCTCTCACATGGAACTGCACTTGGCTGAGTAAACTGGAAAACGTCTGGTCGCTCCTCTGCTGCTTAGTTAAACACAAGAGCTGATGCAGTGGGAATGGAGCGTGACAGGTTTTTTTCTGGCTGCGACAGAGCGCAGGGTGATCAAACAACAACGCCAGAAAAGGTTGCAACAAAAAAAACAAACAACACCATCTTGAACGGGCGTAGATGATCGGTTATTCGGTGCGGGTGGCGAGGACAGAGAGGAGGAAGAAGATGCAATTAAATGTGGTGTTAACGCAGATGAACGGAAAGATTCTGCGGCGCTGTAAGCCTTTCGATTTGCCCCTTAATGCTGAACTCTCTCTCTCTCTCTCTCTCTCTCTCTCTCTCTCTCTCTCTCTCTCTCTCTCTCTCTCTCTCTCTCTCTCTCTCTCTCTCTCTCTCTCTCTCTCTCTCTCTCTCTCTCTCTCTCTCGACGCCGGTCACTCACCAGAAGTCCCAGGTTGCCGGGGTCAGGGTCAGCAGGTCCTGGTCGTAGCCTTTGTGCTCCACCAGATACCTGGCAAAGCTCTCATAAATCAACTGCAACACGAAAACAGAACAAAACAATTATAAAAACAGACTGTTACGGCCATCTGCTTTACTACCACGGCCCCAAAGCGGGTTATTATGAAAAGAGTTGTGCGGAACAGCACAGTAAAACTATAACAGGCACAGTGCGGATTGATTGATTGTGAACAGGCCTGGACTGGCCAGTGACTGACAAGAGGACACTGTGGCACTAATGGGTCAGGCCTGGCCTGGTGGTGAAACATCCCAACTGTTATATCACAATGACAGGAGCATCGGCTCCATCAAAATGCACCACGTTGGCAGTGCGAGGTGGTGAATCGGGTCCAGATGAAAGATGTTTTCGGGTCGAATTGCTGTGGAAAGCCATAGTAAGATGCAAGGAGCTGTGTTTTAAAGCCACACTGCCTGGCATCATCCCTAAAGCCCGTGACTCACTGGCAGACTGCAGCATCAGGACCATGCATGCACCACCTCAGACACACCAGACTGCAGCATCAGGACCATGGATGCACCACCTCAGACACACCAGACTGCAGCTTTAGGGCCATGCATGCACCACCTCAGACTCAAAGCATCCAAGCCACTGGCTGCCACATCGGTTTGCAGCATCAGGACCATGCATGCATGACCTCAGACACAGCAGACTGCAGCATCTGGACCACGCATGCACCACCTCAGACACACCAGACTGCAGCTTCAGGACCATGCATGCACCACCTCAGACACACCAGACTGCAGCTTCAGGACCATGCATGCACCACCTCAGACACACCAGACTGCAGCTTCAGGAACATGCATGCACCACCTCAGACACACCAGACTGCAGCTTTAGGGCCATGCATGCACCACCTGAGACTCAAAGCATCCAAGCCACTGGCTGCCACATCGGTTTGCAGCATCAGGACCATGCATGCATGACCTCAGACACAGCAGACTGCAGCATCTGGACCACGCATGCACCACCTCACACACACAATCCATCCAAGCCGCTGTCTGTACCACCGGAACCCAGTGTCTGCAGGGAGGTTGTGCGCCCCATCCCTGAGAGTCGTGCAGCTGCGGACTCACCCTGGAGGTCTCCTTCAGGTGGTAGCGACACAGCGTGTGGTCCAGGTCGAATCCTATCACGTCGCAGTCGGAAAGACTGAAGTATTCGCTCATTTTGGCCGAAGGTGGAACAACGAGGGGGGACGATGAAAATGAGAATCGCACGCACGCACCGCAGCCCGCAGCGCGCTGCTGGGTGGCGATGTCAGCCGAGCTCCCCCGCAAAAACCGCCTCCTCCCCGACGACACCCCGTGCTCCGCAAAACACAGTGCGTGGGACGAACAACGCGCATCCAGGTGGATGTGTGTCGGTAATGGCAGGTTGTCGGTGCAGGTAACGCTGCGTCACCCTGACCAGCGGAACTACGCCCGACCCGCGAACGAACCGTCCGCAGCGAACGGATCGTGCAAACGACAGAAGAGTCGCTCGGCTCCGTCGGTCACGGAGTTATCCGCAAATAAAAACATTTGGTTCCGTCACGATTATTTATTGAGGCGGAAGAATGTAAAGTGTGGCTCTCGTAAACCCTTCAGCCCCGATGCTGCACTCGTGTGGATCACAAAAATAAATGATTTAATTCTGTCGATTATCAATCGTTCACACGAGGCTGAAGACGGCTCCTTAGTCGAATTGTTCGGTCCACCTTAAATGGCCGCAATAACGTCATTTGTCCCGTAGATGACGCTGTTTGGTGACTGATCTGTGTCCTGCACTGTAGAGATTTCCAGAATGAAAGATCTGTTCTGAGTCACCTGTATTCAGAACAACTTAACCAACAATGACTGTCCAGGAGGCATTTTCAGTGGAATGAACCATTTCTATTTTCCAAAATGTGCTTTACGGAGCAGCCACGAACAGTAACCAGTCGTTAAACGAGAAAGGCAGGACGTGTTTGCCCTTTCTGCTTAATTACCACGACTGTCCTGTGGGATTTTTAATTATGAATGAGACGTTTTTATTGTCAAGCTCTGAACGCGGCGTGTCAGCCTGCGCCGTCTCATTGTGTCATTGCAGTTTCTCCACTATTACTACAGGATGTTCCTCCCTCCTTGTTTTCAAAACATCTCAAGAACCTGAAACTGGTGCGCGACAAACAATGTGAGGAAAGATCAGAATCCAGGACTACAGGAGGTTTGACTCCAGCAATTGTTTTTTATAAGCCTGTGAAGATGACAATGTCAGAATGAACGCAATCTCTCCATAATCAATTAAATAATGGGGGGGGGTCTCCCCCCTTATTTTCAAAAAGTTTTCGTCACGTTGCTTGTCGTGCACCAGTTTCGGATTCTTGAGACGTCAAGGAGGGAGGAACATAGTAATTGCAATCACACGAGACTGTGCAGTCTGCAATGCGTACCATGTTCAGGGGCTTATACAACGTGATAGTTAAACCTCCTGTAGTCCTGGATTCTGATCTTTCCTCACATTGTTTGTCGCGCACCAGTTTCAGGTTCCTGAGATGTTTTGAAAACAAGGAGGGAGGAACATCCTGTAGTAATAGTGGAGAAACTGCAATGACACAATGAGACGGCGCAGGCTGACACGCCGTGTTCAGAGCTTGACAATAAAAACGTCTCATTCATAATTAAAAATCCCACAGGACAGTCGTGGTAATTAAGCAGAAAGGGCAAACACGTCCTGCCTTTCTCGTTTAACGACTGGTTGCTGTTCGTGGCTGCTCCGTAAAGCACATTTTGGAAATAGAAATGGTTCATTCCACTGAAAATGCCTCCTGGACAGTCATTGTTGGTTAAGTTGTTCTGAATACAGGTGACTCAGAACAGATCTTTCATTCTGGAAATCTCTACAGCGCAGGACACAGATCAGTCACCAAACAGCGTCATCTGCGGGACAAATGACGTTATTGCGGCCATTTAAGGTGGACCGAATTCGAACGAGGAGCCGACCTCAGCCTCGCACTGTTTACGTTGGTTGAACACAAGGTGTAAAGCAATCAGTCACATGTTTTACGACTTGTTTTTCCCAACATTGATTCATTCTCCAGGAATAACTTTCGGCTCGCAAGTCGAAGAGCGTCCTGCTCGCCCCGCGTCGCTGAGCGCAGCTTGTTTCCGCCACGTTGCTCTGTTTCGTTCACAAACCGAGGTTCGAGACCCCGCGGGCACGGGCGGGCCTGGTGGACGCCTGCGCGCCGCGGCGGCCGCTGGCTACCGGGTCGCGGGAGAAACGAACGAGTGAGCCGGGAACCACGCGTCGTTCACATTGGTTCACAACGGACGGGCCGTTCGCGGGACGCGGCGGGGACCGGAAGAGCGTGACGATCTGAGCGGCCCCGTTCAAATCGATGGGGAAACGTCCGTTTTCCTTCGGCTTCGATTGAGTCTCTATATTCATGTTCGCGGTATTGGGACAGCAAGCAAAACACACCGTCGTCAATGTTTGTGTCATTTCTGTCACACGCAAGGTGTAAAAAAACAACAACATTATTTTAAACCCCCCGACGTGACATGCTAACCGGCCAATCGGCTAACAAAACAAAGTCGAGCGTCACTGACGTCACTAACTATCTAGCCACGATATCGAGACGCGACAAATTCCCTGCTGTTTATTTATTTATTTGATAATTTCTGATTGTTTTTCATTTTTGAGTGTTTGTATTGACATTAGTTTCGTTTTCTTTCATTTTCTTTATTTATAGATTTTTTTTAAATTAGTTTTACGTTTGATTTACATTTACATTTACATTTACATTTAGTCATTTATCAGACGCTTTTATCCAAAGCGACTTACAAGGGAGAATAACATTCAGCTACATTGCGACAGAGATTAGTGTAATAATAATAATTTGATGGTAATAACCCTATGTCCCTGTTTGCCGTTACTGTAAATTCGCTTCTAACTTCCAGTGGTTTGTATTATTCTGTTAAATAAAAACTAAACACAAAATAAACGCAACGAATCGACTGAATCCAAATATTTTAACTTGTGCTGTCGGATCCCAAACTATTTTTGACAATTGTGGTAAAACAAAAACAGCCAACTCATTCATTTGTGTGTGCAATGTGTAACCTGCTAATCGTTACCTCGGTGTAAAATAAATAAGAATATTGTACGGTCACGTCATTTGAAACCATCCTTTCCTAAAACATTGTTTTCTGTTTCTTGTTCTATTATTTTTATCACTCCACCCATTTTGGACGTTTGTCATTCCATTGCGCCCTAACCGTGTATGACGTACGTATGTGACGGATAAAGTGTCTTGGATCTTTATTTTTTATTTTTTAATTATTATTATTTTTCCGTTTTGTAGTTTTATACCTTCATTGTGTTCAGTTTGATGTGAGCTGCTGTCACTGCAACTTCCCTCTGCGGATGAGAAAGTATTTCAGTCATCTAAAAAAAATAAAAATAAACAAAAGTATAAAATAAATATTACAATAAAAAAATGAAAAACGGACGGAATACGTCAGACATTCTCTCCAGGTGCCTTTCCAAAAAGAGATTTATGAATTATAATAATAATAATAATAATAATAATAATCATCATCTCGCGTTTCAAACACTCACGCATTGGGTTCCACACCCGACCGTAATGGCGTCTGACAGGTGTAAACGCGCAGAGGTGCATTGGGGGAATACCGTAATACGGCTAGTGGACGCCCCACGGCGGCGCGGTGCAGCAGACAGGTGCAGCTGATTGAGGAGCAGTGACGGTGGCGTGGTCCGCCATCGAGCCGGGCCCGTGGAGAATAGGAATCTCCCAAGAAACTTCCCCTTTGAAAAGACACAGGAATGACCCGGGCGCTGGATGATGGGAGAGAACGAGGGACCGGTTAAGTGAGTTCGGACCCCGGACCCCGGACCCAGGCACCATGGAGATCCGGGAGAAGTGCCTGCTTTGCTGCCAGCGCTTGGCGGCGTGTTTCCAGAAGCCCCGCTCCGAGACCGACGGCACCGCGGTGCCCGCTCGACCCGACATCGTGGTGGTGATCCCGGGTCAGACGACGTCCTCGCCCCCGCCCTCGGCGCCGATCCCCGCCGGCAACTCGGTGTACCTGGCCCTGTACGACTACACGGCCCGCACCAAGGAGGACCTGAGCTTCATGGCCGGGGACAAGCTGGAGGCGCTGGACAAGAGCGCCGGGGACTGGTGGCACGCCCGGGCCCTGACCGGGGTCTCGGCGTCCAAGCAAGGGTACATCCCGGCCAACTACGTGGCCCCGGTGGAGAGCATCGACGCAGAGCTGTGAGTACCGCGCCCGTCCGAGGGTCCACCCCGGCGGGTTCCCAACCTGGGCTCCGCTGAGAGGCTCCCCGGGGCGGCCCTCAGGAAAAGGGATTAAAAGTTCAACTTCGCCATCAGAATGTAAAGCATTTAAGTATATAGTATGTACTTATACAGTATATAAGTATATAGTGTAGATAAGTATAAAGTGTATAGTAATCACTGTTTTGATCCTAGTTTCACCTCCTAGTTCCTAGTTTTGATCCTCGGTTCTCAATGTGTGGCCCTCGCCCCCCCCCCCCCCCCCCCCGTGGGTCGTCCCTGAGGCTCCAGGTCCCCAACAAAATCCTCCATAGAACAGATTATATGTTGATTTATTTTCCCATATACTAAACACGACATGGCTGTTTTGTTGGCCCTTGATATGAAAAAAAGTTGAGAATCACTGCTTTATACCAGTGGTTCTCAACGTGTGGCCCGGGGACCCCTCCATGGGTCCTTCTTCCAGAGGCTCCAGGAGGGTCCCCAACAAAATGCCTCATAGTTAATGTTCTGTATGTTTATTTTTTTTCTATATACTGAATATGACTGTTTTGATTGTCCTAGAAAAAGCAAAGTTGAGGATCACTGCTCTATAGCAGTGGTTCTCAATGAGGGGTCCGGGAACCATTCCAGGGGTCCTTCAATAGGTTCCAGGCGGTCCACAGCGACATTATTAATAGTTGCACTTCACCTTTATTTCATATACAAGACGTGAACACCATCGAACAACAATGAGTGTTTTGATCCTGGTTTCATGTTATCTCCCTAACTCGACAGTAGGGACGGGGTGATGTCATTATAATATCCATACGGTGATAAGAGACAAGATATTATCAGGGAATTTGGTTATCATGACATTGAGTTATAGTTAAAATTTAACTTTTGATTTAACTATATAAGACAACATTTAATGTGTTATCTTTCTGGTTAAGTTAAAGGGAAGTGACTTTTCTCTCTGTTATATTCAATGGTCATAATATCCACATGATGAATGGTTCTCAGATATTTCACGTGTGTAAATATGTTTTGAATCCCCAAAATATCGTCACGTTATAGAATTCAGACGTCTGTCAAAAACATGGTGATATCTCCACATCAACCGATGTGAGATGGACCCTGGATCAATTCTGTGGAGCGTTTTTTTGTATGTATTTTCCTTTTTAGCTGCTCTCTTCTGTTTGGTTATTCTTATCCTTTTGGTGATATTAATTTCCTTCATTAGATGTTGTGTTTCTGTTTCTGCTGCTTTGGGAAACACTCCTCCACACGTGTTGAAATTCCTCTTTTCCTCATTCGACACAGCTCAGTCAGTGGCATCCCGCTTGCACTCAGTCGTCTATGTGAGAGCAGTGTTCATTCCAAAAAGTACATTTTTGTTGTGTTTTTTAATTTTTTAACCTCCATTTATTTTATTGTGCCTCTTGTAAGTGATTTACAAAGCACTTTAGATGCAATCCATCGCGGTTAATGATTCAGCGACCAGGAAGACGAGCTGCAGGTTAATAATTCCCACGGTGGGAACAGTAAATGGTTGGGCCCTGTAATACCAAAGCAAAGAGTGAACATACGGACATTATTTTGTCTTCGATGTCGTGCCATAATACTTGGACTCTGTGACAGTGTAGAGAAACTGGATTTACAAGGTGGTGTTGCACCATTTCACTGTACATGACGCAGTGGAACTTTGTCCACAGCTGGTTTCTGCAAGGATGCAATTTTAAACAGCTCCGCAGAGATGTGAGGGAGCATTTTAGTCATTATTATTATTATTATTATTATTAATATTATTCATTTAAGTTATTGTCTTCTACATTACTAAAAAAAAACATTTAGCCCTCTTGTCTGGCGTCTAGTCATCACTATGTGACTTGAGTGCATACGGACCAGACAGTTTCTGGGATGTTTTCGTGTTGGTAAACAGTTTCATCTCAGCTGATACCAGGTTTTTCCGGTTCTTTCCTGTTTGCGTGATTGAGAGAGGCAGTGACGTCATTATTCGCAGGTACCATCGCTCCTAAGTACTGTGACTCTTTATGATGGAATGGAAGGTGATGTCACCCATGTGGTGACACCATTGTGGTGTACACGGTGCCGCCATGTCGTCGTGTGCTGCGCTTTGAGGACGTGCAGGTTTCAGTTTTGAGTGAGCATTGGGCAGTGACTCATCACACACATCTCCAAAATATCAGCAGCCACCTTGTACTTGCTGTATTGTTTCAGAGAGAACTTTTTGGTGCAGCGGGCAACGCTTTAAACTGGTCCCTGCACTCCAGCTTAACGGAGAGGGCTGTTTGGAGTAGTGGAAATGTTCTGAAATTGAGCTATGACGCAGGTGCCTGTGGGGTTCTTCTGGATCGGTTAACCCACATCACACTTTTTATTTGCCCATGAAAGGTAAAACTGCAAACGGGGACAGACATTTGATATAAAATCCTATTTTTGAGAACACTTTTTTTATACTACTGTCTGAAAATAGACATTGCGTTCGGGGGATTAAGCCTTTCTCCGTGCCTTTGGGCAAAGCAATGTTTTAAAGACAGTGGCATAGGGGGAGGAAGTCTGCCATCTTGAAGATTTTGTCACACAACACATGCACCCATACGGCGACCAGCGCATGCGTCAAATGATGACCGGTGAAACTTGTTCTCTGCTTTTGACCCATCCTGGCTTGTCCTTCCTCCGGGGGCGGGGCAGCCAGGAGCAGTGGGCAGAGCGACGCCCGGGACCCATTTCAAACCTCAATCGCCGGTCAGACGGCCATGTTGTGCATGTTTTTGGTGGGGGGGTTGGGATTGAAGGGGGAGGGTTAATGGTCCCAGTTGTTAATGTGGGCGCGAGAGATGTTTGTTTAAACCACGTGTAGCTGCAGCCGATGTCATTGTCGGTGGGGTCAGTCCAGTAACCCTTCAAGAACTAGTTCCCCCCAGGAAGCGGTGGCGTCCTGTAAATGGAAACGTAATCATCCACGCTTCCTTCCTTCGGGTTGTATGGATTTTTAATATTGATTCTACCTCCATATCGCACGTCTTGTTCTCGGGGCTCGAGCGCGCTTCTCTGAGCTGAACCTCATGAGCAGCATGATGTCCTTTTTCCCCAAATTGCTCCAAGACAAACTTTTTGCACACGCAGCTTTTTTTTAAATTTTTTTTTTCTTTCGATAGAACCACCGCTGCGCCTACAATGTTTAGACGTTCCGCCGGCTGCCTTGTTGTACGCTGTGAAACCCCTCATCTCAGCAAGAAGCTCTTTTGTAGGATTGTGTCGTGAAGAGCTTGTTTGTGGAGCTGGGACGTGAGTTGAGCGCCTCACCTGAGGGGAGTCTGAATTTCCACCTGCCATCCGTGCGCACGCAGGAAGTGACGGTGGAGGGTCCAGCTTCAGCCTCTCCAACATTGCCATTTGGTTGCCGTTGTCCCCGGTCGTCCGAACGGCGACGTCAATGGCTGCATGAGAACGCGGATGTGTTTGTTTGCATGGAATTCCTCCGTTGGTTGACGCTGCGTTTAAGCAGGTTGACCGCTGCCGGCCGGTGTGACGGACAGTGGTCGCTGAACGAGTCCATAGAACCTGAAGACGTTTCTCGTTTCTCTATTTCTTCAGGTGTGGCTGTCGGCGCCGGGGATGTTTTCTGACTTTGAGACGCCCTGTTTTAGCCTGGTATCGGCCCCGAATGCCCCCCCGTAAACGCGGCGGTTGACGCATTGTGTTTATTCGCCGCCGCTTGCAGGTGGTACTTTGCGGACACCAAGAGGCTCGACGCCGAGAAGCTGTTGACGGCGGCGGGAAACAGACACGGGGCCTTCCTGATCAGAAACAGTGAAAGTCAAAGCGGAGAACTTTCCCTCTCAGGTACGCTCCGAACGGTCAGATCCTCTTTCCTTCTCCACGACCCTGCACTCATCTGCAGTCGACACCTTTTTTATTTATTTATTTATTTATTTATTTATTTTTTTAAATATGACAAAATGAACTTGTGGTTAGCTCTCCCTCAGTGTTAACCTGTTGATATGCACTGCCTTTTCCCACTAGATTCTTAGTTCTTAACTTTATTTTGGCCGTTACCAAGTCCCACATCAGGCATCAAATTTTGAAACCAAACGTACGGTCAAACTCTGCACTGTACATGTTACTGATCGGTATCAGTAACACGTACAGAGTGGAGTTTGACCGTACGTTTGGTTTCATGAGAACAGAACGTTAGTGTTGGCGTATGGTATGAGTTTCCCTCCATTACAAACGTTTATACAACACTGTGTCGGTAAGCTGTCCCATGACGTTGCTTTCTTATTGTTGCAACCAAACATACTGGATCTTACAGCAACCTTTGTCAAAATGTGCAAGTATTGACCACATTATTATTATTATTATTATTATTATTTTTATTTACAGTGAAATTATGAGAATTGACTAAAATTGCAAATAAAAGGGGGGAAAAAATAAATTGATTTATCCTTTTAATGCAGAAAAGTTTCAGCCTGGTTCGCCCAGTCTTTCTTACAAGGTCTTTACACTTCCTGTCACAAGAGCGACAGGCGTTGGGTTGGAATCCATGCCTGGACAGACGACATCTTCAGCCAATCAGATAAACCGAACGCGGCACGAACACCATCCGCAGAGATGATCTCGGCCGTATCCGCCAAAAATGGTATTCTTCTGGTATCTTCTTCGTCACCGACAGGGCAAGCTGATAAATGGAGCTCTTTCCGAATCCGGTGGGCTCTGGCGAGGCTGGAAGAGTCGTTCCAAAGCTGTCGCAGCTGCACACATTGGGTTGAATTTACTTTGTTTTTTTGCGATCACGATTTCCTGGCGCTTTGGCATCAGCCAGAAAGTCCAGTTGTCTTTGTTTTTTGTTTTTTTTAAGTGTCTGACATGATCTGATACCTGATGTGGCTCTTGATATGACATTTTTTTGCATTGCTGATTATATGCTACCAGTACCCTATTTTTTTCAACGGTTATGAGACCAGTATCCAATCAGCCTTATTATCGGTGGATCAAGTATTTATATCCCACAATAAAAACCTCATTTAAACCTCGTGCCACCACATTCTTTTTTCCGTCTTCCGGTTGCTCGGCGTCCTGCAGGACGCAGATCCTCGTTTGGAGTGGGAACAATACACGTTCCTTTCCGCATTCCAGTAGAATCCCTGCCTCGCGCCATGACTCATTCTTTCCACCGGTGCAGCGTGATCGATGGCTCTGGGTCATCAAGTTAAACAAATAAAACACCAACTTCTCACCGCTCCACTTGAGCCTCCCTCCATTTAGTACCGTCACAAAAGTACTCGGCGGTGCTAAATATGTACTTTAGTACATACCGTGAAGCAGTTGAGGATTATTATTTATTTTAGCCGCTGATCACCAATAAATCAAAGTGTCGACGGGTTGAATTTGCTTTCTAATTGACGATGATATGAACACTTGTCATGTCCACATGTGGAACGTTGTTCAGCCACTGTTCCTCTTCAGGACCGGAGAGGCCTCCTGTGATTTAACACACATCATTTTAAGCGTCAAGTATCTGCATAAAAGATCTTTATAATTATACAACAGTACAGAGCCATTGTATTCTATGCTTTCCAGATTGTCAGGTACGAAATGAATTGATGAAGCTTGTGAACTGAACATACACACACACACACACACACACACACACACACACACACTCATTTTCCAGGCTGAAGTTGGGGTTTTGCCGTCAGTGCTTTGGCTTGATAGGACTTTGTGCGTTAACTGGTGCTGGGCGATGGCAGAGTTGATCGTCTTGATCTTGAGGAGACACAAGACACAAAATAGATTTTGTCATTTACATCATCTTAAATCTTAGGTTCTCTTTTTGAACAGAGTTGATTAAAATTATAAAATGCTAATGTTGGTTGGAGCAACATCGCCATGGTAACAAAGGATTCTCTGAGGTGTGCTGTTTTCCATGAATTCATTTATTTTCTTTATCATTTTCCTCCTAAACACAACAACGTGACTATTTCTGCGTGCTTTAGTGCTGGACCAGGGGAAGGTGAAGCACTACAAGATAAGACGCTTGGACAACGGCCACTACTACGTTTCCAGGAATAAAACCTTTGAAACCCTGAAGGAACTAGTGTCCCATTACTCCAGATACGACGACGGGCTCTGCGCGCGCCTCCAGGAGCCCTGCAAAAAGGTAAACGCAGGTGATCAGCACCAAGACGCTTTCCCCGGATGCGTGTCCAGTTTTTATTTATTTTTTTATTTTTAATTCCGGCTCCTCCACCTGCCCAGATGGAGGCCCCGCAGACCAACGGCCTGTCCTACAAGGACCAGTGGGAGATTCCCAGGAGCTCCATCAGGCTCCTCAGGAGGCTCGGCGCCGGCCAGTTCGGGGAGGTCTACGAGGGCCTTTGGAACAACACCACGGCGGTGGCGGTGAAGACGCTCAAACCCGGTGGGTGCGGCGTGTGTGGTGTCATCGCTATAATGTAATAGAATATTTGGGTTATAATTTGACCAAACTGTTGATGGCCACAAACTGAAATCCTCGCAAACCCTCATGAAGTCGTTCTTTGCCGTTTTCATCAGTTGCCGGCCCCGCTCGGCCAGATCTCATCTCCGTGAGATATCACCTGGAAATGCTTTGCATGTTCCAGCTTCCTGATCCAGCACACACCGCTCCCCATCACATGGAGTATTACACTTTAAATATATATCAGTACTAGATGATGCTCACGTCATTATTTCATAATTTTGTAACATTTTCTTGGAGAATAAGGGCAGTCCTCCCATATACTGATTTTTATTTATTGTATTTCGTAATGTGTTACCATAGGACTTTCAATGTGAATGTAGAAAAATCTAAATCTTGGTGATGAAGTAGTGATCGTAGAGTACAAGACGCCGCTTCCGTTCCGCTTTGGTCTTGAGCTGACGTTTACATGACTTAACATTTGTGAGACGGTGAAGTGAAGGATTATGGGAAAACAAGGTCCTCTTTGTTCCAGGTAAGCAGTTGGTCAAACAGAGGTATTTTAATGAGGGTCCCGAGGATCCAGGTGTGGTCAGGGGGAAACAAAAGCTATTGGAAGTTTCCTCTCAAGGAGAAGGGTGGAGGCACGGCAGGGGTCCGGTGAGCAAAGGTGGTACGAGTGTCCCAAGGAGATGGGGGAGGAAGTAGAACAACAAAAGGTGTTATGAGTGGAGTGATAGTTGCCAAACAGGACATTCTGCCGGAAAGGTTGGAATTATACTACGGTTGTTTAAATATTCAATTCTACGACATATATCCAACATGTTTCCAAATGAGTGTGAATGTGTTTTTTGCTGGTTGGTTGGAAGCGTCCCGGCAGAGCTTTGCCTCCTGTTCTGACTCCTCCGTGCCGGTGCTGGTTCTGCCAGGTACCATGTGCCAGCAGGACTTCCTGAGGGAGGCGCAGATCATGAAGAAGATCCGACACCCCAAGCTGATCCAGCTCTACGCCGTCTGTACCGTGGAGGAGCCCATCTACATAATCACCGAGCTCATGCACAACGGCAGCTTGCTGGAGTTCCTGCAGAGTAAGAAACCCCGGCACTCCTGGCGGAGCTTCGGTTGGATGGTCCCAGACGAGCGGCGGGATTTGGATCTTTTACCGGTCACACCTGAGCTTTAACAGAACCCTGACGTGAGCGTGGCCGGCGTGTCCGTCGGTAACCCTGTCGGAACGCGCTTTGCGGGATACGGTGGAGCGTCTAAAAAATAATAAAACAACCTTCAAATGCCCTCCTAAAACGTACACTTGTGGTTATGAATCCATGCTGTATGGACCAGCGGCTCCCAGACTGGATTCAAGGTGAAGCCCCCATCGCCGACTAAATACAGCTCATTTGACCGATTCATTATTCATTCATTATGTGAGTTTTTATATTAAGGTGAAAATAAGAAAAATGTAAAGCAAACAAGCCAAACCACATTTAAATAAGAAGCCCGGTTTGGGAATCCCTGATTTATAACACTCTGGGCTCAATGAAGGTTTTTGTTTTTTGGCATTTCTGCAAGATAAACTAATAATCCCACACTTCACAACTGCTGGTCGCACCGTGCGGGGAAGGGCTTGTGCATTCAGGTTGGGGGGGGGGGGAGTTGAACCAGTGATTTAACCAATCAAATACATATTTTGATGTATTTTTTGGGCCTAATTTTTGCCTTTTTATTGTAGAGAGCGGTGGTGGGGGACAGGAAATGGAGGCCGGGGGGGGTTAGAGAGGGAGGGTGAGACGCCGCGAACGACCTCAGGAGCGTGCGGCGCGTGGACTCATCTGGTGGAGCCACCGGGCCCCACACCAGGCTTCTAATGAGCAGGCTCCCCGGTGATCACGGATCTGAAGGGAAATGCGCTTACCCGAGTCTGTGGGAGAGTCAGATAACCCGCAGGGCGTTTCAAAAGCCGACCCTCCCACCTAAAGCCAGAGGAATGGCCTCAAGAGGCCGCTAGAAATGGGACTCGGCTCCATGGAGATAGTTCGGTGTCGGAGGTATGGACGGGCGACAAGTCGACGGCAGGTAACGAGCCGCCCGCTTTATCTGCTGTTTTCCAGGCGGGTTCAGAGTCCTCCTCGACCGTCGTCCGGGGGTCGGGGATCCAGTTAGCGAACCCGAAAAAAGAGTCTCCCGGCTCATATGAACCTTGAGCTCCGCGACACAACCTCTGATAATAAAACGCTTTCAACACATCCCGGGAGATCAAAGTCTTAGCGGGGCGCCGATCCGGCTGCTCCCTCGCGGTCGACGTCCACTCTGCGGCGAAGAGGAAGGAGGACGAGGGCGTTTCCCCCTGCGTCGAACCTCATGAAGCCTTT
Source organism: Zeus faber (assembly GCF_960531495.2). Taxonomy (NCBI): domain Eukaryota; kingdom Metazoa; phylum Chordata; class Actinopteri; order Zeiformes; family Zeidae; genus Zeus; species Zeus faber. The sequence goes on along the minus strand of NC_137189.1, from coordinate 48,838,532 downwards.
TGAACAGGGCCGCTCTGCTGCCGCTCCCTCTGGGAATATAATTCCCAGAGCGTCGCCGTAGGGGAGTCGCTCCGATGAGGACGTCGTGGCGGGGTGTGGTCCTCCTGCGCCGTCCTGACCTTGGTTCATCGCTGCCCCTAATAATTCACCGCCGGAGGTTTTCACGCGGCTTTATTTACGAGTCTCCCCCCCCCCCCCACTCCTGGCTGAAGTGAACTGGGTGAAGCTGCTGAAAATGACTTGAAATGAATTTAAAAAGCACTTAAAACCAAATCCACAGTGTCTTAAATCCTAAAACAATATATTACAATGCTGCCCAATGCGTCTCCATGACAACTGGGGTGGCGTCGGATCCTACATTCTTAGGGGATTTTTCTTTATTTTTTTTATGTGACATAAGACAGGAGGAGATATATGACAAACATAAGAAAAAGAATGAACTGTTCATTCCAGATTAAATGTACATTTTATTGATAGTAAAAATAATAATAAATTAAAAATATATATATAAAATAAAACACTTGTTTGAATATAATAAATGGAGCTATCACCAGGGAAACGGTCGTTATGTGCAACGTGCGCCAATGAGTGAAAGCACTGAAGCTGAATGTGAGTGCTGTGCTCTTTTCAACTAAACAAAGGCATTTTCTTGGGGTCCTGCAGAGGACAAGGGCTCCAGGCTGAGTCTGTCGCACCAGATCGAGATGGCGGCGCAGGTGGCGTCCGGCATGGCCTTCCTGGAGCTGCAGAACTACATCCACCGGGACCTGGCCGCCCGAAACGTCCTGGTGGGGGAGAACAACATCTGCAAGGTGGCCGACTTCGGCCTCGCACGCGTCTTCATGGTGAGCTTCAGCACCTTGTGGTCAAACTTTATTCATACGGGAAGCGGGAACTGGAGCTGTCGCGGTTACGAGGCGATCCCCCGATCGGGCATGTTTACATCTGAGTTTAAGGGGAATTTTTATGCCAATAAATAAATAAAATGTGAATTTAGGTGAGTTTTCATCAGTTGGATTGAGAAAAATTAACTTTATTATATTTTTGAATTTAAATGTTCCAACGTTCAATACCAATATTGCTCTTCTGCCTTTGTTAATTTGGGTAATTTTTTTTGTTACACCACTATTATAGTGGCATAACATTTACAAAACACAATAAAATAGATATTTTCAGTTATTTGAATGACAATTTCTCACAAAAACATAGGAAATGACACAACCAAATGAATATAAATATCAGTGTATCCTGCCTCTGCAGTCTCCCTCTGGGTCTGCTCAAATCTATTCAATCTGTTCTAATGTAAGTGGAGTAATCTAAGCAACTTTATTTGACTTTATTTCCACATAAAGTGTTGTGCCCCTCAGCGTCAGCCTTGGCTGCACAAATGAAATATACTTGGAATCTGCTTCTACTCTTCTCGTTGAAGTAAGAAAACCTAGAATATTTGGCCAGGAAGTACCTTTTCTTTCAACATATGTAATATATATTTTTTTGTTTTACAAATTGGTTTAATTATGTTTGTATATTAAAATATATACAAACTATATAATGTTTTCAGGTGAGCGGCAGTTAATTCCAACTCAAAACATATTTTTTATTATTATTATTATTATTGTTGTTTTTGTTATTATTGCGTGGAATCACTGTATTTTTTCAGTTTGTATTGTGTTTATATTTGTTTGTTTTTCAGGTGGAGAGTGAGAACATATACGAGGCCAAAGAAGGAACCAAGTTCCCGGTGAAGTGGACGGCGCCGGAGGCCATCAACGACAACAAGTTCAGCATCAAGTCGGACGTGTGGTCGTTCGGGATCCTGCTCTACGAGATCATCACCTTCGGGCAGATGCCGTACCCCGGTGAGAGCACAGACCCCCATTACCACCACCGTCAGCAACTAATGATTTAGATCAGAACAGAGGAGCAGCACGCCGGGAAAGTGGGTCACTGCATTATGTTAAAAAAAAAAAAGACAATGATTTTAAGATTCTCATTTTATGATTGAGGAAAATAAGGTTTAAATGGGAAAACTGAGACGACTTAAAAAAATTATCGTTTTAAGAAATTAAATCCTTTTTATTAGACAGTCGTCTCGTGACTTTTTTTTTTTCCCAGCGTTCTTCAAATCACTGTTTCTATCGTTTGTAGTAGTAAAAAAAAAAAAAAGCCCAAAAAAAAAAACGAGCAGTTCCCTAAATTTTAGTTTTGAAGTTTTGAGAAAAGTCGCTGCAAAATCCGTCATTTTGGGTCGCGACTCCTGGAGGTCCTGCTCAAGGACCCGCGCCACAAGGCTTTTCAAATCTCAACACATGTTGGGGATGTGAGGGACCCCCACACGCGGCGCTGCTCAGGGTGCAGTGAGCAGCAGCAGCAGCAGCAGCAGCAGCGCACGCCAACGGATTCCATCACCAACGACCACGGTCCTGATCTGGTGGAGCTGCTCTGATCGGACGCGGAGGTTTGGTTACGTCCCAGCTCTCAAAACGGGAAATCCCTCTGGACTTCAGAGGAAACAATCATGGCGGACAAGGGGCTAGAACCAGAGACACTGTTTTTATTGATTGATTGATTGATTTATTTCGTTGTGTATTTTTTTTTTTTTTTTTTGTTTTTTTTAACGAAAATCCAGACGGGCTTCCGAGCATGTCGGGTGAAGTTAAAAAAAAATATATATATATATATATATTTTTTTTTTAAACGCACTCATAACATCCCTCACACGTCAGAATCATCCGGCACAATAATCTTTAGAACCGTCAGAAAACCGTGCCGTGGCTCAGGGTGGTCGTGAGGAAGGGGGCGGCGTGGTCTTCATCTTGTGGCCGCGCCGACGTTTCCACCGTGAAGGTGCAGCGAACGTTTTGGGAACCCGCGCAAACGCGTCTCTGACGGAGCCTGCTTTGCCCCCCCCCCCCTTCCAGCCATGACCAACTACCAGGTGGTGCAGAGGATCCCCATGGGCTACCGGATGCCGGCACCACCGCACTGCCCCAAGGTGATGTACGACATCATGCAGGACTGCTGGAAGGAGAACGAGCAGGAGCGGCCCACCTTCGAGACGCTGCAGTGGAGGCTGGAGGGCTTCTTCGACATGGACGTCAGCTCCTACGACGACGCCAGCCGCTACTAGGGTGTGTGTGTGTGTGTGTGTGTGTGTGTGTGTGTGTGTGTGTGTGTGTGTGTGTGTGTGTGTGTGTGTGTGTGTGTGTGTGTGTGTGTGTGTGTGTGGCAACGTGTCTTTTGGAAGATGGCTACCACAGCTTTTACTACGTCACAGTTCGGCTGACTGCTCTCTAAAAAAAGAACGGGGGTGACTCGCTGAGTGACTGATCCGTGCCCGTGTTTTGTTTTGGTTTTTTTCGGGGGAACCCGCCAGCCGTCCGTCCAGACCGACCGGTTCTGGGCGACGCATTCCTTCCAGGACTCGACAAGGTGCCGCCACTGAAATATGTTCCTTTATCAAGCCCCACAGAAGCCTCCGCCTTTTTGTCTGGGTGGAGGGTGGAGGGTGCTCGGCGTGGTGCAGGAGGATGAACAACAATAGTTCGAGAGCTTTCTTTTGACGTCCGGCCGCCCCGTGGACGATCTGATCAACGAAGCCGCTTCGCTGGTTGAACTGTCGCCGCGCGTTCAAGTCAGTCTTTGTGGGGGGAAAAAAAACAATACGTTTTACCTCCGATGAACAGAATCTTATCAAATGTACGGCTGTAACCTCCATTATTTGGTGTCCAGAAATGTTTTATATGATTTTTATATTTTAGCCCAAACATGAAGTCATGATTATTAAATTAATTTTTATTTAGCAGGATTTGCTTGGATGGTTTTGTTTTTAGTTGTACGATCAGCCTCTGTGTTTTTAGTGAAGAAGTTCCAAACCTTTTAATGCCGCACTCAAATTTGACCCCCCCCTATAATATTATCCTCAATGTCCATATTTTTCTATTTTATCGTTTACATGACATGTTTTTGTTCATACATTTTGTGTTTTAATTCAGACATTGGTATATATTTTCGTATAAATTTTCTTCTGGGAGAAAAATCTTAAACATGTATCACAATAAAATCTAAAGATATATATATATATATAAAATAATTTCACTGTGGACCCGCTGCCATTTCTTCACGGACCGCTGGGGGGGCCACGAGACCCCGTTTTAGCCGCTGCCATTAGTGTCGTGACAGGAACTAAATGTAACTCTCCAAACTCGCCACACGGTGGCAGCGACACACTCCTCCCCTTAGAGTGTGTGTGTGTGTGTGTGTGTGTGTGTGTGTGTGTGTGTGTGTGTGTGTGTGTGTGTGTGTGTGTGTGTGTGTGTGTGTTCGTTCTTTTGGTTTCATTTTCACACGATGTGCTGAAGTGACATGTAGAGATGCGCTCTACAAATAGATAAATGGGATATTGGAACAATGACCATTTCATCTTTTACGCCAAGTTTAAAAACAAAAAAATATTTCATCTCATTTTTTATTATCTCAACTTGGACTAAAACTATAAACACTTTAACACGATAGCAACGTTTGGGAGCCCCCGACGGTTCCTAAACCTGCAATAAACTGCTGTGTAGTTTGCGTGTGGCGCAAACGTACAAGGGTTGCCTTAAAACCCCGGATCGGTGAAGCCTCCTTCGCTTTATGCACAAGGACCTTTCTGCTTTATGGAAAATCTGTACATGAAATAATGTTCAAAATAAAATACACCCCCTGTATTTCCCCCACCCGCCCCTAGAGGGCCACCGGCGCCCGTTTGGAGCAGCAGACGTGGCGTGAATCAGCACTTATCCTTGAGGGCAGCGGTTCCCAACCCCCGGGTCGCGGACCGGCGCCGGGCCGCGGGGCATTTGCCACCGGGAAAATCTCTCTTTCTCGGCTCCGCGGCGCCGTCGGAGCGAGCTTTTCTCCCAACAAGCAAATAAAAACTTCAGACTTCTAATTTCAGATGTATTGAATTTTACTCCGTTTCCTAATTGAACAAACCCCCCCCCCCCCCCACCTCAGCTGGGGCCTGGTCGGCGATAAGGTTGTCAACTCCTGCTCCTGAGGAGGGAACATCAGAACGTTGCGGCTCCGTCACGCTCGGTGTGTTCATGTTTTGGTTCGGGTGTAGTTCATGGCAAGTTGGATCCCTCCCCGGCGACGCCGCCGTCCGGCTCCTTTTTGAGGGTGAAACCTGCCGCGAGCCCGGTGTCGGGGCGTGGCCGCGTAGTGGAGCGCGATGCACCCGGAAAATCCTGTCGGAGGGCGTGGGATGAGCACGGGCGGAGGTGGCACGGGCAACATTGCGGCACCTCCTTCAAGCACGTGGGGGGGGGGGGGGGGGGGTCGTCGTGACGACACGGCGGAGAAACTCTTGCAGCCGCCTCGTCCTGGCGATGCGTCGTGGGGTACGCTCGCCATTTCACGAGGTGCCGCGTGGCGTCCTGGAACTTTGTTTATTCAGTTAACTTTTGCCATTTCCTTGAGTTTGGGCTCAGGCTCATGGCCATCTGGGCGGGAAACGGAGCCGGAACGTGATTCATTATGGGATACCTGTACATGCTCTCGCTTTTTCGTTTCGTGTTAGGAAACTGGGAAATAAATTGAGAATAAAAACTCACCCCGAGCATCTCTGGCCAAGTTGAATGTCAGATTTTTTGGGTGGGCGTGGCTAACTGCATTAGAAAAATGAGCACAGCTGTAATCCGTAAAAAACGAAAACAATATTAATCGTTCCTCAACTGAATTGCTGCATCTTTTCCCCCCATTCATTCACCGTCTCTGCCAACCCGCAAGTTGCCCTTTAAGGCCGGCACGTTTGCCCCATTGGAAGCTGCAGGTAGGTTTCTCGGTCCGAGTTATGAACGGTGGGAACCGGCGTGACCTTGGCCGTGAGAACAGAACCTGTCTCGGGCGGTTTTTGGGTCTGAATACTTCCCTCAGCCGCTTCGGTCGCTGCGGTTCTGTCCAAACACAGCGGCCGCAAACGGGTGTTTCCACTCCCCCCGTCCTCCTCAGAGTAAGTCTGTTTCCTTGTTCCCGTGCGTCCGGCGCGGCGGCGCTCGGCGCCGGAGAACCGGGTGCGGGGGCGGAGGGGCGGGCAGCGAGGAACCTCTGAAAGCTTAACGCTGTTAACTGTAAAAGACAAAAATACCCCAGAGGCTCAGTATCTTCTTCTCCTCGTCGGGGTGAGGTCACATTATGATTCTTCACAAACTTCAAAATAGTCGTTCACGTCTTTCCAGGTGTTTTATGCATTAACGCAGCGGTTCTCCCTCCATGCCCATGGCAACCAGCCAGAGCTGCAGCGGCGCTTAGCTTGGTGATGTGTGGATACTTTAAATTATTATTACTGTTATTATTTTTATTAGGGGATCCTCCTCGGAATCTTTCTGGCTAAAACGACCCGGAACGGAACGGCAGGAGTTCGGACACGGCTGACGTCTCGTTTGAACCGGAACGTCACAAACAAATCGTGGTTCCACTTTCGTCCAAATCGATCCGCATACAGAGCAGACATTTGTGGAGGAACGACCAAATATGACCCAAAGTAACCGGACAGTCGTGCGTCGCCAACGTTCTAAAACGAATGGAAAGAGATGAGCTTAGCGGTGAGACCCTTTATGACATCATCATATTATTTACTTTAAATGTACAGGTTGTGATTCAGAATGTGCACAGGCGCATGGTGTGGACTCTGTAGTGGTTAGAGATTTCAAACTAGGCGTGTGTGTCTGTACCTTCTTACCTGGTAGATGTCTGTGGATCTGTTGGATTGATGTTTTCTCTCTGGTGCCCATTATTTTGCTAAAAAAAAAGCATGAAAAATAATTAATCCCGAGAAACATGTGACCGCGTCTAGTCCACTCACCTGTGCAAGTGAGTGATGCGTCCTAGATCCAGGAAGGCATCGGTAAAATAGAAGCCGTGAAAGGGTGATTACTCACAGAAATGCGTTTTTCATATTTCATGGAAACACAACTTATAGAAAAATGTAAACCCAAGATATGAAGTCACCACTAAAATAAGGTGAATTTGACGACCTAAACCTCCGTAAATAGGTAGAGCTGCTTGAATTCGTAATTGTAATTGACGCGCACGAGATCAAACGTCACCTGCTGTCAGACTCTGGCCTTTTACACAACAAGGTAAGTTATGACAAGGTTTGGTTTAAAGTAAAAAATAGACGGTTGTTTTAAAATAAGTTCCTGAATAGTTGTCTGCATTACAATATAGACAATCAATTAAAATGAATCTTCCAATTGATTCTTAACAGAAACAAACTAATTAAAATGAACATTTATTTATTAGGTTTATGAAATGACTATGATTATTATGTAAAGTAATTACAGATTTTGTTATTGTTAAAAAGTATTCGGCTAAGCAATATTCCAAATATCCAGTCCTCAAGGTCACTCACAATATTCTCAACGAAAGTACTAAAGAAAAATACTGTGAAAAAAACACTAATGAGAACTTTGAATATAAGTGTTAATTTGCCATATGCGTTGTATAATGTAGCTATGCCAGTTGACAGAGCACTTAACAAATGACTGTCAAATAGTAATGATGCATGTTTATGAACTATTTCTCATACATGTGCAGTGATCAAGCAGGGGTCGTGGTCGTCACATGCAAGGAACCAAGTTGGGCTGCGGAGTATGAATAACCCAGTAGAGCTGTAGCTTACGACAGCAACACCGAATCTGTCTGTCGTCATTTCTGTAATAGTAATAATTCATTCTGTCAAAGTCAACCCATATTTGCCATCCCCGGGCTACAGACCGATGTAATGGACAGACAACTACTGAGTACACCGACTAAGTGAATACTGTGAAACCATCCAGTAGCAAAAATCATAAACCAAAGACATGGATTCCACCCCACAGAATTTAAAGATGCACGGGATAATTCAAGTTTTGTGCCAGCAACGTGCGACAATACAAGAAATCACTAATTTACTGTCACGACTGGCCATACCGAAAATATTTTAGACAATGAAGAAATGCAGAATAAAGATATCAATATTAAAGATACTAAAACTAAATACAGTGTCATGAAGAACCACAACAAACAAATCATAATTTGAGAACAAATTCCTATTTACGACAAATGACCAAAAAAAACAAAACACACAAATGAATTAATAGTTCAAATATTGCCGCCAGCACTAAAGATGAAACAAATGTAAATTCAACTCACGTAATTATAGTCAATGAGTCTGAAAATGCAAACTTTAAAATCCTTCCTTTGGCAATATATCAACAAAAGAAACTTTGCTTGAATTGTAACATCTGTCATTGGAATGAAAATGTCATTATACATGAAGCGATGCTCTTGACTTGAGCCTTGTGAAACAAAATCGATTGTGGCCGATGGTAATTGCTTCTTCAGGGAATTATCCTCTGCAATGAGTGAAAATGAAGGAAATCACAGAAAAAATAAGACTCATGGTGGTGAAAGACATGGGAAAAAAAAAACCTCCAGTTTGTATTCTAACTATTGAAGACATTACTCATCTGCTGAAAATTATTTACAATTATCACAAATGAAATATGTTGGAAGTTGGGCGACTGAAGTTGAAATGCGAGCAGCAGCAGATGTACTATGTGTACATATATTCACATATTCTCATAACAAATGGTTGAAATATTGTACAATCAAAGCCACAATTTAAAATTGAGACGGGAAATTCCTTGAAACACACCAATGAACGTCCAATGAAGTTGCCTTTATCGATGCGTTAAATACGCAAATTCAGAAGACTGTGGTCGTATCTGCACGAATTCAAGTAAATATGAAGAGAGCAAAGATTTAAATTCCTGAACCTCTGAAAGGGGGAAAAAAAAAGGAAAGATACGGAGAGAACAGACTTTATTAACATAGCTTAGTTTTTGTAATATATACATTACAATTGTCCATATTATTTTTCTAACATCGCTTAAAATTGCCTTTTTAATACGCACTTAATTGTCGTGTGGTCTTCATAAAGACTGTGATATTTGTTTGACTATTTTGTCGAGATGTTTTAAACAACTGTTTAATAAAACAGTTAAATCTGACATGTCTTGTCATCTCTTGTCCCACTTTCCAAATGCGCTCTGTTTTACTAGTTACAAACAAAATTAGGGCTGCTAGGTCAGTTAAAAATAACTGATCTTTTGTCGCAAAAATCACCGATTGTCACGTTGCACCAGATAAAAAAACGGCTGTTATGGCCGAAGAAATACAACAATGTCCTGTACGACAAGGGAGATGAGAATCGGGCTGAACCCACGTAGTGTAACCCCTCATTTTATGCTTGCTTACGGAAAAAAACGTCAAAATATAATTTGCAACCAACACGACAAGAATGGCCCCGTGTACCACTTTTGTACCACTCTCCTTGACATTTTTCGGCCTAAAATTACCGCAAGCACTACAACCTCAGAGCTTAGACGTGGTTGAGGTGTCGTTGGAATCGAAGCGTTTTGTACGTGTTGTCGTCCAATTTTGACACACACACTGATCTACATTTGTAGCAGGAAATATTCATAGACCTTCACCAACCCACCGCTAATTGAGGAACATGGGCGTTATATTAAACCGACCAAATTTGATCGAAATCACAGACACGGGTCCAATGTGTTTCACACCAAAATATGTCCCGGCTCAAAGTATCTGGAACACACCAATGACAAAAGCTTTGTACAAATCGATCCACATACCACATGAAAAACATTCTGGTCTCCATTACTTTGCCAGATTAATGAAAAATACGATAAACATTAATCCACAAATACACGTGACCAGGTCGAGTCGGATCCACTCGAATGTACGAGTGAGTGTGTTCAAGATCCGGCGAGCTGTCGGAAAAATAGAAGCCGTGGAATGGTTGTTACTCACAGAAATACAAGGTTTTTTGTATTTCATGGAAACTTAACTAATTGAAAATATAATTCAAGCAAAAAAGTCACCACTAAAATTATGTAAATTTGACTACTGTCGTAAATCACCGTAAATTACGCAAACCTACGTAAAAACATCATAATTGATGCACACGAAACACGTCACCTCCCATCACTGAGATTGCCCATGTACTTTCACACACAACAAGGTAAGTTATAACAATGACATGATTTGGTTTAAAGTGAAAAATAAATGTTTTAATTTAAAGAAACATCACATTTAAACAGCTTCCTACAACTAATCGTAGCAGATTTAAATGAAAAGAGAAAGTATTGAAAAGTTCTTCCATAATAATTCTAATGATAAACGAATGTTAAAGTTCCATAGATGTCTGCATTACAATATTGAGAAGTACGGTCATCTATTTAACTGGATTTTCCAATTGTACATTATAAACAGAAAAAATACAATGAAGTAGTAATTACAACTAACATTTATTACATTTATAAAATGAAATGTTATTGTTATGCAAAGTAATTACAAGGTTTATTTGTCTTTTTTTGTCAATTGAATTTGGACTGATTTCGTAGACAAGTGTCAGTAAAGTTTGATGCATTTCACAAAAAAAAAAAAAAAATGTAAAACACGCACCTTAAACGAATAAAGCGGCCCCGTGTCTTGCTGCCTGCAGCTATATTTATTATTATAATTATTCTTATCATTATTGTTAATGAGTCAGTCGGGTGCTCAATGGAGCCGCTTTCGCTATTTTCTGGTTGCGTGCCACCGTTAATTATCTACACCAGGCCTTGCTGTGTGAAAGCTGCCTGGATATCAAACATCTGTAATTGAGTTTGAAACAATCAGTGCGACGGCAGATCAGGCATCACAGACGCTCAGCCGGGAGGTCTGGTTTTCGGCGCCCGGCGCCTTTAAAGGATCTCCACTCCCGACCCCCCCAACCAACCTCGCTGGACAGCTTGATGTCAAGGTTACGCGCGCGGCGCGTAACGTCGGCAGGCGCGACATCGGCGCCCCGCAACGGCAGGGCGCCGATGTCGCCGAAAGGCCTGGTCTGAGCGTGTGCGAAGGGTCTGGAGGTGAGAAGTCCCTCGTTCCTCTGGAGGGTTCTAAAGTTTGAATTGCTGATATTTCCAACAGCACTATGGGTTGTTTTAACCGCTGTAGCTGTGTTATGTGAACTGATTCCATCGTTGAATTGTATTTGTGTTTTGATTTTTTATGTGGTTCCTGGGTCGATGAGTTTAATGGAAGGTGGAGCCGGTGGACTCATATTGAGCGGGTTATGGATATGAAGTAGATGAGGTGGTGTTTGTTTGCGTGTGGATATGAAAGTGCCTTGGGAGGGAGGGAAGCTTGTGTTCATATGTTCATGCACTCGGAATCTGTAAATTCTGCTCTTTGGAATAATCTCACTTGGGAGGCACAAACAGCTCAAAATCAAAAGAAAACAAACGGAAGATTTGAAGCCTCGCGTTTGGCTTCACGCTTGTTGTCGGGGCAACAAGCGTGGTCGGGGAACTGTTGTCGGGGCAACAGTTCCCCGATCACAACGGCGTGAGAAGTTTCTTCTTCTTTCTTCTTGGGGCGATGTCTAGATGCCGTTGGCGGAACGGCAGTTTACAGGAGCCTCTTAAAGGATATTTGGCCGCTTTGAATAAACCCTACCCGGGAGCTGAAAAGTAAAATCCTTCCCGGGGAGGAAAACCAAAATAAATTTGCCACCACGAAAACGAACCTTGAAACGCAAACTGGAATGCAGGACTGAAAATGAGTCCGGAAATCTGAACCTTTTTGCCGCATTGTGTCTGACCTCGGGGTTTTCCAACCCCAGGAATGTGTGGATCTCGCCGTGTGAGGGGTTGGAAGGGCGTTTGGGGAAGACGTGGGTGAACCACACCGAGGATTCCCACGTCTCCCCCGGCAACTTGACACCATTATGTCCACTACCTGAATGTCTGGGATATTAGATGTACGGCACAATGAACACCAGGACGCTCTACGCGTCTGGTTCCGGATGGAAGCTCCACTGAAATACGCAGCGGGGTTTTTGGAAGGTGGTTTGTACCGACGATAACCCATTTTACCTCGAGCCAGAGAGATGAATAATCACGACTGAGCATAGCCGCAAAATAACCCGTCTCCCCTTTGAGCGTCCTCCGTGAAGGAAAGGAAAACATCCGTCTCTGCTGATCAGGAAGCCTATTTTTCTTCCTCCCAATTTTCCGCGGTCGTAAATTACCGGTGGACGACGCGCGACTGCTTCTTGGCGGGAAGGCGAACGCGCGAGGCGGGTTTCGCGGAGAATTATTCAAATCACCGGCTCTTGTTTGCATATAGAGAAAGAGAACGTTGAGGGCGCGCGGAACGGGATGAGTGATTCCTCCGCTAACGCAACATATTTATGCCCGCGGAGTTAATTCTCCGCTTCCCCCCCGTCCCCGTCCCGACCGTGATTGGATGTGACCGAAAAACCTCCTGAATCAACGGCCCCCCGGTGCGAGGTTCTCGCATCCGACGCCCCCGGCGTCAGCGCCTTGACGCTCGTATATCATGGAAAAAAAAATAAAATCTCTTCTGAGCGCCAATAAAAATGTATCGATGCCGAAATCCCGTTTCGTGGAGGCGCGATGCGACGGAGGCTATCGACGCGGTAAATCAATGGCTTTCCTCCGCGGCGCCGAGGGAAATGAATGGGAATTAGGCCGTCGCAACTGGTCAAAAATGGTTTGCGCTCGCGACGCCGCTCGGTCGCGCGCGTCGCTGTGAGTTATGGAGACGCTGGCGACGGGAGGGAATCTGCATTTCTCCGTTTCCTGTGCTGGACCGGTTGGACTGTCAACGTTCCTCGTACCGACGCCGAACCAGAAAACACTCGATCACCTCTTGACATCCAGAGTGTAGCGTTGGCTATGGCAGGAAGCGACGCTACTTCCCGTTTCTAGTCTGGCCGAAACAGTCAATAAAACCTGGGAAAACTGGACAAATTCCTTCATATAAAACATAAAGAGGATATTTGTGAGTTTCCCGTTTTAGAAAAGAAGATTTCATGTTTTTTGTTTTTTTATGTTCAAACGTTTGCCCAGTCCAACATTTGCCCCATTGGACTGCATGGAAGCCCAGTGAGAAGCTGTAGCAGAGTGGTAGGTTTTTCAACGCTAAAGCGCTGAGCGAGGTTGTGCTATAAACAGTTGTAAATGATGGGAACCAAGATTTAAATAAAGCCCAGTTTGAAAAATGGCGAAGCTGTCCTTTGATATTGGACTGGAATAAACTTCAGAGTCTTGAGCTGCTTTCACACATGCACCCCAGACAATGTCCAGATAATCAGGTCCGGACATTGTCCCAGAGTTTCCCTTCACACATGAAGCCCAAAACCAGAGTCAATCCATGTCAGCTGATTTACACCACCTGTAAATACTCTGGTTTAGACGAGGGGCGGAGCCCAGATAGAGTATGGGGGCAGGGCGTGAGAGGCTACAGACTTATCATAGTTTTGACTTTTTTGGCGTTGATACTCCATGTATTTGGACGTAACATAAAGGAGAGCGTGGAAAGGAATATTAAGGAAAGCAGAAAGGAGTAGGCAGCAGCTACGTTCCGTGCACCAAGATCCGCACAGAGAAAATAACTGGCACATGATGGAGACGTCAACGCGCGACACACCCACTCGCTCGCTGTAAATGCTCCGGACAATCACCTGCTCTGTTCACACGTACCCCTCAATGGGACATTACCCGGACTTTGTACTAGGGTGCCGGCTGGGTAATGTCCGGGTCAAATGATTCGGACATTTGCTTTCACACGTGCGACACCTCCGGTTGATGTCAGTATCATTTCAGGGTTGCAGTGCACGTGTGAAAGCAGCTCTAGTCAAGTGACTCACTCCTCTGGACGATAAGAATGTTTGACTCGCTGATATTTAGACACTCAGCTGTGTTGATTATGATGCTCTGAATTGTATTGTTTAGGATTTCATGTGTTGTTGGATCAGGGCTCTCTCGGAAAAGACTCTTGAATGTCAATAACGGTACCTGATTAAATGAAGCCGAGATTATTTTTCATCGATTGTCCTTTGTGAGGCAGTTTGATAATGATGTGAAGTCAGGAATCACAAGCGGCAGGCGGATCCGACCGTCCGTCTTATTTAATGCTCTGGAGCCGGCGCGGGTTCTGTTATAGTTCTTAGTTGACGTCCTCCGCTGCCCGGCTGTCACCGTCTGAGTTCATACCATAAACAACATTATTAGTCCGTCCACTCGGGGGGAATGTCGTTTACTAAAAGGAGCCACGACGCCCGTTTGAAGGATCGGCACCGGTGCGTCTCGGTGAAACCCTCGAGTGCTGGAAACTGATCCCTGACACCGTTCGCTTGTGATTGTCTGACAGTGTTTTTAAACCAAAATGAGCGGGTAAACCCGGCTTTTTCAGACATGTCTGAACCCGACAGAAATTGGCGATTGACGGCTTTCCCATTGCCGGTCGAAGACTACGCCCTTCTTCCTTTGCTGGTGCAACACTGTGGACTGTGGACGGTGCTGGAGTCCCTCGGAGCCCGGACAGAGAGTTCACTGCTGTGCTCCCCACAGTGCCATCCCCGCACTCAACCCAACGTTTCACGGTCCCCCATGCGGGAAAAAAGTCAATAACTTCTAATTTTGATTTTGGATTCTGAATGGGATATGAAATGATGGAATGACACACAGATATTTCTGTCTATTATAGTTATAGGAAGTTCCGGACGCGCCAACGTCCGGAACTTCCACATATTGTGCAGATAAACGGGCAAAATGAGCGGGTCGACCCGGGTGTCCTGTTCACGTCAGAGCTGGTTAAATCCGAGTCTATTGCCGGGTCATTTGATCCCTGACTGAAACCCGGGTTTTTCCTTTCCCGCTGACGACAAACGCCGGATGTTAGCGGTGGTACTGGTTTATTTTTTTGGTGCAGTGGGAACGGGGAATGAGGAATGACCCTTCGGTTATTTTCATGTAAGTCAATCCTTCACTTTAATATGAGGTTGTGAGCATACGTTGGGTGTGAGGGCGCTTCGGGCGCCTTTCATCCGAAAAACCCGGCGAGGCGGAAAGAAAGTGAATAAAACAACCATTTCTCTCATGAATGGATATGTTGTCTGCGGACCGGGGATAAAATGTTGAGTTTTTCAAAAACAAGAGTTCCGTCGTTAAAGAAACGACCCCGGCGGAAGGAAAACCCTCCGCTGGAAAGACAACGCGGGAGACAAATTTTGGGAGACGCCGGACGCCATCGGAAGTGAAAGGCGAGCGAATCCCCGAGCAGAGGATCCCGGCGTTTGCTCGGCGCGTCTCCGTCCGGGGTCCCGCGTCGATGCTCTCTCCACACGCTCGGCCACGTCGCGATGAGGCGCAGCCGGGCCGCCGGCGCCGCGCCGTAGGACGGAGATGGCGGTTGGCCGCGAGGGTCGATATCTAATCTGGTTCGCGGGCGGCGACACGGGCCACCCGACGGAGGGTGAGACGCGAGCGACAGAGCGACAGTCTCACCACAGGAGGGAGGACGGAGGAGGAAATGGACGGATCACCTGAAGAAATGTGATTCATAGCCACTGGACGGACAGAGAGAGATGGACGAGCAAGCAGATGGACGGACGGACAGAGATAAAAAGGTGGATGATAGACAGGGAGGTGGATGGGTAGACAGGGAGATGGATGGATGGACAGACAGGTGGATGGATGGACAGACAGGGAGATGGATGGATGAATGGACAGACAGTGGGATAGAGAGATTTATCAACAGGTAAGTAGATGAACAGAGACAGAGAATGCCTATTGTTTTCCAAATTATATCCATTTCACCTTCCTCTCTAAGTCTCCTCCTCCTCTCCCCCCTCCTCCTCTTCCTCTTCCTCCTCTTCCTCTTCCTCCTCCTCCTCTTCCTCCCTGCTGGTTCTGAGACGAGGACGTGGGTCCAGCAGGTCGGGGGACGTCCAGACGAGGGGCTGACGCTGTAATTATATTTTTTTTCGTGAGGTCCGGCCAGTCAGCGTGCGCTCCGTGGCGGCCATGATGGATGGACTCCTCACATTGATCCCGCCAACCCCCTAATGGCCCGGGGAGCAGGGCATTATGGGATGGTCCTCCCCAGGACAGATGACCCCCCCCCCCCCCCATATCAACCCCCCCAGCTCTCTGCCTCGTCACAACTTTATCTAGCATCGATCTGCGACAGGAATAAATTGACTAAACGCTGCTGGAGCGAGCGCGGGCAGGCGGGGCAGCAAGTGGCAGGAGGCCAGAGGCAGGAGGCAGGAGGCAGGATGCAGGAGGCAGGAGGCAGGATGCAGGAGGCAGGATGCAGGCGGGGCGGCAGGAGGCAGGAGGCAGGATGCAGGATGCAGGCGGGGCGGCAGGAGGCAGGAGGTTCTGCTGCTTCTGCTGCTTCTTCTGGTTTTGCTGCTTCTGCAGCTTCTGTTGGTTCTTCTGGTTCTTCTTGTTCTGCTTCTGCTGGTTCTTCTGGTTTTGCTGCTGGTTCTTCTGCTGCTTCTGCTGCTGGTTCTGTTGGTTCTTCTGGTTCTTCTGCTGGTTCTTCTGCTGCTGCTTCTGCTGCTTCTGTTGGTTCTTGTGGTTCTGCTGCTGGTTCTTCTACTGGTTCTTCTGCTGGTTCTTCTGCTGCTGCTTCTGCTGCTTCTGTTGGTTCTTCTGGTTCTGCCACTGGTTCTTCTGCTGGTTCTGTTGGTTCTGCTGGAGGAGAGTCTCCTGACCTCCTCCTTTTAAACGGAGGGTACGTGTGAGGCTGTGGTTCTCAACGTGGGGTCTGGGGGTCTGTCAAGAGGTCCCAGGGAGGTCCCATAGTCAAATGAGTTCAACTTCACCATAATTTAATTTACTGGGATGTTGACACCGTTAGAGAATGTACAACATCCTGGTTCCTGGTTTCACTGCTGTCTCCCGACCGGAGTTGGAGACACTGAATCAGATCCAACAATAAAAATCCTCTTGGTCTCCGTTGGGTCCCAGAGACCAAATCTTACCAAACGTGGTCCATGGTCTAATACCTATCAAACTGAGCTTTCTGGTTGGGAACCCCAGTCGAGTGACGTTGACTTCATTCCTGGTCACTGTTTGATTCCTCTCCTCTCTCAGAGCAGCAGCTCAAATCCTCCCCAACATCCTTCTCAAACTACATCCAGATGGAGAACTGAGGGGTGGGGGCCGGAGGAGAAAATCAAGCAGCTGCCGAAAGTAATTTAATACAAAGTTAAGATTCACGTCTGGATCGACTAATTTATCGATGTGGAGTTAAACCCAAGGTCAAATATGAACTTTCACAATTCTGATTCCTTCTGGAGTCCCGCTCCGTTTAAATATTTTAGTACATCCGCCCTTTCCAGCCACAGCCTCAATTAAGGATCAAAATCAATGCATGTTAATTGGAATTATATGAGCCCCGTTTGATCGCCGGCGTCATTAAAGTTTTATCCGTCATTTCAAAAACGGGGCCTCATCTCCGCGAAAATGTCTCCAGACGACATTCTGGTTAAATGGGGCTTGTGACACCGGGGTGAAGCTGTGAAGTGTCATTTGTCCCGACCCCGGTGACATCTGCCCGGCTTCCCGCCGCTGCCGCCGCAACTCGAAACCCACCACCTGCTCCACCCGCAGCCGACAATTATTTTTTTTTATTTCTGCTTGTACATGCGTTTACGTAGCAAACTTGCATGATTTAACTGATTAATTAACATGTTTCTTATTTGACCCGGCCAGTCATTTATGGATAACGGATCCTGTTTTTTGGGGAAATTTGCTGAAATCCCTGTTTGTCCAGTACAGACACAGTGACGGGCTGCATGCTCACAGTGTTAGCTCAATGCATGGCTGCAGATGGGATCAACTAGCCTAGCTGCCGTAAAATTAGATAAATATATACTACCATACATCTTGCATCTTTATGAAGAGTAAACATGAGTGCCTTTAAGTGCCGCTACAAAACAATTTATCCACTTTGATGCGAGCTGGGGGTTGCCAGGTATGAAATGCAATGCCCCGCGTCGGGACATTACTATCAACAAAACTCTTATTGAACTGGCAACCCCAAAGCACCAGGGATTCGAGTTTCACAGGCGGTGAAATCAACCTGTATCGACCTTCTCGTCGGGCTGAGAACCAAAGGCGTATTTCCCCAAAAAAGTGGTGTGGAGTGTTCTCTGAAGGGAACGACGAACCGGTGCACGGTTCGTGGTTGAGCCGGAGGACGGACGGGCGGGTTTCAAAGCTGGACTCCCCCACCCGGACCCGGAGCCGCCCCGCCTCCGCCCTCGAGTCCTTTGAATCGCTGTCCATCGACGCAGCGAGCCAGAGGTTACACAAAAGCAATAACAGCATAATCATAATCTGCATTATCTGCGGCATATGGTGACGAATCCGCCGGCGCGACACGTCCGCAGGTGTCAGGGCGGCGTCCGTCTCTGAGGGGCGCGGCGGAGCCACAGGGCTCTCGAACTCAGCGTCGCTTCGTCACCTCTCCTGTCAACGCTTCGTCTTCACGCCGCGCAGGGGTTGGGAAGGGGGCTGAATTACCCAGAATCCCACTGTGTCACCATATGGATCACCCATCGAGGAGCAATCTGTCTCTAACTGCTTCAGATCAAAGACGAAGGCTCGGGCGGGTAAAGGTGCATTTGTACCGAGACGCAGGAGGGAAGAGTACTAAAAATGGGTTCTCCAGTGGAAATACCAAATATTATAGATATATATATTATTTATATATATATTCTTCATTACTGTACAAGAAAAAGTGTATAATCCTCCGGCAGTAAGTCTTTCTGTTAAACATAGATTTAAAACCTCATTGTTAATCAACAGACTCATCTGGTGGCACCCAAATTAAATAAAATCAATTGGAAAATGGAGCTGAAGCATTGCATTAATGTTAAATTTTAGTGTAAACTAGTCTGATCGGTGGGAACGAATTCATGTTTTAATAAAATGTTTTTTTAGACTGAAGACTCTAAAAAGGACCGTAGAGAGCACAGAGTGGATTACGTCACAGTCGAAAATCAGTTTCTCTGACTTGAGGTTTAGAAAAAACATAAACATAAGCTACGTTGTTCAGAGATGGACAAAAAACGAAAAGCAAGGGAAAAACCCTGTAAGTCTCATAACTCACCCCATTCAAAAAAACTGTTGTCGTGCAGTACAATTTCTGATGCCACCAGAACTTTGTCTGACTCTGGACTCCACGGATCCTCCCCCACCCCTGAGGTGTTTCCAGGCACATTTACTCCGATGCCGAATTCCAGAGCGGGAACCTGGAAAACCAAAGAGCCGGCGTCGCTTTGGAAAAATGAACCGGACAACAGATGCAGACCAGTTACTCGTGTTTCCCCCCAATAAATGAAAGGCCTGAACAACAGCCAGAAACGTCCCCTCTCACCCCGGGACGATAAAACACCTGCCTGGCCAAGTGCTTCCTGACATTGGCGCAGATGTCCAAGTCTATCAAATGGCGTTCAAGGACTGCCGCGGCCGTTTGGCGACGCGGCCAAGAAACCACTCGGTTTATTTCCAATCTGCCGCGGGGCCGCGCTCGCGCCGGATGACGCGGCGTGTCCTTCAACCCGAGCGTCCTCTCGTTTTTTCATCGGCTCGAAGGCGGGAATCCGTCCTTTGTCGTTTGCGGAGGCGTGCGTCTTTCATTTCCACACAACATTGTGTTTTTGTGTTTTTCTTTCGCATGTTTGGATTAAAGGAGCGGTATCACCATCTGTTCGTCCCAAGCAAATTGTGCGAGGCTTATTAAAATGTTGGTTCCCGTTGTTTATTGCTGCTGGTGGCACAACCTCGCCGAAGGCTTTTACTGAGAACCGCTCGGCTGCAGCTTCTCAGTGTGCTTCAGTGTGGTCCAATGGGGCAAACGTTTTAGACTTTTAAAAGGGAAAAAAAAAACATGAAAATCTCCTTTTCCAAAACCGCGGCCTTTATGTCTAATACAAGTAAAATGATTGCAAACCCTCTATTTTATCAGGTTTTTCAGTATCAGAGACGGAGACGAGAGTCTAGAAACAGCAGGTTGCGCCGCTTCCTGGCAGCAGGGAGGCATTTGTACCTTCAAGTAAAATACTCGAGTTACTTCCCACTTTTATCCCAGGCGGTTTGCTGGGAAACAGCCATCTGTATTCTGTCTTCGTTCCAGATACGGCCCCGACCGGTGGGGTCCTCCCCCGACCCGAGGGGAGCGGCGCCCAATGACGGACCGCTTCCTGCAGCCGTCCTGCAGATGTTATGCAGCCATCCCACAGACATCGTGCAGATGTCCCACCGCCGTCCTACAGATGTCCCGCAGACGTCCCGCAGACGTCCCGCAGACGTCGCGCAGACGTCCCGCAGACGTCGCGCAGACGTCCCGCAGACGTCCCGCAGACGTCCCGCAGACGTCCCGCAGACGTCCCGCAGACGTCCGGTGCTTGGATTGGACCAGCGGCGGTCGTTCGTCAGGATCTCCCCCCGACTACGGGTTCACGTCTGGAGCTTCATCTGTTTGCACGTCTTCCCGCTCGGTGGCGCGGTGCAGAACCCTGCGGCCCGGACCGTCGCCGCCCCCCGGGGAGGTTCCCGGCGGAGCCGTCCCGCACCGCATCCGAGCCATCAATCCTGCCCCCCCCCCATTCCACTCCATTGTCTCTTCATTTCTGCACTTTGCTGCATGGGGGGGCTTGATGGATTCCGATGTGGGCGATGGGAGACAGTCAGGTGGGGGGGGGCTCGGCAAAGTGTTTGGGAGTAGAGCGTAAACTCTGACACAGACGAATGGCTCGGCCGGCGCCGGAAAATCATTTGACTTTCTGAAAATTGCACCGCACCCCCCCCCCCCCCCCCCCCCCCGCCCCCCCGACAAGTGGCCTCCTCGTGCCTCTTCTCAACGCTGATAACATGGTGACACGCACATCTGTCCTCCTTTGGCCTGGAGTACTTATTATGGGGTGTGTGATGGGGGCGGGGCTGGGCCTCGGGGGTGGTTTCTAAAATGACCAGCAGAGGCTCCGTCCTGCCAGACAGGAAGTGCTGAACACCCCCCCCCCCCACTCTGTTGATGAATTACAGAACCTTGAAAGAAGTTGTTTGATTAAATTCTGTGTGTGTGTGTGTGTGTGTGTGTGTGTGTGTGTGTGTGTGTGTGTGTGTGTGTGTCCTTGTTTGTGTGGGAAGTCTGACAGACGGATTGATGGATGGATGGATGAACAGACAGATGGACGGACAGATAGACCGATAAATAGATGGATGGACCCTCGGACAGATAAATGGGTGGATGGGTCGATGGACAGACAGACAGAGGGCTGGACTGATGGACGGACAAATGGATGGATGGAGAGAGAAGACAGATGGAGGGATGGATGGACAAACAGAGAGACAAATGGATGGATGGATGAATGGATGGGCCGATGGATGGATTTATGGATTGAAGGATGGGCTAATAGACAGACAGGTGGATGGATGGAGCAATAGACATGGATGTATAGGCAGAAGGACAGAGAGACGGGTGGATGGATGGATGGACATATAGATGGATGGATGGACCGATGGACAGACAGATGGACAGGTGGATGGATGGATGGACAGACGGAGGAATGGACTGACAGGCAGACAGGCAGACAGGCAGGCAGGCAGACAGACAGAAAAGTTTTTCAGACCCTTCTCGTGGTGAAACTTCTACTTGCCAACGTGAAGCATCATCGCAGGACGTGGGTGCGGCTCGTAGCACGACGCCGGGGCTCGCTAATCCTGTCGCCAAACACCGGCGGCGGCGGCGTTGATGAACAATGCCAGTTCAGATTAGCGTTTCGAGTTTTCTCTGAGAGGAACACTGAGACACCGACTGGGGGGCAATTAACAGCAGCAGCTCCCCCTCTAATCCCCACCGCCATTTACATTTTTAATGAAGCTCTATATTTTTGTTATAACCGCTTAAAAAATTCGACGGGTTTTCTATTTTTTTGGGGTGGGATTGGAAGAAGCTTAGCTCGGCGTTTTTCAAATAATTGATGGAACAGGGGCTTAGAGCAGAGGAGCATGAAATCGTTTCTGACCCCCCTCCAGAAACGAAGCACACACTCCGCCCGACCACGCCCGGCAGACATTAATCAATCGCGGTGAGGACGCCACGCCTTGTCACGCGCCGTGGTGGCGACGTTTCCGGTTTAGGGACGGCCGGGCGATCTCGCTTCATTCCAGTTGGCAGTGCTGGCGTAGGTTTTCCCACGTCCGTACCAAACCCAGTGCGCAGTGGCCGAGGTCAAGGGTCAAGGGAGTCCGTGGCCTAATGCGTATCACCCTCCATTCCACAAAACAGTTGAGAATCACTGCTCTGGAAGATTTGAAAATGTCACTAAATG
This sequence comes from Zeus faber, assembly GCF_960531495.2. NCBI lineage: Eukaryota > Metazoa > Chordata > Actinopteri > Zeiformes > Zeidae > Zeus > Zeus faber. The sequence continues at coordinate 48,816,277 of NC_137189.1, read as the reverse complement.
TTGCGGACAGGAGGGAAAGGATCCATGAGACGTGAGGAAGTGTCTCCCTGAAGGTCATTCACCCTGTCACTAAATTCCTGTATCACTGTACGACGACGACGTGCCAGTACCAAATCTGTTGCGGTTGCTCTGCTGCCGAGCACAGGACGTTTCCTTGGCTGCGGCGGGCTCTGATTGGACGGGCTGGGCGGAAAACGTTTGGCGCCCGTTCCCCCTCCGCAGGGGAAGGGGCATGACGCCTCGACAGCTGTTTCAGCGTGTAGCTGTGCGACCTTCACCGGGAGGCGCGGCAGATGCTGCCTGATTATAGTCTCACCTCTGAGGCGCCGAGGCTGTGGCGTCTGGTGTCGCGCCCCCCCCGTTTATTAAAGGTGCGGGGGACGACTTTGGCGCCGCTGTCGCAAAGACAACCGGGTCGGCTTTGCGTTCCCTCATGGCGCGGCGCATAAAAGTTAACAGCGCTTTGGAAATACCAGAAGAAAGAAGCGACTGAAGAGACTGAAGCGACTGAAGAGACGGAAGAGACTGAAGAGGTTGATTGAAATTGTCACGATTTTACAGTGGTATATACAATATTTACAATGACGCCGCATCGGGCGCTTGGGCTCGTGGCTGCGGTACGTCGACGTCGCCGCCATGTTTGAACGGACAAGACCGACCTGTAAACAAACACAAGTAAACAGGAAGCCGCGGCATTTCTGGATAAAAAACACTACGACATTGACATTTCTCGACCCGTTTCAATGAGCGGTTTTCATATTCAAGGGTTTATGATCCACCTGGAGCAGATTGCTCCGGTTCCTCTTATGGTTGATCATTGGTTGATGCACTTCCTGTGACGCACCGCGATAAATCTTTAATTTTCCCGGGAGTTGGTGGCAGTTCCAGTGCAGAGTGATATGGAGGCTTTTAGGGAACCGTCTTTATTCTACAGACATTACATTCTGCAATCAACGTCAACGTCATAACTAGAAGTAAAAGCAAAAACAAGTTGTCGGTTGCTCCTTTAAGGACGTTATTCCAGGTGAGTTATTGTTGGCACCACCACCCCCATCCCACTGAGGTTGCTTTTGGATTTGGGTGGTGTAATATCCTCAACGTGGTGCATTCAGGGGTTTTGGTGCCGTGCAACACTTGTTCATCAGCTGCAAACAGCTTTCATGTGTCGGCCAGGAAACAAACAATGAACATAATTCCACCCACGAGTGTAAACAGCGCCCCCTGTAGGCTGCTACGAATGGACTCCAGCTCCCCGCCGGTGCATGCTGCTGCCACATGGCACCAAAAGCACCACACATTAGGATTGTTCATGACTCCATTCTTCCAGGTTCGGTTTTCAATGTCTCAGGGCGTGTCAGACCAGCAACCAGACCAACAGAGAGGCAGAAAAACACGGCTTCTCAAGGGCGACTGGTTGCAGGAATAACCATCGCTAACTGAAGAATCACGTCATGTGGGGTGTGGTTTTTAATACCGCCCCTATTGTTCTTTGGGATATTGAAAGTGTTTGAGTGATTGGACGGCGGGTGATGCCATACACCTGGAAAGTAACCAAGATACTTTAAAGAACCTTGGTCTTTAAACTCCGACTACCTCCCTCTACTCGGCCTCTACTTCACGGTCTTTGAATAACCTTGTTTTTTGTCGAACCAAAAGCGGTTCCTCTGCGGCAGCACCGTGCTGTACCATACCCAGTTCCAGATGCCGCTTTTATTTTTTTGGACTTTCATTTGCATGAACAATAAGCAAAGTTATAGGCAGCGGTTGAGGCCGTCAATCACCGACATCAACGCCCGGGTCACTGTTTATGGCGTCGTTGAGCCAGGTCTATAGCGACTCCATTCATTTCCATGGGTTTTTCCCGGAAAGTGGAGTCAACGAAAAACGCCCCAAAACGCCGACGTTCACGCCCTCCCCGACGTTAGTCTCTGACACCGTGACACCGGAGCTTTCCCATCGCCGAGCTGTCACACGGGCGAGGCTACATCATTGCAAATGAGAGAAAAAGGTAATTGAGCTTGATTGGCCTGGACGTCTGCCACATCATTAGGGAGATAGATGGAATTGGCAGATCGGACGGGCGGAGGCGGGAAGTACTTAAATCACGGCGCAAGGTCGTGGTGACGCGCGCGTCCGCCGCGCCCCCTCCCCCTCCTCTGCCCGCCCGGATTTGCACGAGAACCGGAGGCGGATATTCCACTTCCCTGGAGTGACCGTCCACCTGACGCCCGCGGCGTAAATGCAAATTAAAAACAAAGGCGCGATGAATCAACGTGCGAAGGCATTGGAGCCGTCTGTCTGTGCCAGACCAAACGGCGGAAATGGTTTTGTGTTTGCGTTTTATTATGTGTGCGCTACGTCAGGTGTCGAACGAGTGTATGAGGCGTCAAACCAAATTTGCTCCGGTGCGGGTTTCCTAGCGGCTGTGGGTCCTCCTCCTCCACTTCCTCCTCCGCTTCGAGGGCAGCTTCGGGGCGCGGCGCACGGGGGCAAGGCTCCCGGGGCGGAGCGGGGTCGACAGACACCGGGGGCGGACCCGCTCCCATAGGTCTCAGGCCGAGTGCCTCCGTGCGCCGGCGGCCGCCGCTCACGGCGCGGACGGAGCCGCGGGTGGTGGAGGCGGAGCGCGGGGAGCACTTTGAGACCTTCGGCGGCGGAGGAGAGAGGGCGAGAGAGAGAGGGCCGCGTCCCGGGAGTCCCCCATTACCGGGCTTTACGAGGCGCCGTGGCGGCCGTTGGCTGCTCAGTCGTCCTGCGTGGGAAGATTTTGGGGGGGAAGGAGCGCGGCGCCGCTGTAGTTAATTGTCTGTCGTAAAAACAGCAAACATCGTTAAAGCTGATTCCATTAGAGCTCGTTCCGTTCATTAGTGAGACGGCGATGTGAGCTGGAGAGTCGTCGGGGGAGCGAGCGCTCGCCTTCCAGGCGCAAATGGAGACGTGCACGCAACGCAACGCACACACACACACACACACACGCACACACACACACACATACACACACACACACACACACACACGCACACACACACACACACACACACACACACACACACGCACACACACACACACACACACACACACACACACACACACACACGCACACAGCCCGGCGTACACACTTCCTGCTCGTCGTCTTCTGGGAATGAGATCATATCAAAGATGGAGAAATATCAGACTCTTACCCTACCTCTACTATACCTTTACTCTACTCTACTCTACCTGTACTCTACCTCTGCTCTGTCTCTACTCTACCTTTACTCTTACTCTACCTCTACTCCAACTCTACCTCTACTATACCTTTACTGTACTCTACCTCTAACTCTATTCTACCTCCACTCTACCTTTACTCTACTCTACCTCTACTCTAACTCTACTCTACCTCTACTCTAACTCGACTCTACCTCTACTGTACCTTTACTCTGTTCTTACTCTACCACTATTCTACCTCAACTCTTTAACTCTACTCTTACCCTACCTCTACTCTTACTCTACCTCTACTCTTACTCTACCACTACTCTACTCTGCTCTACCTCTTCTCTACTCTACCTCGTATCTACTCTACTTCTACTCTACCTCTACCTTTACTATACCTCTAGTCTAACTCCACTCTAACTCTACTCTACCTCTTCTCTACTCTACCTCGAATCTACTCTACCTCTTATCTACTCTACTTCTACTCTACCTCTACCTTTACTATACCTCTAGTCTAACTCCACTCTAACTCTACTCTACCTCTACTCAACCACTACTGTACTCTACCTCTAATCTACTCTCCCTCCACTCTACATCCCTCTACTCTACCTCCTCCTCCCTCTACTCTACTAGTACTCCGCCTGTACTCTGATGAGGGAATCCATCATTCCCTCCAAGACAATGTCATATAATACAATATAAATATGTTATTGTTCATTATGTCATTGGAACTAATGATCAAATGTTGTCCTTTATGTCCATCATTTGACGGTGATCTGTTTTCTGTCTCACCTTTATTCTAACTCTACTCTACTTTACCTCTACTATACCTTTACTCTACTATACTCCACTCTTACCCTACCACTACTCTACCTCCTCCTCCATCTACTCTACTAGTTGTCCTTTATGTCCATCATTGGACGTCTCTTATCTACAGATCTGTGTCTGTATGGAGCTGATGGGGTGAACATCTCAGTCACCTGAATTAAACGGCTCAGAACACAACGAGGGCTTTGTGTCGCATTCTGAAGCAGCGCGAGGGCGCGGGCGGAGCCGATCAAACACCACCCGCCCCACCCACCCCACCAAGAGCTGAGTGCTCTCCACACGGTCGGCTTGAGGGCCCTCCATTACAGAACCGCCGACAGAGAGCACAATGCCAAGTCACCCCCGCCGTCACCCCCCCCGTCGCCTGAGCTGCCCTTCAGTCGAGAGTCAAGTGGGAGTAGCGGGGGCGGAGGAGGTGACGGAGATCGTTATTCCCAGATTCCTCCGACGCCGTCATTGCATCAGAACTTCTAATCAACCTGCCTGACTGATTATCTCCGGGTTCGCCGCTGAGGCGCGCGCTGTCACAGTGAGTTGTGTTTGTGCGGGCGGCCAGTCCTCCCTGGAGCGGAGGGGTGGAGGTGTGGGTGGGTGTGGAGGTGTGGGTGGGTGTGGGGGTGGAGGGACGGGGCAGGGAGCGGGGATTAGGGAAAGGTCGGAGGGAGTCGGGGGGTCGGCAATGAGCACGTCGCTTTGTGAGCGCGACAGACTTCTGTCTCATCAGGCTTTTATCTCTTAATCCATCGACTTGACCTTTGGCGGCGTCGCCCGAAACTATTTATTTTAAGAGATTTCGTATCAACACCCGCCCCCGCCCACCCCCCCGCCCGAACCCCCCGATCCCGACGGCGCGGCCCGTTCCTGAATGATTAATGCCTCGCTTTGTTCCGCCTCGAAAAGCTTTTCTTACAAGCTCCATTCAGCCCTGGGATCGGTTGGAGGAGAGACACGCTCACAATACCGCAGGAATAAATAACGTTCTCACAGCCCATAGTCATATCGCTCAGGCTTATTGACGATTAAAAAAAAAAAGAGTCTTTCAGGGTGTGATTCATTACCCGGAGAGCAGAATGCAGATTGCCTGCGAGCCAGTCTTATTTTGTCAATAACCCCGCAGCCGGGAACGACAAAGGACGGAAGGAACGCCGAGCCGGAACGTTTCCCACTTTGGTGTGATGTCACCTTGGAGAAGCCGGCGCCCGCCAGCGGCTCCAGTCCCGCTCGCGTGACTGTTGTCGGGAAAAGTTAAAAAAGCAAGACGCCTCTAAAGAAGTGCTTTTTGAATGGCGCCGGCAGAGGAACACGGTGGTTTTTCCAGATAAGAGCTGTGAGCTTCCCTGCCCCCTGGGTTGATGTCTCGCGTTGCCGCCATTGTTCGCGTCATCAACACTTGACTGTTTTAAATGCTGCAGAGGGTCTCACCTGCTCTGAGGTCAGCAGCGCTGCAGCGGGGCTGAAACCCTGTCACGGTCGCCGTGGCGTTAGCCCACTCAAAATGTGCAATACCCCCCACTGTGCCGCCTAAATTGAATCCTTTCCAGGCGGCACACCCGACACGACTGCGGCATTAAACACGGGCGCTGGCGCGGCACTGCTTTGTGGTTTGAGAGCCGTCGGAGGACGCGTGTCCTGCCCGCAGGAAGTGACCGCAGCCAAGGGAAACCACAGATATAACATCCCGGACACTTTGCTTTTCTGTTTGGGTTTTTTGGGGACCGGGGCCCCGTCACGGAATGTACTACCTACTATCAAGGAAAGGCGGCAGGTCTCACCGCAGCGGTGCCGCCCGGCCCACGGCTCGAAAACGACGGACGTGGATACTTACCGCAATCAAGTGAAATGTCAGTTGAAGGTGACGGTGCGCTGCTCAGTGCAACCCCATCACCATGGCCCATTATGCATCCAATCTGCGGTGATGGGGCCGAGCGGCGGCTCCTGCCTCCATCTGGATCAGCGCTGATTGGCTGAGGAACCAGACCAGCACCGAGTGGCAACAGGCGCCGAGCAGTCGGTGCCCCGATGCTGGCACCATGCTGAGAGAGAGAGGGAGAGAGAGAGAGAGAGAGGGAGGGATGGGGAGGGAGAGAGAGAACACAAGAATCTAGATCCACTAGTATTTAGACACTGCCAGTACTCATATGCAACATTTATGTCAATGCCGCACGTTGACTCGTGCATATTTGCATATTTGCATATTTTCAAAGGATGTCTCCAACAATAAGAATTCATAGGAGACAAATTAAACATCCAGCACAACCAAGGAAGCAAAGAAAAGTGAGTTAAAAATAATCAAAGAGCAAATAAATAAACAAACAAACAAATAAATAAATAAATAAGAAGGAAAAAATAAAAATAAATAGAACACAACAATGACAGAAAACAAACAAACACATACAGAGAGAGAGAGAGAGATGGAGCGCCGGCCGTGCTGTTCTTCACAACCAAGTTCTCATGTGAACACACTACGATGAACGGAAGATGGAGAAAGAGACAAAGATGGAGAGAACAGGAAGGTGAGAGAGAGAGAGAGAGAGAGATGGAGCAGAGGGAGGTGGAGCAGAGGGAGGTGGAGCAGAGGGAGGTGGAGCAGAGGGAGGTAGGCATGGTAATAAACTCCAACACACGAAAAGGCTGAAATATGAAGGAAAACAAAGACTTGATGGATGAAGGGAATCATGACTGATGGATGGAATTAAGGATGGATAGAAGGAAGGATGGATGGATGGATGGATGGATGGATGCTTCCTCTGTTCTTTCTTTCCTTCCTTCCTCCCTTCATTTCTCCCTTCATTCTTTCTTTCCTTCCATCCTCCATTCTTTCCTTCCTCCCTTCCGCTCACCGTTCATTCTTTCCTTCCTCCCTCCCTTCCGTCCTCCATACTTTCTTCCATGCTTCCTCCCTTTTTTGCTTATTTCCTTCATTCCTCCCTCCCTTCCTTTCTCCCTTCATTCTTTCTTTCTTTCTTCTGTCCCCTCCTTCCTCCCTTCCTCCCTTCCTTTCTCCCTTCCTTTCTTCCTCCTTCCTCATGTATTTGTCTAACTTTTTGCATACTTTCTTTCCTTCCTTCCTCCCTTCATTCTTTCTTTCCTTCCTTCCCCGCTTCATTCTTTCTTTCCTTCCATCCTCCAGTCCTTCGTTCCCTTCCTCCATGCATTCATACTTCCTCCATTCTTTCCTTCTTTCCTTCCTTCCTTCCTCCCTTCCTTTCTCCCTTCATTCTTTCTTTCTTTCTTCTGTCCCCTCCTTCCTCCCTTCCTCCCTTCCTCCCTTCCTTTCTCCCTTCCTTTCTTCCTCCTTCCTCATGTATTTGTCTAACTTTTTGCATACTTTCTTTCCTTCCTTCCTCCCTTCATTCTTTCTTTCCTTCCTTCCCCCCTTCATTCTTTCTTTCCTTCCATCCTCCAGTCCTTCGTTCCCTTCCTCCATGCATTCATACTTCCTCCATTCTTTCCTTCTTTCCTTCCTTCCTTCCTCCCTTCCTTCTTTACTTCCTTCCTTCCTCCCTTCATCCCTTTCTTCCTCCATACTTCCGTCATTCCTTCCATCATTCCTTCCTTCCTTCCTTCCTTCCTTCCTTCCTCCCTCCTCATGTATTTGTCTTACTTCTTGTGTTTTTTCTCCCTCCCTCAGTGAGTGTTTATCCATCACCTCTCGTGGTCCAGGCGGAGCTCAGGCCAGCGTAGCATCAAGCCGCGCTCCCTCTGCGCTGAATGATGCATCAGAGTGATCTCTCCATTCTCTTTGCCTTCCTGGAGGGGGAGAGCTACAGTTTCTCACCTTCTTTAAGGCACTCCACAGTCTGCACAGTGCAAGCAGATCAAATCCAGCCCAGCCATGCCCAAACACTATCCATCTGCCTTGGAGGAACTCAGGATTTTTAGACAGTATTGATAAATAGACAAGAGAAGATCCTACGTAAAGGTTGGCATAAAACAATAATAATAGTTATAATGGTTATAATAATAATAATAATAATACTAACAATAATAATAATAATAATAATAATAATATTGATATTAATAACTATTAATTATGTGTATTATTATTATTATATTATCTGAAGTAAATTACTATGATATTATATTATTTATAGATCAAACATAGTCTTTATTATATAACATATATATATATATATATATAGTGTTTATTATGTTATGTTATTATATTGTATTTTCTTATTATCTAATTTATATTATTATATATTACATTATTTTTTGATTAAGCTATTGTCAGGTCATATTTTTTGTGAAGGGTATTTGCCACAAACTTAATAATAATAATAATAATGTTAATAATAATAATAATAATAATAATAACAATGATAATAATAATAATAATAATAATAATGAAGAAGAAATAAATAACAAAACACAGTTAATAAAAATAAGTACATATTTTACAGTACATATTCCATTTCAGACTCAAAACATTGAAGGAAAACAATTATTCCGCCACAAATTATTTTTTAATCACTATTTCTCTTGAAGTATTTGTGTTGAATCATTAAATTATTATACTAAGACATCTCCTGGAGTCAGCCTTAATATTCTACAAAGGTTCTGAGTCAGAGAAATTCTTCAAATTCACTGGAGGAGCTTTAATAATTTCTGTGTTCTTGCAAAACTTTTGGAACTTTTGGTGGAGTTGAACCCACAGGAAAGCTGCATGGAGGGGAACACGCAGTGAGTCCAAAACACGGATTTCCCCAGAAATGGTTTGAGTCCGGTTCCAACGGGATTAGTTCTGCAGTGCGGCTTGCACTATAATTAAATTGTTGGACAGTATTGTCAGGTCATTTTGTACAGGATTAACAATTTCCTCTGAAATGACCAGAGATGCAGGAATATAAACAACCAGTAACTGTAAATAAAAACAAGCCGCCGAGCTACAAGTATGACTCAGTATAATGGTCAATTGTGCCAACTGCTGTTGTATTACAGCGGCCTGAATTAAAATTGGATTCTTATTACCGGACGACCTCCGAAACCACAGAACCACAGAATCTAATTCGCTCGGCGGTTTCTACATTCCAGACTTGTATTGCAGATGTGTGCAGAGGTCAATATCGGGCGTCCTGCGGGTCCTTATTTAAATCCTGGAGAGTAAAACCCTAATTCTGTTGAAAACAGGTTCTAGTGCGCTAGCGGGGATGACATGTGATTGAAAACCGCTCATTAGCATTTTATATTGGCGTCGTTATTTTTGGTTTATGCCACCGACTCGAGGTACACTCTGACTAACGACAGCGGTCACAACTGGGAAAGGGACCAACTGGGACCAACCTCTGACTTTTAGTCGATCACAGTCGGCCCGAAGACGACCAGAGTGGCCGCGCCCTGTTCCACGCCTTCCGGTGCTTCGTCATCACCCGTAATTAAACCCAGGAGAATGGTTGGGATGAGAAAGTCCTGCCTTTGACGAAGACATGGACGTGGCGGTCATGACAAGGCGCTGTTCCCCTCTGTCGTCTCGTGTGACGCCGCGGCTGAGGTTGGAGTCCCGGCTCGGGAACTGCAGCGACGTGACCCGCAGCGTCAGCGCGGGTGCTCCCGGGGAAGCAGCGTATTGACACCTACGGAGGGAAGAGGCTGGGATATGATGCCGCTGCGTCATATCCCAGCCCATATATTCACGGCGGCTCATGTAATCGTTATCTGGGTGGGGTGGGGCGCGGGGGGGGGTTAGTACCAGGAAGCACGGCCGTCCCCCTTCAAGATCGGACAGACAGGGAAGAGGTCGCACGCCCGACGGCTGCGAACGGCAGATGGAGGGCGACGGGGAGAAGAAGGGCCGCGCCCCGCTTGGCCGCCGCCTGATTATGAATGAGCCCGGACGTGACAAAGCGGCTCATTCCCTTCATTCCTGCGTGAGGAGGAAGGAACGTCACCGGCTGTGCGTGTGTTTGTGTGTGCGCGGGCGCTTGCAGGTAGATGTCACCAGGTCGGTCCGTCCGCTCATGCAGCTCTAACGGGCGTCGCTGGGAACCTGCGTGCGGCAGTTAGACGCCTGTTTGCGCAGCCGCCGCTGAGCGAGGGGGGCGCCTCAGGAGTCACTCGGTCGCTCAAGGTGGAGTTTAAGGACGGAGCGGCGCTCCCGCGGACGGGACGACACGGACGCGCCGGCTCGCTGAAGGTGCCGGCCGCTGAGGCATAGAGGTGCTGAAATACAGACAGACAGAGAGACAGGCAGAGGGACACACAGCGCGATGGACAGAGAGAAAGTTCGACAATGAGACAGAGTTTGGACGGGCACACGGTGGTTAGAAAGATCGGTAGACAGGCAGAAAGAGGGAGGAAGACTGACATATACATATGTGGGTAGACAGACAGGTGGACAGACAGACATACAGCCGTCGGAGAGACAGGCGGGCGGACGGAGGGACAGACAGGCGGCGGGTCGGACAGCGCGGCCTTTTCACGCATCCCATGAATAAAAGCCTCGACGTCCCTGCTTGTTTGGAGGGAGGGGCGCCCCTGACCTTGGTGTTGACCTTCTCTCTGCGACGCTGACCTCTGACGTCTTCGGGGGGTGTGAGCGATGGGTCGCTCGCCGTCCGTCTTTCACGTGTCATATCTGGCGGTCGGCCAAAAAACAACAAAGCTTTAATGCAGCTTATTTACACAAAGCGGCAGCGGGACGAGAGAGAGAGACGCCTCGACCCCAAGAGTCCCCCCGGTTCAGGGTCAAGTCTTCACACTGAACCAAAGGAACCAGACAGACGGACAGGCAGAAAGACAGACATGATGGGTTGACAGACAGGCAGATACACAGAGAGACAGAGAGACAGACAGTACACACAGAGGTAGATTGACAGGTTGACAGAGAGAGAGACAGACAGGAAGACAAACAGTACACACAGACATGATGGGTTGACAGGCAGTCAGAAAGACAGATAGACAGAGGGACAGCACGATGGACAGACAGACAGGCAGACATTCACACAGAGGTAGATTGACAGGTTGACGGACAGAGAGACAGAAAGGCAGACATGCTGACAGACAGGTTGACGGAGAGCGATCATTTTATCGAAAGTTAGAGTGAAAGGCAGACATAGAGACAGTGAGGAAGACAGACAGGCGGATGGGTGGAGGGACAGACAGAAAGACAGACAGTTAGAAATGCAGACAGACAGGTTGACAGACAGAGAGACGGATAATTGTATGGACAGACAGAAACAGTAAGAAAGAAGGACGGGGAGACAAACACGAGGGGTAGATTGACAAGTTTATAGCCAGAGAGACAGACAGTGAGAACAGAGAGACGGATAGAACCTGTCTCTCTGCCAGTGTTCCCCTGGCTATCAGGCTGCCATCTCCCAGCTTTGCTGTAATGCACCCTGGGAGCTCTCTCTCCCTCCCTCTCTCTCCCTCTCCCTCTCCCTCTCTCCCTCTCTCTCTCTCTCTTGCACGGACAGCCTTCATTTTCCACTAGACTGGAAACTGGACACCATCATCTGTTACCGCGCCCGTGGGCCGAGCGCCACGCCAGGCTTCAGGGACCGTCGCCGGGGAGGAAATTGAACGCTGCACGTTTAAGCGTACGGGGGATTACACCAGATGGGCGCATAAGTCACACTTTAAGAACGCCCGAGCACCAAATAGAGGAGCCCCTTCTTTCCCCCTCGGTGTTTTTCAAAAGGCGCCGATGAACTTGAACTGCGGCAAAGGTAGACCGACAATTCACGGCCGCGTCACGGTGACGGGCTAAATTTCCCGTGACGCTGTGATTATATTGACAACGCGACCTCGGCGGCGTGTCCCCGCGCAGTCATTCATGTCCACCGCTCATCGACTGAAGCCATTTGATGAAGCATTATGCTGTTTGATCACTCTGCAACGTTTCCATACGTCACGGAAGCTTTTCTCGCTCATGCTCCTAATGACTGAAAAGGTTCATCAAGGGTCCTCGCCACAGCCTCTTTGTGAGTATTTTGTTAAACGTTCTTGGATAGGTAAAGGGTAACCTGGGAGCCTTTTCACCCCAGACATTCTTCCATCCTTCTTGGGAAGGCAAGACGGGTGGGTGCCGCGTGGAGCCGTTCCTCACCTGATGAACCTGTCATATTGTTTTCTTGAAGACGCCGGTGAACTTGAACTGCAGCAAGGGCAGACCTGACAACTCACGGCCACTTTCCAATGACGGGCTGAATCCCGCATGACGCGGTGATTACAGAAGGGGGGCGTCAGGAGCCATCTCACTGACAACACGACCTCGGCGGCGTCTCCCCGCGCAATAATTTATTTCCGCCGGGCATCGATTAAAGCCATTTAAGGGGATCGTTACCATTCAAAGCGCTGATGATGAAGCATTATGAAAAGATACCTTGACAGACAGTTTAAGATCCAGTGGATGAATCAACATAATAAAAGAGCAAGACATCCATCATGCCTCCAATTACCTTTCAGACCAAATTAGAGTACGGCACGGAAAAGGTCAAGGTTGCCTCAGCGCCGGCGTCCGTCTCCCTGAAAATGGACCAGGAAGTCGCACTGTTTCCATTTTCTGCCCAAATCCTGTTTATTCTTTGAGCTGGTCCTCGAGTGGCCGGTTTAGTCTCCAGTTACAGAGGGAAGCCACAGATCAGGGGTGGAAGAAACAACTTTTAGGTCCCCACGTTAATGCAGTTCACTCCATTGTTTTGTAGAAGTGTATTTCCATGCTCAGGGAGTCATGATGTGATTAGATCTTCGTGGCTACCATTTGAATGTCCAAGCTACACAGGGTTGGAGATCATGTCACTGAATACAAATACTTTGGTGTCTGGCTAGCACAACACTCTCTCCTTCTCACATCATATCAGCAGGTTACGGTCTAATGTCAAATCTAGAATTGGCTTCTTGTACAGAATGCGCTCCTCCTCCACTCTCTCCCCTAAACTCTCTCTCAATGTATTTTCAAAACCGAGTTTGGTTTTTTTAAATAGTATAAAAATGTTAAACCATGGAGTTAAATATTTCTGTTAGATTACATGGGGAAACGCAGTTCACTTACCGAGATGCTGAACAGCGCAGAACAACGGCGAGTGATTGTTTCCTTTAAAGCGAGTGTCCAGGTGAAGATCATTCCTCTATATTCCACGTGATGTGAATTCGCAATGTGAAACTGTTTTGATAGAGTTCAACCTTTAAATCGTACTACTTTTATACACACAAAGAGATATTATTGTGTAGGGGGCATAACCAACCAAGAAGTAATGCTGACGTCACTTCCGTAAACAAGACGAGGATCTTTTGGTTTCACTTGTCTGTGAAAACTTTTATCTCTGTGTTGTTATGGATTACGAGAAGCGGGTGGCGGAAGCTCTAAATCACATTGCAGACATTAATCTGACCAGTGAGATAGATCCAAGTCAATTTGAGCAGCGCGTACTGGACTTCATTTTCCGCGACGATAGTCAGTTCACCGACAGCGATGCTGAATCTGATACTGGGGTTGTCCCGGACTTGGAGAACATTTCAAACAATGGATTTCAAACTGAATGTGACGATGAAATGGAATACGATATGCCTGTTGATGACGTGATGAAGTCCATTGGGGTTGGTGATTCAGATTATAAACAAGTAGCAATGGATATGATTCTCAAGTTTACCTGCAAATGCAGCCAGGAGCAAAAAGAAAATGAAAAGAGGCCCCAAACAGGCTTTCAGAGTGTAGCTTGGGTAGGGTTGGGGTTAGCCCACACAATAACTCCACGAACTTTGAAGGTATTTGGCATACGCACATTTACAGTATATATTAAATGACACCAAGGTTGATATACAGAGACAACAACGATATTTTTGACAGACTGTACATTTTTGTTGTGTTGTCTGCACTTTTAAACTCTTAAGTAATTCGATTTTTATAAAACATAAATATATACTTATTATATCCTTACTGTTAAATAAAAGCCTTTTTAAAAACCAAACATTCCCCCAAAACACAAGAACAATGCAGAGATTGCCCCATTCAGCCGGTGTCAAGTCCCCATTCAGCAAGGTGTCAAGTGGCCATGTGACAGGAAGCCATGAGGTTCTGTTGGTCCTCCACCCATTTGCATTCTGGGAGCTGGCTGAATGAAGCCAAGTGTGGGGGAAACTTTGAAGGTGATTATCTCAAAGTCACAGTTGGCCACGCCCTTGTCATTAACAAGTCATAGCTTTAAAATATTTGCTTGATTTGCACAAGTGACAGCTTATTTTGAAGTTTTGATTCTTCACTTTAAAATGATGTGAAAAAATAGTTAAGTAATATCAGATCGTGTATCTTTAAGAGTAAATTTTCTTTAGTTTAAATGTTGCTATTGGATAATTCTGTCAGATTTGATTCAAATTTTCAGCGCAGATGCTATGTCCTTTCTTGTTGAACGGTACCAATACCCGAGGACAGGATAATTATGATGATTATTATCTTCAACACTTTCCTAATTGTTTAATAGTAGTTTGAGCATCGTACTGTTTAGTCATGCTTTTCTGGATCTCTTTAAGCTCATGCTTATCAGACCTGAGCAGTTCTACCTGCGACAGCCTCCTCAGTCTGAGGGGAAATAAACGTGCCACACTACCTAGGGCCAATCTAATAACACTCATTATATTGCTTCTTGGGCAACAATGATTGCACTCTGCATAAATAATAGATGTCACAGGACAAACAGGCGTGCTAAATCACCAGCAGAGCCTCCCCCACCGTCGGCGCGGGGGGGGGGATTATAACCCCCTTATAAAGAGAAAGGCCCAGTCACACTTTATGCTCACTGTTACAATTTGGAGATTTATTATTACAATTACCTCCTTGTTTTAATGCTACGGTAAAAGGTGTTTTTAAGGTGTTGTTTTTTTTTTATTATCAGAGATTTACTGCTGTTTCACCTGAGTAATGGAAAAGGAGGAGCACTGGATGAGTCTGCATCAGCCGGAAAGCCCAGTGCATTCTGGGAAAACACACACACCGTCATAGTGATGATAGGGTCACATCGCCGGGGACGGGGCTGCAGCGTGGAGCAGGTTGTTGTGGGCGTGGCAACCATTCAAAACCTCTCTCCCTTTCATATTCAATATACTTTTCATAGACAGATGGGACTGTCTACTTGTTTTTTTATTGTGTTCCTTAATTTACCAAAAGTTTAAAGGACGTTTTTCATTTTTTTTTTTAAATAGCCTAATCATGAACAATTGCGCAGTGGTCCGAGCGTCCATTCAGAGCGTATCTTCCCTCCTATTGGCTGTCGCCCGGCGCTGCTCATTTGCATAAAGTTGAAACCTGCTCTACGTCCCTTGTCCCCGTGAAGCCGCCAGCTCGTCGCCGGTGGTCGCTCCGGCCCCTGCAGCCAATTAGATTGTTGGATGGATAAGAGCCGTTGAAAAGAAAGAAAGAGAGAAAGAAGAAAGAAAGATAGAATCCCCTGCCTCCAGGTACAAACAACGTTAACAATATGAATGATTGTAAAAAATCATCTTCAATATTTAAACATTATATTGTGTTATTGTAAATATTATATTATTGTTATTATATTGTTATTCTAAAGCACACACTGGTTACAATGTGCAAAACAATCTTGTATTCTGTCAAGTCCATCCATCCCATCATATGTTTCAACCACTCATGCACCGACAGTAACTTTGCCCTAGCACAACATGGGTAACTTTATGGATCATCTACCGTTTTGACTTGGGGTAATCTTTGTGGAAATGCAGCCGCTGCTGTCCAGATGTGAAGGAGTTGACTTGGAAGTCTTTCCTCACCATCCACGTTGCACCTTCCTGTTTGTTTGAAGGTGCAAACCCTGCATTCAAACCCCAAACTCCTCTCAGGTAGAAATTATTAAAAAGTCCACAATCACCTCATCGACAACAACAACAACAACAACAACAACAACAAGAGAAGCCAAACAGCAACCGCTCCAGGCGACGTCAAAACTCACGACAAATCCCCCCCCCCCCCCCCTTTTTTTTTTTTCGGCTTCTAAAATGTTTTTCTTCGGCGGCACCGAGAGCAGACGTCCCACGACGGTCGGATCCGCCACGTTTTCTTCAGACGCTCGCTCGGAAAACACCTCCAGCTCGGCGCGCCGCGCCGCCACTCCAGTCGAGGCGTCTTGGCCGGGGGGTGAGGCAGACAGATGGCTGCTGCTGAGGAGGGTGCGTGGGCTCTGACAACCGGGGAGAAGGTATTTTGGGGGACTTGGATTACCAGAGAATAGAGCCGCGAGTCGAGTTCATCTGGCTCCCGTACCTGCTCCTCTCTTCTTCTTCTTCTTCTTCTTCTTCCTCCTCTTCTCCTCCTCATCACCTGCTTCTCTCGTTCTGCGAGGTTTGCAGAGGTTGTTGTTCTATTTTTCGTTGCGGGATGAAAACACAATCGGGTTTCTGCACCCAGGAATTAGGAACAATGGGTCGCTCCATGCGGGGCGCAAACCGGGCCGGAGCCAAGGTTAAAATATGGTTCATTGTTCCGCGTCGGCGACATTCAATGTGGGTCTTCAAACGCGCCGCTCGGGCCGGATACGTACGAGGCAAGTTTTGTTATTGCGACTCCTGTTTTTCCCGCCTCGCCGGCGTCCAGACCGGACCCGGCTAGATTTGCCGTGTGGTTTGGGAGCTGGACCCCGGTGAGCAGCGGAGGGCGTGCCAGCCTGGTTGGAGCAGCCAGTAAAGGCATCAGGGTGAATCAGGATCGGCTCGCTGACGCTGGCCGCGGGCGGGGGCCATTTTGGAACGACCCGAAACATTCCCCTCGCCGACTGAGCTGCTTCCCTCCGGCTGCCGGCACCGGATCCAGACCCACGGCACCAAAAGGGTTAAAGTTTGTAGTAATGTTGTATCAGATACTTTACCTTCTATGGTAGAGAAGAGGCAGTGTGTGTGTGTGTGTGTGTGTGTGTGTGTGTGTGTGTGTGTGTGTGTGTGTGTGTGTGTGTGTGTGTGTGTGTGTGTGTGTGTGTGTGTGTGTGTGTGTGCGTGCGTGCGTGTGTGTGTGTGTGTGTGTGTGTCAAGTCAAGTCACACTTTATTAATAGAGTGCATTTCATAGCAGGGCAACACAATGCGCTTTACAAAGAAATAGAAAAAAGAACGAGAGAATGTAGTTGTCAGCCGCTCATTACAAAAGAATGCCCCTGAAACAACAGCAACAACAAAAACAACAAAAACAACGAAAAAAGCAGCTCCAACCACAGTGGCAGCAACAGAAAACAACAACAACAGCAGCAACATCGACACCAGCAGCAACAACCGCAGCAGCAACAACCGCAGCAGCAACAAACGCAGCAGCAACGCACACGCAAAGACGTCACCGGAACCGGAAGTGGTAGCTCTCACCGGAACCGGAAAGGTCACTCAGGTTAGAGATGGTTAAGTCGAGGTACAGGGTTACATTAAGTTGAGGTATAAGGTAAGCAAGAGTTAAGTTTAAGTACAAGGTTAGCAGCAGCGACGACAACACCAGTTAAGGTATAAGATTAGCGGCACCAACAACAGCACCAGCAGCAGCAGCAACGACAACACCAGCAGCAGACAACAGCAGCAACAAAAACAGCAACAGCAACAGCTCACAAGCGAAGACGTCACCGGAACCAGAAATCTCCTCATCTGTATTCAGTCAACCGTGTGTACCATCTCATCTCAACAAAGTAAGGCACAGCAAGGACGTCACCGGAACCGGAAGTGGAAGCCCTCATCAGAAACGGAAATTTCAACTGTGTGCACCATCTCATCTTAATCCAGTCACGGTCCTTTAATTAGCGTCCCTAAGTTACGGGTCAAGTTTCCAAACAGACCTCGGGAGGGAGATCCTTTTCACTCTCTCTCTCTCTGAAAACACACCCTTCTTATGATCCTCTAACTGTAAAATAACACCAGCAGCAACAACAGCAAAACCAAGCAGGAGCAACACAGCAACGCACACGCAAAGGCCTCACCGGGACCGGAAGTGGTAGCTCTCACCGGAACCGGAAAAGTCACTCAGTTTAGAGATGTTAGAGATGTTGAGTTGAGGTACAAAGTTAGAGATATTGAAATTAGGGTATAAGGTTAGAGATGGTTAAGTTTAGGTATAAGTCTAGGGATTATTATGTTCAGGTATAATGTTCGAAATGATTAGGTTAAGGAATAAGGTCAGAGATGGTTAGGTTTAGGTATAAGGTTAGCAGCTGCAGCCACAACACCAGTTAAGGTATAAGGTTAGCAGCACCAACAACACCACCAGCAGCAATGACAACACTAGCGGCTACTGTACCAGCAGCAACAGTAGCGGCGGCAAAAACAGCAGCAACAGCAGCAGCCACAGTGCACAAGCGAAGATGTCACCGGAACCGGAAGTGGTAGCTCTCACTGGAACCAGAAATCTCATCTGTATTGAGTCAACAGTTTTCAGGGAAGCAACGCAGAGCAAAGACGTCACCGGAACCGGAAGTGGCAGCCCTCAACAGACACTGAGATTTCAGCTGTGTGCACCGTCTCATCTAAATCCAGTCACAGTGGATGGTTAAGTTTAGGTATAAGGTTAGCAGCAGCAACGACAATACCAGCAGAAACAATAGCAGCAACAGAAAACAGCAGCAGCAATAGTAGAAGCAACAGCGCACAAGCGAATACGTCACGGGAACCGGAAGTGGTAGCTCTCACATGAACCAGAAATCCTCTCATCTGTTTCAAGTCAACAGTGTCTACCATCTCATCTCAATGAAGTAACGCAGAGCAAAGACGTCACTGGAACCGGAAGTGGAAATGGGAAACGGGGAATTTCCACTCTGTGCACCGTCTCATCTTAATGCAATGACGGTCCTTTAATTAGCGTCCCTAAATTATGGGTCAAGTTTTTCATTTTGACCTCGGGAGGGAGATCCTTTTGACTATCTCTCCGGAGACACACCCTTCTTATGATCCTCCCACTGTAATATCACAACAGAAACTACAACAACAGCAACAGAAATAGCAGCATTAGCAGCAGCAGCCACGAAACAACAACAGCAGCAGCAGCAGCAACATCAACTCTAGCAGCAGCAACAAAAAACAACGGCAAAAATAGGCAACAGCAACACACATGCAAAGAAGTCACCGGAACCGGAAGTGGTAGCTCTCACCGGTACCGGAAAAGTCACTCAGGTTAGAGACGGTTAAGTTAAAGTATGAGGTTAGAGGTGTTTAAGTTAGGGTTTTGGGTTAGAGATGCTTAATTTTAGCCATTAGGTATAACGCTAGCAGCAGCCACAGCACCGGCACCAGTAACACAGACAGACAGACAGACAGACAGAAGTCAGTCAGTCAGTCATAGACTGTAGTGAACAGCAAGGTTTTTAACCTGCTTTTAAAAGTATTCTGTGTGGGCCTCTCTCAGGTCCCTCGGTAGGTTGTTCCATTCACTTGGGGCATAGATACAGAAAGCAGCTTCTCCTGCTTCAGAGTTGGTACGAGGGATGGTTAGAAGACCACTGCCTGTGGACCTGAGAGTTCTTGCTGGTTCGTGTATAATTAGCATTTATTTTATATACTGAGGTGCAAGGCCATTTATAGCTTTAAACACAAGAAGCAGAATCTTAAAATCAATTCTAGTTTTGACAGGGAGCCAACGTAGAGATCTATGAACAGGTGTGATATGTTCAAACTTTTTTGTCCCAGTGAGAACGTGTGCAGCTGCATTTTGGATGAACTGTAGCCGCTGCACAGCTGGTTTGGGGAGGCGGGTGAATAGCCCATTACAGTAGTCCAGTCTACTCCTTATGAATGCATGGATAAATTTTTCTGAGTCTGCTTTTGCCAGGAAGCCTCCTAATTGTGAAAGGTTTTTTTGATGGTAGATGGCTGATTTCGTGATTTCATTTATATGGCTCTTAAAGTTTAGATCGCCGTCTATGATTACACCCAGATGTTTGGCTTCATTCTCGCTCTCCAGGGACAGAGAACTAAGATGAGCTGCAATGTTCTGTCTTTGAGCCTTTGCACCAAAGATGAGTATTTCTGTTTTGTCTTTGTTCGGTTGTAAAAAGTTCTTTGACATCCATGCATTAATATCATTCATACACTGAGTGAGGGAGTGTATGGGGAGTAGGTCATCAGCAGATAGGGATATGTACAGTTGTGAATCATCTGCATAATTATGGTGATTTATTTTGTGTTCCTTTACAATATGTGCCAGTGGA
This sequence comes from Zeus faber, assembly GCF_960531495.2. Lineage (NCBI taxonomy): Eukaryota > Metazoa > Chordata > Actinopteri > Zeiformes > Zeidae > Zeus > Zeus faber. The sequence continues at coordinate 48,796,143 of NC_137189.1, read as the reverse complement.
AGAATACAGAGGTTAAGCAATAATGGTCCCAGAATGGAACCTTGGGGCACTCCACATACAATATCCACTTTGTTTGACACAAAATCTCCAATGGACACGAAGAACTGCCTGTCCTGTAGGTAGGTTCTGAACCAGTCTAGAACCGGGCCAGATGGGCCGACCCATTTTTGTAATCTCGCTAATAAAATGTGATGCTCAACAGTGTCGAAGGCAGCACTGAGATCCAGGAGCAGAAGAACAGATCGTTTTTTTGCATTAGTGTTTATGTGCAGATCGTCCAGATCTTTAATAAGTGCTGTTTCTGTGCTATGGTGAGGTGGAAAGCCGGATTGGTAGGTGTCCAAAAGGCTGTTTGAGGTTAGACGGTTGTTAAGCTGAAGGTAAACTGTTTTTTCAAGTGTTTTGCTGAGGAGCGGCAGGTTGGAAATGGGCCTGTAGTTGGCAATAACTGTTGCGTGGAGATTGCTCTTCTTCAGGAGCGGTTTAGTGACGGCTGTTTTAAATGCTGCAGGGGATATACCTGATTGAAGAGGGCCGTTGAAAATGTCTAATACCTCACGTGCTAGGCGGTTAGAAACTGTTTTCAAAAAGGTGGTAGGGAGGGGGGTCCAGGCGGCAGGTGGAGGACCTGAGCCGACCAACAACACCGTCCAGTCTTTTTATGTCGAAGGGGACGAAGTGAGACATGGCAGCAGTCATATCACTGGGGAACTGGAGGGAAGGTTCATTTCTGGCACTAATATTCTGTTTGTTGGCTATCATTGTTACTGAAGAATGTAGTGAACTCCTGACATTTTTTTCAGTGGAGAGCATCTCTGACGGGGTTGTAGACGGTGGATTAATAAGTCGACAGTGAAGAAGAGCACTTTACTATTGTTGAGGTTTTCATGAATGGTTTTAGAGAAGAGAGACGCTCTGGCCTGTCAATAATTTCTATCGATTGAGTCGATCCTTGTAAATTTCATGATGAACCTGGAGATTTGTCCTTCTCCATCTTCGTTCTGCCTGGCGACACTCTCGCTTAAGCTGCCTAGCAACAGCTCCATTTCTCCAGAGGGCTTTTTTGTTTTTCTGTGTTTTTAGTTTTAACGGTTTAGTTTAAAGGTTCAGTGGATCAATGATATTTTAGATTTTAATTTGGAGTTGAAGTTGTTCACAGGATGTGTGTGTGTGTGTGTGTGTGTGTGTGTGTGTGTGTGTGTGTGTGTGTGTGTGTGTGTGTGTGTGTGTGTGTGTGTGTGTGTGTGTGTGTGTGTGTGTGTGCATGCGACTGTGTGTGTGTGTGTGTGTGTGTGTGTGTGTGTGTATGTGTGTATGTGTGTGTGTGTGTGTGTGTCTGTGTGTATGTGTGTGTGTGTGTGTGTCTGTTTGTGTGTGTATGTGTGTGTGTGTGTGGAGGAGGAACATTCCAGAGAACATTCAACACTCAGAACTTTATTGCCATCCCAGCCCTGGAAGGTTGACGTCGACAACAAGGACATCGTGCGTCACTCTCAAGGACATTAAAGTGGTAATCCGTGACATTATCTTGTTATTTTGCTGCAGCCGGCACTTGATGAGATACAGCCATTAAATGTGTCTGTGTTCTGCGTGTCGCTCCTCTCTATGCTGTTTCCGTTGTTGGCGGCGGGGTCCGCCACGCGCAAAGAGTGAAAGGAGCCGCGGTGAATTCAGTAAACTGTGGAAACGGACGAAAGGCTCAGAACAAAGAACAAAACATATCCAAACCACCTCAAGTGACGACTCATTGATCGGGCGCTTTTGTCCAAAGCGACTTCCATGAGAGGCTTTAAGCCATCAAAGCAGACTCCGACCATTGGGGCAACCCTCGAATTGAAAAGCCCGAGCGCTGTTCCTCAATACAAGATGGCTGTCAGGAATCAGAATGAAAATCATCTTATCAGTTTTTTTTGTTGTTGTTTGTATTGTCAGTGCAATATGTCAAAAGAACAACTTTAAACTAGTCAACAGCAACAGCAACAAGAATTCTGTGACGCGTCACAAGCTGATGGATTACCACTTTAAAACATTGCGTCAATTTCAAGACTTGAATTCCCGGATGAATTGAAACCTCAGAGAAAGTGCGAAGCAGCACTGACGGAGGAGCCTCTCCACCCGGAGAAGCAGCGTCTCCAGCGCAAAGAAACCTGGCTGCTTTTAAGAATGGTGAAAGCCGAGGCGCGGCTGGAAGTGCTGCCGGGCGGCGGCTCGGGGCTGTGCTTTAATAACAAGGTGAGGGGACCAGAGACAGGATCCAGGCCATGATTTAATCATGGCCGCCGCCTCCCTGCGCTGAGTGCATTCTCATGTCCAACACCTTGAATTACAGCCCTGAAGGCTCATTAGCGGAGGCTCAGGGGGAGAGCTTCAGTCTGACAGCCCCGTCTGCTTTTGGGATATTGATTTGCGGCGGTTTTCCCTCTTCCTCCTCCTCCTCTTCCTCATCTTCCTCTTCCAGCTCCCTTTTCCTCCTCTTTGTCCTCCTTCTCTTCGTCCTCCTCCTCCTCCTCTTCCTCCTCTTCCTCCTCCTCTTCCTCCTCTACCTCCTCCTCCTCCTCCTCATCTTCCTCCTCTTCCTCCTCATTCTCCTCTTCCTCCTCTTCCTCCTCCCCCTCTTGCTCCTCCTCCTCCACTTCCTCCTCCTCTTCCTCCTCTACCTCCTCCTCCAACTCTACCTCCTCCTCCTCCTCCTCCTCTTCCTCCTCTTCCTCCTCTACCTCCTCCTCCTCTTCCTCCACTTCCTCCTCTACCTCCTCCTCCTCTTCCTCCTCCTCCTCCTCTTCCTCCTCCTCCTCCTCTTCCTCCTCTCAGCAGGTGACTCGTGTTACCCTTTGGGAATCAAACCTTGTGCTTGGTGAAGCCCCTCTGGCTTCAGACCTTCCTCAGGTCTCTGTTTGCACGGCAGCAAAAGACACAAAAACTTTGCAGATGGAGAAAACAAGACAAAACCAAGATGAATCCTCCCTCCGGAAACCATCCCTGCTGATGTCCGTCTGTCTGTCTGCCCGTCTGTCTGTCTGCCCCTCTGCCTGTCTGCTGATGGCTGTGGAGAAGCCCCCCAGAGGCTCCCACATCCTTCCCTCAGAGTGGAGGGGAACAGAGACTCCCACCCGGTGATGAGGCTGTAAATGGAGACGTGTTTCCATCGGTCTGTCTGTCTATTTGTCTGTCTGTCTGTCTGTCTGTCTGTCTGTCTGTCTGTCTGTCTGTCTGTCTGTCTGTCTGTCTGTCTCTGTCTCTGTCTCTGTCTCTGTCTCTCTTTCGATCTATCTTTCCCTGTTGAATGGACTGGTAATGGCAACCACTCAGCAGCTGATCTCCTATTCTGTGTGATGCCACAATTGAATCCTCTCACTGTACTTACACATTTATTGGATTTAGATTAAAAAAATATCTCTATAATATAATTGGCAGCCAACCCTCAATTTAAAAGAACATTTTCACATAGATCCACTATTTGACTATTTGCCCAAAAAAATGGTTATAGACAGGGCCAGCTCTCGCCTTTTTTAGCCCGAGGCGAGGTCTTCAACAGGCGGGGTGTCCAGAAAAGAGTGTGAATGGCCGAGGTGATGAGAGGGCGGGTGCTGGGTCGTACTGTGCAGCGGTGATGCGGACGGAGAAGAGGGAGGGAGATGGATGCAGAGATGTTCGCTTGTTGCCGTTCGTAGCGCAAAGAAACAGCAAAATAAAGAGAAAAGTTCCATAAAAGGGTCACGGCCGTCCCCGGGTGGATGTGAGCCACTCGGCGGGGAATCGGACCAGGCTCAGGCTACCAACAGAACCGTCGCCTGGGCTGCCTTTACGAGGTGCTGTCTGATTGACACTGGCAGTATTTTGCGTTGTATCGGCCCTATTATCAAGAAGGCCAAAAACTAAAATAACGGAAAAAGAAAAAAAAAAACATCTGGCGGCCTCCAGCATCTTTCTATTTTGTATTCTAAAAATATACGAGAGTTTTCTTGGATCATTTTATTTTCTTTCATTTCTTGGTGCCCACATGGAGGATTGGTGCCCTGGGCGACCACCTGGACGGAGCATGCTCAGAACCAGTCCTGGTTCCAGAAGCAAAGAGCCATGAAATCGTCGAGGATCATTTCCGTCAACAAGTCAATGTGTAAATAAAGTTTTATCTACATTTTGATGAAATCTTTAACAATACCTACATGTATGTAAAAACGATCCATAGGATGCAACCACAGTTTTAAGTACACAGAGTAATAAGAATAGTTAAAAAAAAAAAAAAAATTAAAACAATAAAGTAGAAATAACAGCTTTTTTTC